>NC_140119.1:2124024-2547414 GCF_964237585.1 Gallinula chloropus | reverse complement strand
CTCATGGCCAACCTGTCACCCACCAGCACCCCCAGGTCCTTCTCCACAGAGCTCCTCTCCAACAGTTCAACCCCCAGCCTGTACTGATTCCAGCAGTTATTCCTTCCCAGGTCATGATGTCAGGCACTGTTAGGAATGATCCCTTGGTAGGAACAAACATGAGTCCCAAGGTTACTGGGGCTGCTCCTGGGCTACCTGGCATGGTTTCAGGACAGGAACATATTTCTGCCCCCAATCCTCCTATTTGGGAGTTACTGCTGGACATTTATCAGTTTGAAATATGGACACTGTTAGCACACGGAATGACAGAGGCATCGTTAGGAACATTCCCTTGCCAAGGAAAGACCTGAGGGTCGTGGTTTTACCCCAGCTGAGGGCTGAGATCCAGGCAGCTGCCTGCTCTTTAAAGGAAAAGAGGAGGGGGAGAAGTGATGACCAAAAGCCTCCCCATTTCACTGGGCATTGGACTACCACTGGGCCCTGTGGTGTGCCAGGACACATCCAAGTGGCTCCATGACACAGCACGTCTGTATCTTCTCACTTTGTCGTCCTGAAATTGCTCCCTCTGATTTCCTGCTCTAATCAGCATTCAGGGAGGCATGTGTCAATGTTCTGAAGGAGTTTCATCACCCACAGCCCTTAGCAGCTTCTACTAAACCTCCAGGAATCTTCATTCCTGCCATGGTCCTCCACACTCAGTGCCTTTCCCCTGGAAGCTTGTTAGTGTGCAGCCACTATCATCAGTTTATTCTTGCCTCTCAACTCAGACTAAGTTAGGAACTCTGGGGATATGTATTAAAAGTAGGAGGGGAAATACACATCCTCCTGAGTCCTTGGGGTGTCAGGACACTGTCACACTGTGCACTGAAACTTGCCTTTCGGGTATTTCCACCTGCCCTGAGGAAATGGACTGTGTCTCAGGGCCCCTTCTAAGCAGACTCTCTGGCCATGTGCCCTGTCCTTTGCTTTTGGGATTTACTCCACACCCTTACAGTTTTTTACTCATAGTTGGGGAATGTGTTTTATTTCTTTTATAACATTTTTCAAAATGAGGAAGAATTCTGTTTCTATTCCCAGCCAGTCCTCAGGGTAAACGGGGTGGGAATTGCAGCAAAGGGGCTGCAACATTCAGCTGCAGACTCAGTGCAGAAGCCTGATGGAGGAAAAGCGTGCAACTCCCAAACATCCCTTGGAGACATGGTGGTGTTGGGGAGTTGTAAAGGTGTCTAGGCAGTGTGGGAACTCAGGGAGACAGCTGTTATGACCTTTCCACACCTCCTTAGGAGATCCTCTGGTTCAATTTTAGTTGGAGAAAGCTCCTGTCACTTCTGTAAATTGAAAAACTAAAAAGCCTGAAAATATTAAAACTTCTTTTTAATTTTTTTAATTAAGTGCTTATTGAAATCTTCCACTTTAAATCGAGTCCTGAAACCTCTCCAATTAGCTGTACAAGTCTTGAAACTCTGAAGAAAAGACACAAAGCTTGTTAGGGCTTTTTCAATTTTAATGAGCCCCGTGGTGTATTTGGTGCTGATTCCATGAACTGCAGAACCTGTGAGGAGATTGAAGCAGTCTCTCCAAGAGTTAAAGTCAGAAGAAAAAGCTGAACTGCTGTAGAGTGTTAATTGGCCCCACTGAGGCCCATTACTGAGAAAGCCTCTCTCCTCGTGAATGGGTTAGAGCAGAAAATTGGAGTCTGTGATTTAAGGTAGACTAAGGCACTGTGCAGGTGCATCTGATGCTGAGTATTTTATCAAGCAGAAGAGCCAGCCCCACAGAAGTGGGATTCTGCCCCCTGCACTGCCTCAGGGCTCTTCCTGGGCCAGTGTCACATGGGGTGTGTGATGCAGCGTGTGGTACAAGGGTACCACAGCTCCCAGCATCCTGAGGGGGTGCAAGGAAGCAGTGAGGCCCCAGTTCTGTGACATTAGTATGTGTGGTGGTTTAGGCCTGGCTGGAGGCCAGATGCCCACCAAAGTCGATCTATCACTCCCCTTTTTTTGGACAGGGGAGAAAATAGATATAGAGAGGCTCAGGAGTCAAGATAAGCACAGGGAGAGATCATCCTGTAGTCAACGACACGGCAAAACAGACTCAACACAGAGTGAAGGAAAGAAAACTCTCTGATTGATGACACTGCACTACACACACAGTGACACCAGAGTCGGGTCAGAAGCATGACCAGATCTCAAAGCACCTTCCCCCACCCCTCCCTTCTTAGCAGACTTCACTTTAGTCAGGATTTTGCTCCCTTCTCTGGTGGCAAATGCAGCTGCTTGTGTTTCTCTTTCTCCTGTATGTGATTCCCAGAGGCGCTGTGACCATCGCCAATTGGCTCAGCCTTGGTCAGCAGCAACTCCAGCCTTGAATCAGCCAATGTTTACTCTCTGGGGTCTGCAGAGAGCTTCTGGCTGCTTCTTACAGCACCCGTTTTCTGCAGCCCCCATTCTCTCCACCAGCCTCACCTCTAATTTTCCCCAAAATTCTCTTAAATTTTCCTCAAATTCTCATAATTTTTCCACAAATTCCTTAATTATCTTTTAAATTTCCTTAATTTACCCCAAAATTCCCTCATATTTTCCACAAATACCTTCATTTCCCCCAAAATTCCTTTATATTCCTCCAAAATCCTCTAATTTTTCCAGCTGGGACAGTGGTGGAGTCCAGAGGGGCTTCAAGACACCCGGGGGGTCCCTGCGCCTCCTCTGCAAGGCCTCTGGCTTTGACTTCAGCAGCACCCACATATTCTGGGCTCACCAGGCCGCTGGTAATGGGCTGGGGTGGGTCACACACATTAGCAATGATGGTAGCAGCACTGACTACGGGTCATCGGTCAAGGGCCGGTTCACCATCTCCAGGGACAACACTCAGAGCACGGGGATGCTGCAGATGAACAGCCTCAGGGATGGTGACACGGCCACCTACTACTGGTGGTGGCCTTGACCCCATCCCTGTATCCCCACCTCCCTGGAGAACCAGTTTGTCCCATTTTCAATCTCTTTTAAGTCAACTTGGGGTGTTTCTGGCCAAAATCTCCCCCAGTTTCCTTCAGAACCCAACTGTGGGGCCCACCGACCCCTTGAAGGAAATCTTGGTGGCACAAGAACAGGCTGTCCCAGGCTGTGTGAAGAGGAGTCGGCCAGGAAGGAAGCCAGCTTGGCTGAGGAGAGAGATCCAAGAAGTTGCCTCCACGTCCGTGTCCTCATCCTTCAAGGGGAGAAAGTCTGGGCTGAGCCTTTGCCATGGCTCCAGGGGTCAAGGTTTGGGTTGGGGTTTGGGGCAAACACGTCCGAGCCATGAGGGGAATGGTCAAAGGACCCAGCCATGACCATTCCACCCCAACCCTCCACTGGTCACGCCAGCCATCTGCCCTTGGAGCGACGCGTGGCCCAGCTTTGGCGTCCTGCTCCCAGCTCGGCCTCCTCCAGCTCTGTCCCAGTTCTGGGTCGCTGGGTGCTGGGAGAGAAGAGGGGCTGCTCAGAGCAAGTTCTGTGCTTGGGGGGGGCCTTGACCCAGAGGTTCATTCCCTTTCCCATCTTCTTACCGTGGCTTTTACATGGCCTCTGGGCAGCTGGCAGGCTTGGGGACTCATCCTGAATCCTGGAAAAGCCAGAATCAAAGCCTCAGCAGGCCCCCAGCTGACCCTCACCCCCCTGGGCAAGGGGCTGGGGGCATTTGGGGGGCCAGGGCCAGCTCCTCTTGGTCTCCCAAATAATTTGACTAGTAAAGGCTGAGGGAAAGAAGGAATTCAGGACCTCAGCCTTGTCCTCATCCCTTGTCACTCCTGTTCCCCCTGTGTCCAGTCAGGGCTGGAGATTCCCCTTGACCCTCCTGTTCCTGTTCATCTCCCTAGAGAAGGACTTTGATTCTCTGGTACAGAACTGGCCAGGCTGAGTCCCAGTTGGGCTTCAGCCCTTCTGACTTTCTCCCCATGTGATCTCCCCACATACGGCCGGTCAGGTAAGGCCCAGTCAGCAAGGCGGCCGGTCAGGCAAGGAGACCGGTCAACATGGCGGCCAGTAAGGCAAGGAGACCGGTCTACATGGTGGCTGGTCAGGCAAGGTATCAGGTCAGGTAGGCAGCTGGTCAGGCAGGGAGGCCGGTAACCAAGGCAGTTGGTCAGGCAGGTGTATGATCAGGCAAGGTGGCCAGTGAGGCAGGGAGGCCGGTCAAACAAGGTGTCTGGTCAGGCAGACGGCCGGTCAGGCAAGGCGATCGGTCGCCGAGGCGGCCGGTCAGTGACGGTGGCCAGTGAGGCAGGTGGCCGGTCAGTGAGGCAGCCAGTCACTAAGGCAGCAGGTCACTCAGGTGGCCGGTTGGGCAAGGCGGCCGATCAGGCCAGGCAGCCAGTGTGCATGGTGGCCACCTGACCCGCCGCCTGACGTGACCTGTCACCTCCCCTGACCCACCGTGAACAGCACCTATGGAGACAGCTCAAAGGTTTTCTGGCAAACTAAAGCCCTCAGAGCCACAATGCAAGGGGCTGCTTGTGGGCTGCCTGGGGAGGTTTCAGGCCAGCTATGTCTTTCAGTCCTGGCTCCTTTGGTTTGGGAGTTATTGCTGGACGTTGGGCATGTTTTCAAGGGAGCACTTCTGAGGCCGTGAACAGCAACTACGGAGAGAGCTCGAAGGTTTCCTGGCAAACAAAAGCCCTAAGAGCCACCTACCTGACCTGAACGGCGGCCTTGCCTGACCAGCCGCGTAACCTGACTGGTCACCTTCGCTGACCTGACCAGCCGCCTTGCCTGACCTGACCAGCTGCCTTGACCGACTGGCCGCCTGACCTGACCTGCATGGCCGCCTGAACCGACCGGCCGCCTTGTCCAACTTGATAGGCCGCCTGCCCGACCGGCCGCCTGAACTGACCGGCTGCCTTACCCGACCTGACCAGCTGTGCGATCTGACTGGTCCCCCTGTCCTACGGGCCGCCTGACCTGACCTGACTGGCCGCCTGAGCTGACCGGCCACCTTGCCCAACTGGCCACTTGGTCATAGCTGACAGGCCTCCTGACCTGACCAGCCGCCATGCCCGACCAGCCTCCTTGACCGACCTGACAGGCCAACTGACCATCCGCCTCTCCCAACCTGACCGGCCGCCTGCCCGACCTGCCCGGCCGCCCGACCCACCAGACTGTCCACTGCCCGACCAGCCTCCTGACCTGACCGGGCTCCTTGCCCGACCTGACCGGCCGCGTACCCGACCGGCCACCCTACCTGACCAGCCACCTCGCCCGACCTGACCGGCCGCCTGACCTGACCTGACCCAACTGGCGGCCTGACCTGACCGGCCGTCTTGCCTGACCTGACCGGCTACGCGATCTGACCGGCCACCTGCCCGAACTGACTGGCCGTGTGACCCGACCGTCCACCTGAACTGATTGGCTGCCTTGCACAACGTGACCGGCTGCCTCCCTGACTGGCTGCCTGGCCTGAACTGACCAGCCACCTGACCTAACCACCCGCCTCGCCCGACCTGACCACCCGCCTGCCCGACCGGGCCGCCTGACCTCACCTGACCGGCCACCTGACCTGACCGCCCGCCCGAACTGACTGGCCGCCTGCCCCACCTTACCGGACGCCTGCCTGACCTGACCAGCCTCCTTGCCCAACATTACCGTCCGCCTGACCAACCCGCTGCCTTCCCGACCTGATCGTCCGCCTGAGTGACCGGCTGCCTGTCCTGACCGGCCACCTGACCTGACTGGCTGCCTTGCTCTTCTTACTGGCCTCCTACCCGACTGGCTACCTGACCTGACCTGACCAGCCGCCTGACCTGACAGGCCTCCTTGCCCGCCTTGCCAGACCAGCCACCTGACGTGACCGGCCGCCATGCCTGACTCGATGCCTGACCTGACCTGACCGGCCTCCTGACCTGACAGGCCGCCTGCCTGACCAACGGCCCGACCTGTCCGGCCATCTTGCCCAACCTGACTGGCTGCCTGCCCGACCTGCTGCCTGACCTGACAGGACTCCTTGCCTGACCTGACTGGCCGCGTGATCTGGCCTGCCGCCTGCCAGAACTGACCGGCTGCCTTGCCCGACCAGCCGCCTGACTTGACCGGCCACCTCGCCCGACCTGACCTTCCACCTGACCTGACCAGCCGCCTGACCTGACCTGATCTGACTGGCCACCTTACCCGAATTGACCAGACACCTGCCCGACCTGACGCCTTGCCCGACCTGACCGGCCACCTGCCCGACCGGCATCCTGACCTCACCGGTCGCCTTGCCCGACCTGACATGCCGCCTGCCCGACCAGCTGACTCACCTGAGCGGCTGCCTTGCCCGACTGGCCGCCTGACCTGACCTGACTTTCCACGTGACCTAGCAGTCCGCCTTGCCTGACCGGCCACATGACCTGACATGACCAGACACCTGACCTGACTGGCCGCCTTGCCCGACCGGCCACCTTGCCTGACCTGACCGGCCGCCTGACCAGCCGCCTTGCCCAACCTGATCGGCTGCCTACCTGACCGGACGCCTAACCTGACCTGACCTGACCGGCCGCCTGACCTGACCTGATCTGACCAGCCACCTTACCCGAATTGACCAGATGCCTGCCCGACCAGCCGCCACACGTGACCGTACAACTCTCCCGACCTGACTGGCCACCTGACCTGACCGGCCGCCTGACCTGACCTGACCTGACTGGCTGCCTGACCTGACCGGCTGCCTCACCTGACCTGTCCGGACCGGCCACCTTGCCCGAACGGACCAGCTGCCTGACCTGACCTGACCTAACCTGACCGGACGCCTGACCTGCCCATCCGCTTGACCTGACCGGCCGCCTGACCTGACTTGACTTGACCGGCCGCTTGACCTTTCCGGCCACCTTGCTGGACCAGCCGCCCCACCTGACCGGCCGCCTTCCTGACCTGAACGGCCGCCTGACCTGACTGGCCTCTCTGACCGGCTGCCTTTCCCGAACAGCCGCCTGACCTGACCTGACCAGCTGCTTGACCTGACCGGCCACCTTGCCTGACAGGCTGCCTCCCCGACTAGCCGCCTGCCTGATCTGACCGGTCGTCTTCCTTTACCTGACTGGCCACCTGACCGACCGACCACCTGACCTGACCTGACCTGACTGGCCCACTCCCTGACTGGCCACCTGACATGACCTGACCTGACCTGCCGCCTGACCTGTCCAGATGCCTGACCTGAACTGACGTGACCGGCCGCCTGACCTGATAGGCTGCCTTGCCAGACTTGAATGGCCGACTACCTGACTGGCCGCCCGACGTGACTGGCCGCCTTCCCAGACTTGTCTGGTCGCCTGCCTGACCGGCTGCACTACCTGACCGGCTGCCTAACCTGACCTGGCCAGAATGGCCACCTGACCTGACCGTCTGCCTTGCCTGACCTGACCGGTCGCATGCCCGACCAGTCGCCTGACCTGACCGGCCACCTGACGTGACCAGACCGGCCGCCTGACTTGACCGGCCGCCTTGCCTGACCGGCCAGCTTATCTGACCGGCCTCCTGATGTGACCTTACCTGACCGTCCGCGTGACCTGACCGACCGCCTTCCCAGAGTTGACTGGTTGCCTGCCTGACCGGCCAGCTGATCTGACCGGCTGCCTTGTCCGACGGGACTGGCAGCCTGTCTGACCAACGGCCCAACCTGACTGGCCCCCTTGCTCGATGTGACCGGCCTCTTGCCCAATCAGCCCACCGACGTGACCGGCCTCCTACCCGATTGGACGCCCGACCTGACCGGCCACCTTGCCCAAATGGCTGCCTTGCCCAACCAGACTGGCCACCTACCCGACCGGCCACCTTGTCCAACAGGCCGCCTGCCTGACAGGCCACCTACCTGACAGGCTGCCTGACCTGACCGGCCACCTTGCCCAACCTCACCGGCCACATGACCTGACTGGCCACCTTGCACAACCTGACAGGCCACCTGACCTGACTGCCCCCCTTGCTTGACTGGCCACCTGCCTGACCTGACTGGCCGCCTGACCTTACCTGACTGGCCGCCTGACCTGACCTTACCTGACTGGCTGCCTGACCTGACCTGACCATCCGCCTGCCTGAATGGTCGCCTTGCCAGACTTGACGAGCAACCTGCCTGACCGGCCGCCAGCCCTGACCGGCCACCTCACATCACCGGCCAACTTACCTGACCGGCCATCTTGTCAGATTGACCGGTCGCCTGCCCGACCAGGCACCCGACCTGACTGACTGCCTGACTGGCCGCACTACCTGACCAATCGCCTGACCTGACCGGCAGCCTGCCCGACCTTATCGACCGCCTTCCCAACCGGCCGCCTAACCTCACCGGCTGACTTGCCCAACTTGACAGGCTGCCTGTCCGACCAGCTGCCTGAACTGAGTGGTGGCCTTGCCCGACATGACCGGCCGCCAGCTCGACCGGCCGCCTGCCTGAACGACCGCCTGACCTTTCCGGCCGCCTGACCTGACCTGAGTGGCCGCATGACGGTCAGGTCGGGCAAGGCGTCCGGTCAGGACAGGTGGCCAGTCAGGTCAGGTAAGGCGGCTGGTCAGATCAGGTCAGGCGGCCAGTCGGGCAATGCGATCGGTCAAGTCAGGACGCTGGTTGGGCAAGGTGGCCGGTCAGGTCGGGCAGGCAGCACGTCAGGCCGGGTAAGGAGGCCATTCGGGCACACGGCCAGTCAGGTCGGGCAAGGCGGCTGGTCAGGTTGGGCATGGCAGCCTGTCAGGTCAGGAATCCGGTCAGGTCAGGTCAAGTCACTCAGCCGGTCAGGTCAGGTGGCCGGTTGGGCAAGGCGGCCTGTCAGGTCAGGTTGCCAGTCAGTTCAGGCAAGGCGGCCGGTCAGGTCAGGTCATGCGGCCAGAAGGGAGAGTCGACCAGTCAGGTCAGGTGACCAGTCGGGCAAGGCGACTGGTCAGGTCAGGCTGCAGGTCGGGAAGGCGGCCGGTCAGGTTGGTCAGGCGTCTGGTCAGGTGGGGCAGGCGGCTGGTCATGTTGGGCCGTCGGTCGGGCAGGCGGCCAGTCAGATCGTGCAGGCGGCCAGTAAGGTCAGGCAGCCGGTCAGGTCAGGTCAAGTGGCCGGTTGGGCATGGTGGCTGGTCAGGTCAGGTCAGGCGGCTGGTCAGGTAGGGCAAGGCGGCCAGGACTGAAAGACATAGCTGGCCTGAAACCTCCCCA
Source organism: Gallinula chloropus (assembly GCF_964237585.1). NCBI lineage: Eukaryota > Metazoa > Chordata > Aves > Gruiformes > Rallidae > Gallinula > Gallinula chloropus. The sequence continues at coordinate 2,538,282 of NC_140119.1, read as the reverse complement.
GACGGCCCACAAGCAGCCCCTAGCATTGTGGCTCTGAGGGCTTTGGTTTGCCAGGAAACATTTGAGGTATTTCCATAGGTGCTGTTCACAGCCGCAGAAGTGCTCCACAGTTGCTGTTCACGGCGTGTCAGAGGAGGCGACAGGTCACGTCAGGCGGCGGGTCAGGTGGCCACCATGCACACTGGCTTCCTGGCCTGATGGGTTGCCTTGCCCAATCGGCCACCTGAGTGACCTGCAACCTGGCAGGTACCTCCCAGGTTCCCGGCTCAACGAAAACCCCCAGACCCAAATCGATAGAGGCTGCTTGGGGGCCCCCTGGGGCCCCTTCAGGCCAGCTAGGTCTTTGGGTCCTGGCTCCTTCGCTTTGGGAGCAGTCGCTGGACGTTGGGCATGTTGGCCGGAGAGTGCTTCTCGGGCCGCGAACTGCAACCTGGCAGGTACCTCCCAGGTTCCCGGCCCAACAAAAACCCCCAGACCCAAATGGAGAGGGGCTGCTTGGGGGCCCCCTGGGGCTCCTTCAGGCCAGCTAGGTCTTTGGGTCCTGGCTCCTTCGCTTTGGGAGCAGTCGCTGGACGTTGGGCATGTTGGCCGGAGAGTGCTTCTCGGGCCGCGACCTGCAACCTGGCAGGTACCTCCCAGGTTCCCGGCCCTAGGAAAGCCCCCAGACCCAAATGGAGAGGGGCTGCTTGGGGGGCCCCTGGGGCCTCTTCAGGCCAGCTAGGTCTTTGGGTCCTGGCTCCTTCGCTTTGGGAGCAGTCGCTGGACGTTGGGCATGATGGCCGGAGAGTGCTTCTCGGGCCGCGACCTGCAACCTGGCAGGTACCTCCCAGGTTCCCGGCCCAACGAAAGCCCCCAGACCCAAATGGAGAGGGGCTGCTTGGGGGCCCCCTGGGGCCCCTTCAGGCCAGCTAGGTCTTTGGGTCCTGGCTCCTTCGCTTTGGGAGCAGTCGCTGGACGTTTGGCATGTTGGCCGGACAGTGCTTCTCGGGCCGCGACCTGCAACCTGGCAGGTACCTCCCAGGTTCCCGGCCCAACAAAAGCCCCCAGACCCAAATGGAGAGGGGCTGCTTGGGGGCCCCCTGGGGCCCCTTCAGACCAGCTAGGACTTTGGGTCCTGGCTCCTTCGCTTTGGGAGCAGTCGCTGGACGTTGGGCATGTTGGCCGGAGAGTGCTTCTCGGGCCGCGGCCTGCAACCTGGCAGTTACCTCCCAGGTTCCCGGCCCAACGAAAGCCCCCAGACCCAAATGGAGAGGGGCTGCTTGGGGGCCCCCTGGGGCCCCTTCAGGCCAGCTAGGTCTTTGGGTCCTGGCTCCTTCGCTTTGGGAGCAGTCGCTGGACGTTGGGCATGTTGGCCGGAGAGTGCTTCTCGGGCCGCGGCCTGCCACCTGGCAGGTACCTCCCAGGTTCCCGGCCCAACGAAAGCCCCCAGACCCAAATGGAGAGGGGCTGCTTGGGGGCCCCCTGAGGCCCCTTCAGGCCAGCTAGATCTTTGGGTCCTGGCTCCTTCGCTTTGGGAGCAGTCACTGGACGTTGGGCATGTTGGCCGGAGAGTGCTTCTCGGGCCGCAACATGCAACCTGGCAGATACCTCCCCGGTTCCCGGCCCAACGAAAGCCCCCAGACCCAAATGGAGAGGGGCTGCTTGGGGGCCCCCTGGGGCCCCTTCAGGCCAGCTAGGTCTTTGGGTCCTGGCTCCTTCGCTTTGGGAGCAGTCGCTGGACGTTGGGCATGTTGGCCGGAGAGTGCTTCTCGGGCCGCGGCCTGAAACCTGGCAGGTACCTCCCAGGTTCCCGGCCCAACGAAAGCCCCCAGACCCAAATGGAGAGGGGCTGCTTGGGGGCCCCCTGGGGCCCCTTCAGGCCAGCTAGGTTTTTGGGTCCTGGCTCCTTCGCTTTGGGAGCAGTCGCTGGACGTTGGGCATGTTGGCCGGAGAGTGCTTCTCGGGTTGAGACCTGCAACCGGGCAGGTACCTCCCAGGTTCCCGGCCCAACGAAAGCCCCCAGACCCAAATGGAGAGGCGCTGCTTGGGGCCCCCCTGGGGCCCCTTCAGGCCAGCTAGGTCTTTGGGTCCTGGCTCCTTCGCTTTGGGAGCAGTCGCTGGACGTTGGGCATGTTGGCCGGAGAATGCTTCTCGGGCCACGACCTGCAACCTGGCAGGTACCTCCCAGGTTCCCGGCCCAAAAAAAGCCCCCAGACCCAAATGGAGAGGGGCTGCTTGGGCGCCCCCTAAGGCCACTTTATGCCAGCTAGGTCTTTGGGTCCTGGCTCCTTCACTTTGGGAGCAGTCGCTGGACGTTGGGCATGTTGGCCGGAGAGTGCTTCTCGGGCTGCGACCTGCAACCTGGCAGGTACCTCCCAGGCTCCCGGCCCAACGAAAGCCCCCAGACCCAAATAGAGAGGGGCTGCTTGGGGGCCCCCTGGGGCCCCTTCAGGCCAGCTAGGTGTTTGGGTCCTGGCTCCTTCGCTTTGGGAGCAGTCGCTGGACGTTTGGCATGTTGGCCGGAGAGTGCTTCTCGGGCCGCGATCTGCAGCCTGGCAGGTACCTCCCAGGTTCCCAGCCCAATGAAAGCCCCCAGACCCAAATAGAGAGGGGCTGCTTGGGGGCACCCTGGGGCCCCTTCAGAACAGCTAGGTCTTTGGGTCCTGGCTCCTTCGCTTTGGGAGCAGTCGCTGGACGTTTGGCATGTTGGCCAGAGAGTGCTTCTCAGGTCGCCACCTGCAACCTGGCAGGTACCTCCCAGGTTCCCGGCCCAACGAAAGCCCCCAGACCCAAATGGAGAGGGGCTGCTTGGGGGCCCCCTGGGGCCCCTTCAGGCCAGCTAGGTCTTTGGGTCCTGGCTCCTTCGCTTTGGGAGCAGTCGCTGGACGTTGGGCATGTTGGCCGGAGAGTGCTTCTCGGGCCGCGAAATGAAACCTGGCAGGTACCTCCCAGGTTCCCGGCCCAACGAAAGCCCCCAGACCCAAATGGAGAGGGGCTGCTTGGGCGCCCCCTAAGGCCACTTCATGCCAGCTAGGTCTTTGGGTCCTGGCTCCTTCGCTTTGGGAGCAGTCACTGGACGTTGGGCATGTTGGCCGGAGAGTGCTTCTCGGGCTGCGACCTGCAACCTGGCAGGTACCTCCCATGTTCCCCGCCCAACGAAAGCCCCCAGACCCAAATGGAGAGGGGCTGCTTGGGGGCACCCTGGGGCCCCTTCAGGCCAGCTAGGTCTTTGGGTCCTGGCTCCTTCGCTTTGGGAGCAGTCGCTGGACGTTTGGCATGTTGGCCGGAGAGTGCTTCTCGGGCCGCGACATGAAACCTGGCAGGTACCTCCCAGGTTCCCGGCCCAACGAAAGCCCCCAGACCCAAATGGAGAGGGGCTGCTTGGGCGCCCCCTGGGGCCCCTTCAGGCCAGCTAGGTCTATGTGTCCTGGCTCCTTCGCTTTGGGAGCAGTCGCTGGACGATGGGCATGTTGGCCAGAGAGTGCTTCTCGGGCCGCGACCTGCAACCGGGCAGGTACCTCCCAGGTTCCCGGCCCAACGAAAGCCCCCAGACCCAAATGGAGAGGGGCTGCTTGGGGGCCCGCTGGGGCCCCTTCAGGCCACCTAGGTCTTTGGGTCCTGGCTCCTTCACTTTGGGATCAGTTGCTGGACGTTGGGCATGTTGGCCGGAGCGTGCTTCTCGGGCCGCGGCCTGCAACCTGGCAGGTACCTCCCAGGTTCCCGGCCCAACGAAAGCCCCCAGACCCAAATGGAGAGGGGCTGCTTGGGGGCCCCCTGGGGCCCCTTCAGGCCAGCTAGTTCTCTGGGTCATGGCTCCTTCGCTTTGGGAGCAGTCGCTGGACGTTGGGCATGTTGGCCGGAGCGTGCTTCTCGGGCCGCGACCTGCCACCTGGCAGGTACCTCCCAGGTTCCCGGCCCAACGAAAGCCCCCAGACCCAAATGGAGAGGGGCTGCTTGGGGGCCCCCTGGGGCCCCTTCAGGCCAGCTAGGACTTTGGGTCCTGGCTCCTTCGCTTTGGGAGCAGTCGCTGGACGTTGGGCATGTTGGCCGGAGAGTGCTTCTCGCGCCGCGACCTGCAACCTGGCAGGTACCTCCCAGGTTCCCGGCCCAACGAAAGCCCCCAGACCCAAATTAGAGGGGCTGCTTGGGGGCCCCCTGGGGCCCCTTCAGGCCAGCTAGGTCTTTGGGTCCTGGCTCCTTCGCTTTGGGAGCAGTCGCTGGACGTTGGGCATGTTGGCCGGAGCGTGCTTCTCGGGCCGCGGCCTGCAACCTGGCAGGTACCTCCCAGGTTCCCGGCCCAACGAAAGCCCCCAGACCCAAATGGAGAGGGGCTGCTTGGGGGCCCCCTGGGGCCCCTTCAGGCCAGCTAGTTCTCTGGGTCATGGCTCCTTCGCTTTGGGAGCAGTCGCTGGACGTTGGGCATGTTGGCCGGAGAGTGCTTCTCGGGCCGCGGCCTGCAACCTGGCAGGTACCACAGGGCCCAAGCCCCCAAGCAGCCCCTCTCCATTTGGGTCTGGGGGCTTTCGTTGGGCTGGGAACCTGGGAGGCACCTGCCAGGTTGCAGGTCACTCAGGTGGCCGGTTGGGCAAGGCAACCCATCAGGCCAGGAAGCCAGTGTGCATGGTGGCCACCTGACCCGCCGCCTGACGTGACCTGTCGCCTCCTCTGACACGCCGTGAACAGCAACTGTGGAGCACTTCTGCGGCTGTGAACAGCACCTATGGAAATATCTCAAAGGTTTCCTGGCAAACCAAAGCCCTCAGAGCCACAATGCTAGGGGCTGCTTGTGGGCCGCCTGGGGAGGTTTCAGGCCAGCTATGTCTTTCAGTCCTGGCCGCCTTGCCCTACCTGACCAGCCACCTGACCTGACCTGACCAGCCACCATGCCCAACCGGCCACTTGACCTGACCTGACCGGCTGCCTGACCTGACTGGCCGCCTGCACGATCTGACTGGCCGCCTGCCCGACCGACGGCCCAACATGACCAGCCGCCTGCCCCACCTGACTGGCCGTGTGCCCGAATGGCCTCCTTACCCGGCCTGACGTGCCGCCTGCCCGACCTGACCGGCCACCTTGCCCAACCAGCGTCCTGACTTGACCGATCGCATTGCCCGACTGGCCGCCTGACCTGATCTGACCAGCCGCCTTACCTGACCTGTCTGGCCACCTGTCCTGACCGGACGCCTTGCCCGACCTGACCGTCATGCGGCCACTCAGGTCAGGTCAGGCGGCCGGAAAGGTCAGGCGGTCGTTCGGGCAGGCGGCCGGTCGAGCTGGCGGCCGGTCATGTTGGGCAAGGCCACCACTCAGTTCAGGCAGCTGGTCGGACAGGCAGCCTGTCAAGTTGGGCAAGTCAGCCGGTCAGGTTAGGCGGCCGGTTGGGAAGGCGGCCGATAAGGTCGGGCAGGCTGCCGGTCAGGTCAGGCGATTGGTCAGGTAGTGCGGCCAGTCAGGCAGTCAGTCAGGTCGGGTGCCTGGTCGGGCAGGCGACCGGTCAAGTCTGACAAGATGGCCGGTCAGGTAAGTTGGCCGGTGATGTGAGGTGGCCGGTCAGGGCTGGCGGCCGGTCAGGCAGGTTGCTGGTCAAGTCTGGCAAGGCGACCATTCAGGCAGGCGGATGGTCAGGTCAGGTCAGGCAGCCAGTCAGGTAAGGTCAGGTCAGGCGGCCAGTCAGGTAAGGTCAGGCGGCCAGTCAGATCAGGCAGGTGGCCAGTCAAGCAAGGTGGGCAGTCAGGTCAGGTGGCCTGTCAGGTTGTGCAAGGTGGGCAGTCAGGTCATGTGGCCGGTGAGGTTGGGCAAGGTGGCCGGTCAGGTCAGGCAGCCTGTCAGGTAGGTGGCCTGTCAGGCAGGCGGCCTGTTGGACAAGGTGGCCGGTCGGGTAGGTGGCCAGTCTGGTTGGGCAAGGCAGCCATTTGGGCAAGGTGGCCGGTCAGGTCGGGCGTCCAATCGGGTAGGAGGCCGGTCACGTCGGTGGGCTGATTGGGCAAGAGGCCGGTCACATCGAGCAAGGGGGCCAGTCAGGTTGGGCCGTTGGTCAGACAGGCTGCCGGTCCCGTCGGACAAGGCAGCCGGTCAGATCAGCTGGCCGGTCAGGCAGGCAACCAGTCAACTCTGGGAAGGCGGTCGGTCAGGTCACGCGGACGGTCAGGTAAGGTCACATCAGGCGGCCGGTCAGATAAGCTGGCCGGTCAGGCAAGGCGGCCGGTCAAGTCAGGCGGCCGGTCTGGTCACGTCAGGTGGCCGGTCAGGTCAGGCGACTGGTCGGGCATGCGACCGGTCAGGTCAGGCAAGGCAGACGGTCAGGTCAGGCTGCCAGTTGGGTCAGGTCAGGTCAGGCGGCCGGTCAGGTCGGGCGAGGTGGCTGGTCAGGTAGGGTGGCCGGTCGGGTACGCGGCCGGTCAGGTCGGGCAAGGAGCCCGGTCAGGTCAGGAGGCTGGTCGGGCAGTGGACAGTCTGGTGGGTCGGGCGGCCGGGCAGGTCGGGCAGGCGGCCGGTCAGGTTGGGAGAGGCGGATGGTCAGTTGGCCTGTCAGGTCGGTCAAGGAGGCTGGTCGGGCATGCAACCGGTCAGGTCAGGCAAGGCAGACGGTCAGGTCAGGTGGCCATTCTGGCCAGGTCAGGTTAGGCATCCGGTCAGGTCAGGCTGCCGGTCAGGCAGGCGGCCGGTCGGGGAATGCGGACAGTTGGATATGCAGCCGGTTGTGTCGGGCAAGGCGGCCAGTCAGGAAAGGCAGCTGGTCAGGTCAGGCAGCCAATCAGGAAGGAGGCTCGTCACGTCGTGGGGCTGATCGGGCAGGAGGCCGGTCACGTCGAGCTAGGTGGCTGGTCAGGTTGGGCCGTCTGTTGGACAGGTGGCCAGTCAGGTCAGAGAAGACGGCTGGTCAGGCCAGCTGGTCGGTCCGGCAAGGCAGCCGGTCAGGTAGTGCAGCCGGTCAGGCAGGCGACCAGACAAGTCTGGGAAGGCGGCCAGTCACGTCAGGCGGCCAGTCAGGTAGTCGGCCATTCAAGTCTGGCAAGGCAGCCTATCAGGTCAGGCGGCCGGTCACGTCAGTTCAGGTCAGGCATCTGGACAGGTCAGGCGGCAGGTCAGGTCAGGTCATGTCAGGTGGCCAGTCAGGGAGTGGGCCAGTCAGGTCAGGTCAGGTCAGGTGGTCGGTCGGTCAGGTGGCCAGTCAGGTAAAGGAAGACGGCCGGTCGGATCAGGCAGGCGGCTAGTCGGGGAGGCAGCCTGTCAGGCAAGGTGGCCGGTCAGGTCAAGCAGCCGGTCAGGTCAGGTCAGGCGGCTGTTCGGGAAAGGCAGCCGGTCAGAGAGGCCAGTCAGGTCAGGCGGCCGTTCAGGTCAGGAAGGCGGCCGGTCAGGTGGGGCAGGAGGCTGGTTGGGCAGGTGGCCGGTCAGGTCAGGCGGCTTATCCGGCAAGGTGGCCGGAAAGGTCAAGCGGCCGGTCAAGTCAAGTCTGGTCAGGCGGCCAGTCAGGTCAAGCGGATGGGCAGGTCAGGCATCCGGTCAGGTTAGGTCAGGTCAGGTCAGGCAGCTGGCCCGTTCGGGCAAGGTGGCCGGTCCGGACAGGTCAGGTGAGGCAGCCGGTCAGGTCAGGCAGCCAGTCAGGTCAGGTCAGGTCAGGCGGCCGGTCAGGTCAGGTGGCCAGTCAGGTCGGGAGAGTTGTACGGTCACGTCTGGCGGCCGGTCGGGCAGGCATCTGGTCAATTCGGGTAAGGTGGCTGGTCAGATCAGGTCAGATCAGGCGGCCGGTCAGGTCAGGTCAGGTTAGGCGTCCGGTCAGGTAGGCAGCCGATCAGGTTGGGCAAGGCGGCTGGTCAGGCGGCCGGTCAGGTCAGGCAAGGTGGCCGGTCGGGCAAGGCAGCCAGTCAGGTCAGGTGTCTGGTCATGTCAGGTCATGTGGCCGGTCAGGCAAGGCGGACTGCTAGGTCACGTGGAAAGTCAGGTCAGGTCAGGCGGCCAGTCGGGCAAGGCAGCCGCTCAGGTGAGTCAGCTGGTCGGGCAGGCGGCATGTCAGGTCGGGCAAGGCGACCGGTGAGGTCAGGATGCCGGTCGGGCAGGTGGCCGGTCAGGTCGGGCAAGGCGTCAGGTCGGGCAGGCGTCTGGTCAATTCGGGTAAGGTGGCCAGTCAGATCAGGTCAGGTCAGGCGGCTGGTCAGGTCAGGTGGAAGGTCAGGTCGGGCGAGGTGGCCGGTCAGGTCAGGCGGCTGGTCGGGCAAGGCGGACGGTCAGTTCTGGCAGGAGGCAGGCCAGATCACGCGGCCAGTCAGGTCAGGCAAGGAGTCCTGTCAGGTCAGGCGGCAGGTCGGGCAGGCAGCCAGTCAGGTTGGGCAAGATGGCCGGACAGGTCGGGCCGTTGGTCAGGCAGGCGGCCTGTCAGGTCAGGAGGCCGGTCAGGTCAGGTCAGGCATCCAGTCAGGCATGGCGGCCGGTCACGTCAGGTGGCTGGTCTGGCAAGGCAGGCAAGGAGGCCTGTCAGGTCAGGCCAGTAAGAAGAGCAAGGCAGCCAGTCAGGTCAGGTGGCCGGTCAGGACAGGCAGCCAGTCACTCAGGCGGACGATCAGGTCGGGAAGGCAGCGGGTTGGTCAGGCAGACAGTAATGTTGGGCAAGGAGGCTGGTCAGGTCAGGCAGGCGTCCGGTAAGGTGGGGCAGGTGGCCAGTCAGTTCGGGCGGGCGGTCAGGTCAGGTGGCCGGTCGGGCAGGCGGGTGGTCAGGTCGGGCGAGGCGGGTGGTTAGGTCAGGTGGCTGGTCAGTTCAGGCCAGGCAGCCAGTCAGGGAGGCAGCCGGTCACGTCGTGCAAGGCAGCCAATCAGTTCAGGTGGACGGTCGGGTCACACGGCCAGTCAGTTCGGGCAGGTGGCCGGTCAGATCGCGTAGCCGGTCAGGTCAGGCAAGACGGCCGGTCAGGTCAGGCCGCCAGTTGGGTCAGGTCAGGTCAGGCGGCCGGTCAGGTCGGGCGAGGTGGCTGGTCAGGTAGGGTGGCCAGTCGGGTACGCGGCCGGTCAGGTCGGGCAAGGAGCCCGGTCAGGTCAGGAGGCTGGTCGGGCAGTGGACAGTCTGGTGGGTCGGGCGGCCGGGCAGGTCGGGCAGGCGGCTGGTCAGGTTGGGAGAGGCGGATGGTCAGTTGGCCTGTCAGGTCGGTCAAGGAGGCTGGTCGGGCATGGCGGCTGGTCAGGTCAGGAGGCCTGTCAGCTAAGGTCAAGTGGCCAGTTGGGCAAGGCGGCCGGTCAGCTCAGGCGGCCAGTCAGGTCAGGTCAGACGGCCCGTAGGACAGGGGGACCAGTCAGATCGCACAGCTGGTCAGGTCGGGTAAGGCAGCCGGTCAGTTCAGGCGGCCGGTCGGGCAGGCGGCCTATCAAGTTGGACAAGGCGGCCGGTCGGTTCAGGCGGCCATGCAGGTCAGGTCAGGCGGCCAGTCGGTCAAGGCAGCTGGTCAGGTCAGGCAAGGCGGCTGGTCAGGTCAGCGAAGGTGACCAGTCAGGTTACGCGGCTGGTCAGGCAAGGCCGCCGTTCAGGTCAGGTAGGCGGCTCTTAGGGCTTTTGTTTGCCAGGAAACCTTTGAGCTCTCTCCGTAGTTGCTGTTCACGGCCTCAGAAGTGCTCCCTTGAAAACATGCCGAACGTCCAGCAATAACTCCCAAACCAAAGGAGCCAGGACTGAAAGACATAGCTGGCCTGAAACCTCCCCAGGCAGCCCACAAGCAGCCCCTTGCATTGTGGCTCTGAGGGCTTTAGTTTGCCAGAAAACCTTTGAGCTGTCTCCATAGGTGCTGTTCACGGTGGGTCAGGGGAGGTGACACGTCACGTCAGGTGGCGGGTCAGGTGGCCACCATGCACACTGGCTGCCTGGCCTGATCGGCCGCCTTGCCCAACCGGCCACCTGAGTGACCTGCTGCCTTAGTGACTGGCTGCCTCACTGACTGGCCACCTGCCTCACTGGCCACCGTCACTGACCGGCCGCCTCAGCGACCGATCGCCTTGCCTGACCTGCCGTCTGCCTGACCAGACACCTTGTTTGACCGGCCTCCCTGCCTCACTGGCCACCTTGCCTGATCATACACCTGCCTGACCAACTACCTTGGTTACCGGCCTCCCTGCCTGACCAGCTGCCTACCTGACCTGATACCTTGCCTGACCAGCCACCATGTAGACCGGTCTCCTTGCCTTACTGGCCGCCATGTTGACCGGTCTCCTTGCCTGACCGGCCGCCTTGCTGACTGGGCCTTACCTGACCGGCCGTATGTGGGGAGATCACATGGGGAGAAAGTCAGAAGGGCTGAAGCCCAACTGGGACTCAGCCTGGCCAATTCTGTACCAGAGAATCCAAGTCCTTCTCTAGGGAGATGAACAGGAACAGGAGGGTCAAGGGGAATCTCCAGCCCTGACTGGACGCAGGGGGAACAGGAGTGACAAGGGATGAGGACAAGGCTGAGGTCCTGAATTCCTTCTTTCCCTCAGCCTTTACTAGTCAAATTATTTGCAGGAGACTGCGGGCGCTGCACTTACAGTGCCTTCCTCCTCCTCCTCCTCCTCTGCATGGGGGTGCAGCGGTGCAGGACAGAGCGGCGCCCTGGTTAAAAAGGGAATCTGTGAGTCCCCTGCCTCGCTCCCTGCTGCCCGGCCACCCTTGCGTCGCCCACCGCCCGCAGCCCCAGGACATCCCACAACGCCTGGGGACAGGCCCCCATTTCCATGGCCTCCCTTGGCGTTGCTGCCTGTGGCTGGCAGCTGGCTGCCTCCCCCTTCTCCGGCTGTGTGTCTGCCGGGTGCGCCTGGAGCGGGGTCTCTGCCGGCGGCTGCTCCAGCTGTGGCTGCAGCGGTACCCGGCCATGGCTCCTGCTGCCACGGCTGCTCCTGGCCTTCTGGCAGCCCCACAGCCGCAACACCCCAAGTTATAGTGGAGGGTGAGTGTGACGTGTGATGACATCACAGTGCCGAGAGGTGACGGTGCAAGGGGCAGCCAACCACGTGCCGCCACCTGGGCAAAGTCAGTGCCTGGCGTCGCCTGGGAGACCAAGAGGAGCTGGCCCTGGCCCCCCAAATGCCCCCAGCCCTTTGCCCGGGGGGTGAGGGTCAGCTGGGGGCCTGCTGAGGCTTTGATTCTGGCTTTTCCAGGATTCAGGATGAGTCCCCAAGCCTGCCAGCTGCCCAGAGGCCATGTAAAAGCCACGGTAAGAAGATGGGAAAGGGAGTGAACCTCTGGGTCAAGGCCCACACCCAAGCACAGAACTTGGTCTGAGCAGCCCCTCTTCTCTCCCAGCACCCAGCGACCCAGAACTGGGAAAGAGCTGGAGGAGGCTGAGCTGGGGGCAGGACGACAAAGCTGGGCCACGCGTCGCTCCAAGGGCAGATGGCTGGCGTGACCAGTGGAGGGTTGGGGTGACCAGTTGAGGGTTGGGGTGGAATGGTCATGGCTGCGTCCTTTGACCATTCCCCTCATGGCTCGGACGTGTTTGCCCCAAACCCCAACCCAAACCTTAACCCCTGGAGCCATGGTAAAGGCTCAGCCCAGACTTTCTCCCCTTGATGGATGAGGACACGGACGTGGAGGCGACTTCTTGGATCTCTCTCCTCAGCCAAGCTGGCTTCCTTCCTGGCCGACTCCTCTTCCCACAGCCTGGGACAGCCTGTTCTTGTGCCGCCAAGATTTCCTTCAAGGGGTTGGTTGGCCCCACAGTTGGGTTCTGAAGGAAACTGGGGGAGATTTTGGCCAGAAACACTCCAAGTTGACTTAAAAGAGATTGAGAATGGGACAAAATGGTTCTCCAGGGAGGTGGGGATACAGGGATGGGGTCAAGGCCACCACCAGCACCACCAGTAGCACCACCAGGAGCTCTGGCTCAGTAGTAGGTGGCCGTGTCACCATCCCTGAGGCTGTTCATCTGCAGCATCACCGTGCTCTGGGAGTTGTCCTTGGAGATGGTGAACCGGCCCTTGACCGAAGACCCGTAGTCAGTGCTGCTACCATCGTTACTAATGTGTGTGACCCACTCCAGCCCATTACCGGCGGCCTGGTGAGCCCAGAACATGTGGGTGCTGCTGAAGTCAAAGCCAGAGGCCTTGTAGAGGAGGCGCAGGGACCCCCCGGGTGTCTTGAAGCCCCTCTGTACTCGACCACTGTCCCAGCTGGAAAAATTAGAGGGTTTTGGAGGAATATAAAGGAATTTTGGGGGAAATGAAGGAATTTGTGGAAAATATGAGGGAATTTGGGGGTAAATTAAGGAAATTTAAAAGATAATTAAGGAATTTGTGGAAAAATTATGAGAATTCTGGGAAAAATTAATAGAATTTGGGGGTAAATTAGGGGTGAGGCTGTTTGAGAGAATGGGGGCTGCAGAAAATGGGTGCTGTAAGAAGCAGCCAGAAGCTCTCTGCAGACCCCAGAGAGTAAACATTGGCTGATTCAAGGCCAGAGCTGCTGCTGACTAAGGCCGAGCCAATTGGTGATGGTCACAGCGCCTCTGGGAATCACATACAGGAGAAAGAGAAACACAAGCAGCTGCATTTGCCACCAGAGAAGGGAGCAAAATCCTGACTAAAGTCTGCTAAGAAGGGAGGGGTGGGGGAAGGTGCTTTGAGATCTGGTCACGCTTCTGACCCGACTCTGGTGTCACTGTCTGTGTAGTGCAGTGTCACCAATCAGAGAGTTTTCTTTCCTTCAGTCTGTGTTGAGTCTGTTTTGCCGTGTCATTGACTACAGGATGATCTCTCCCTGTGCTTATCTTGACTCCTGAGCCTCTCTATATCTATTTTCTCCCCTGTCCAAAAAAAGAGGAGTGATAGATCGACTTTGGTGGGCGTCTGGCCTCCAGCCAGGCATAAACCACCAAACATACTAATCTCACAGAACTGGGGCCTCATTGCTTCCTTGCACCCCCTCAGGATGCTGGGAGCTGTGGTACCCTTGTACCACACGCTGCATCACACACCCCATGTGACACTGGCCCAGGAAGAGCCCTGAGGCAGTGCAGGGGGCAGAATCCCACTTCTGTGGGGCTGGCTCTTCTGCTTGATAAAATCCATCAAGGCTTTACTCAGCATCAGCTCCACCTGCACAGTGCCTCAGTTTCCCTTAAATCACAGACTCCAATTTTCTGCTCTAACCCCTTCATGAGGAGAGAAGCTTTCTCAGTAATGGGCCTCAGTGGGGCCAATTAACACTCTACAGCAGTTCAGCTTTTTCTTTTGACCTTAACTCTTGGAGAGGCTGCTTCAATCTCCTCACAGGATCTGCAGTTCATGGAATCAGCACCAAATACACCACGGGGCTCATTAAAATTGAAAAAGCCCTAACGAGCTATGTGTCTTTTCTTCAGGGTTTCATAACTTGTACAGCTAATTGGAGAGGTTTCAGGACTCTATTTAAAGTGGAAGATTTCAATAAGCACTTAATTAATAAAATAAAGAAGTTTTAATATTTTTCAGGCTTTTTAGTTTTGCAATTTATAGAAGTGACAGGAGCTTTCTCCAACTAAAATTGAACCAGAGGATCTCCTAAGGAGGTGTGGAAAGGTCATAACAGCTGTCTCCCTGAGTTCCCACACTGCCTAGACACCTTTACAACTCCCCAACTCCAAGGGATGTTTGGGAGTTGCACGCTTTTCCTCCATCAGGCTTCTGCTCTGAGTCTGCAGCTGAATGTTGCAGCCCCTTTGCTGCAATTCCCACCCCGTTTACCCTGAGGACTGGCTGGGAATAGAAACAGAATTCTGCCTCATTTTGAAAAAAGTTATAAAAGAAATAAAACACATTCCCCAACTGGGAGTAAAAAACTGTAAGGGGGTGGAGTAAATCCCAAAAGCAAAGGACAGGGCACATGGCCAGAGAGTCTGCTTAGAAGGGGCCCTGAGACACAGTCGGTTTCCTCAGGGCAGGTGGAAATACCCAAAAGGCAAGTTTCAGTGCACAGTGTGACAGTGTCCTGACACCCCAAGGACTCAGGAGGATGTGTATTTCCCCTCCTACTTTTAATACATATCCCCAGAGTTCCTAACTTAGTCTGAGTTGAGAGGCAAGAATAAACTGATGATAGTGGCTGCACACTAACAAGCTTCCAGGGGAAAGGCACTGAGTGTGGAGGACCATGGCAGGAATGAAGATTCCTGGAGGTTTAGTAGAAGCTGCTAAGGGCTGTGGGTGATGAAACTCCTTCAGAACATTGACACGTGCCTTCCTGAATGCTGATTAGAGCAGGAAATCAGAGGGAGCAATTTCAGGATGACAAAGTGAGAAGATACAGACGTGCTGTGTCATGGAGCCACTTGGATGTGTCCTGGCACACCACAGGGCCCAGTGGTAGTCTAATGCCCACTGAAATGGGGAGGCTTTTGGTCATCACTTCTCCCCCTCCTCTTTTCCTTTAAAGAGCAGGCAGCTGCCTGGATCTCAGCTCTCAGCTGGGGTAAAACCACGACCCTCAGGTCTTTCCTTGGCAAGGGAATGGTCCTAACGATGCCTCTGTCATTCCGTGTGCTAACAGTGTCCATATTTCAAACTGATAAAGGTCCAGCAGTAACTCCCAAACAAGAGGATTGAGGGCAGAAATATGTTCCTGTCCTGAAACCATCTCAGGTAGCCCAGTAGCAGCCCCAGTAACCTTGGGACTGATGTCTGTCCCTACCAAGGGATCGTTCCTAACAGTGCCTGACACCATCACCTGGGAAGGAATAACTGCTGGAATCAGTACAGGCTGGGGGATGACCTGTTGGAGAGGAGCTCTGCAGAGAGGGACCTGGGGGTCCTGATGGGTGACAGGTTGGCCATGAGCCAGCAGTGTGTCCTGGTAGCTAAGAGAGCCAATGGGATCCTGCGGGGCATCAAGAGGAGCGTGGTCAGCAGGTCACAGGAGGTGATCCTCCCCCTCTACTCTGCCCTGGTCAGGCCCCACCTGGAGTATTGTGTCCAGTTCTGGGCTCCCCAGGACAAAAAAGCCAGGGATCTCCTGGAGAGAGTCCAGAGAAGGGCTACAAAGATGATTAAGGGCCTGGAGCATCTACCCTATGAGGAAAGGCTGAGTGAGCTGGGACTATTCAGCCTTGAGAAAAGAAGGTTAAGATGTGATCCTATTAATGTTTATAAGTATCTGAAGTGTGGGATACAGGGGAAAATTTTCAGCCTCTTATCAATGGTCTGTGGGGGCAGAACAAGAGGCAATGGTTTCAAGTTGGAGCACAGGTAGTTCCGCAACAACATGCGGAAAGATTTTTTCCCAGTGAGGGTGACAGAGCCCTGGGACAGGCTGCCCAGGGGGGCTGTGAAGTGTCCCTCTCTGGAGATATTCAAGACCCCTCTGGACACTGACCTGTGCGACCTGTCCTAGGGAAGCTATTTTGACAGGGGGTTGGACCTGATGATCTCGTGAGGTCCCTTCCAACCCCTACAATTCTGTGACTCTGTGACTAGTAGATAGATTGTGAGGCAAGGGGATTGACTGATACATTGAAAGATGAGGTAAGGGGATTGACTGATATATAGTGAGGTAAGCTGGTAGAGAGGGATTCACTGATAGATAGATGTGAGGTAAGGGGACTGATAGAGAGATTGTGACATAAGGAGATTGTGAGGTAAGGAGATTGATAGATAGATTGTGAGGTAAGAACATGGACTGATAGAAAGATGTGAGTTAATGAGATTGATAGATTATGAGGTAAGGGGATTGTGAGGTAAGGGGATTGTGAGGTAAGGGGATTGTGAGGTATGATGACTGAGAGGGGGATTATGAAGTCACAGGATTGATTGACAGACAGATTGTGAGGTAAGGGGATTGAATGAGATAGATTGTGTGGTAAGGAGAGTAACTAATAGATTTTGAGGTAAGGGGATTGTGAGGTAAAGGGGATGTTGAGTTAAGGAGTTTGTGAGGTAAAGAGATTGATTCATAGACAGACTGTCAGGTAAAAAGATTGACTGAGAAATAGATTGTGAGGTCAGGAGATTGACTGAGAGATAGTTTGTGACATAAGGAATTAGACAGATTGTGAGTTAATTGGATTGTGAGGTAAGGAGTTTGTGAGTGTCGCAGTTTTGTGTAGCTGGGTGCTGGGAGAGAACTGGGGCTGCAGAAAATGTCTCATGTAAGGAACAGCTGGAGCTCTCTGCAGGTCCTGAAGAGTAAACATCAGCCAATTCAAGGCCATAGGTGCTGCTGACCAGGGCCAAGCGAATCGGCAATGGTCATAGAGCCTCTGGGAATCACATAGAGGAGGAAAAAACCACAAGCAGCTGCAACGCCCATCATGAAGAGAGGCCAGAGGGAGGTCCCAGGAATTGCAGGCCTGTCAGCCTGACCTCAGTGCTGGGGAAGGTGATAGAACAAATCATCTTGAGTCCCATCATGCAGCACATGCAGGACACTCAGATGATCAGGCCCAGTCAGCATGGGTTTAGGAGAGGCAGATCGTGATGGACAAACCTGATCTCCTTCTATGACAAGGTGACCTGCTGCTCAGAAGATGAGGGGAAGGCTGTGGATGTGGTCTACCTAGATTTCAGTGAAGCCTTCAAAGCTATCTGCCAAAGCATTTCCCCCGCTGGAGAAACTAACCGCTCATGGATTAGATGGGTACACTCTGTGCTGGGTTAGAAACTGGCTGGGCAGCCAGGCCCAAAGGGATGTGGTGAACTGAGTTAAATCCAGCTGGTGGCAGGTCACAAGGTGTGTTCTCCAGGACTCAGTGCTGGGGCCTGTCCTCTTTAACATCTTTATTCATGACCTGGACGAGGGGATCGAGTGCACCCTCAGTGAGTTTGCAGATGACACCAAATTGTGTGGGAGTATTAATTGTCTGGATGACACGTAGGCTCTGAAGAGTGATCTGGACAGGCAGGATTGATGGGCTGAGGCCAATTGTATGAGGTTCTTGGGTTCTTGTGGCCAAGTGCCAGGTCCTGCATTTTCATCAGAATAACCCCAGGCAATGCTACAGGCCTGGGTCAGAGTGGTTGGAGAGCTCCCTGGAGGAAAAGGATCTGGGGGTGTCCGTGGTACCTGCTGGACATGAGCCAGCACTGTGCCCAGGTGGCCAAGAAGGCCAACAGCATCCTGGCCTGGATCAGGAATAGTGTGACCAGCAGGAGGAGGGAAGTGATTGTTCCATTATCCTCAGCTCTGGTGAGGCTGCACCTCGAGTGCTGTGTCCGGTTTTGGGCCCCTCACTACAAGAAGGACACTGAGATGCTGGAGTGTGTCCAGAGAAGGGCAATAAACTGGATGAAGGATTTGAAGCACAGGTCCTATGAGGAGCAGCTGAGGCAACTGGGGCATTTTAGCCTTGAGAAAAGGAGGCTGAGGGGGAGACCTTGCCGCTCTCTCCAACTACCTGCGAGGAGGAATGTAGAGAGGTGAGAGCCAGTGTCTTCTCTCAGGGAACAAGTGACAAGATGAGAGGGAATGGTTTCAAATTGCACCAGGGGAGATTTCGGTTGGATATGAGGAAGAATTTCATTACTGAAACTTTAGTCAAGTATTGGAACAGGCTGCCCAGGAAAGTGGTGGAGTCACCAACCCTGGAGGGATTTAAAAGGTTCTTATAGATGTTGTGCTTGAGGACATGGCCTAGAGGTGGACTAGGCAGGGGTAGGCTTTGGTTGGACTCAATGATCATAAGGGTCTCTTCCAACCTAAGTGATTCTATGATTCTGTGGTACACTTCCAGGAAATTCCTGTTCTGTCATGGTGGGAAAGCACTGTCATTTCAGAAACATAGTTGAGTGGTTCTGCTGTTGGAAAGGTGCTTGTAAAACTTTTATAAATGTCAGGGGGAAAAAAACGGAATAAAAAGTTGTGCCCCTTTCCAGGCAGAGATGATGGAAAGAGAGCCCAGCCCATCATTACGCAGTGTCTGGGTCACACAAGACCAGGAGATACTGCATTAGCAATGGGATGAAGCTGGTCCGTGTTATTAAAGCTGAGACAAACTAGGAGGGGGAAAAAACACAAACCCAACAGCTAAAAACCCTACTAAATACAGACTGGTCCTAACATGAGTTACATGGCCAGTGATACGCAGAGTGAGCAGTTTGTTGCTGCTTTGAGACATCCAGTCATCACTTTCCAAAAGGCATCATTGAGCTCCTGGTTCCTCATGCTGTAGATGGGAAATTTTAATTCTGGAGGAACCACTGACTAAAAATTGTCACTACCAGGTGCAAATGATGGAGAGAAGCTTCAGGTAGGTGAACACAGCAGCGATGAGGAACAGGGAGACCATGGCCAGGTGAGGGAGGCAGGTGGAAAAGGCTTTGTGCCGTCCCTGCTCCAAGGGGATCCTCAGCACAGCCCTGAAGATCTGCACATAGGACACCACGATGAACACAAAAAACCCAAAACCTAGACATGCTCTGATTACAATTTCACTGAGGTAGGACCATGAGTGAGAGAGCTTGAGGATCTGGGAAATATCTCAGAAGAACTGGTCACAGGCACTGCCCTTGCAGAGGGGCAGTGACAATGCATTGGCCGTGGGAAGCAGAGCACTGTGAATCACAACGCTGTGACAGTATTTTTAAGAAGGGAAATAATAACCAGCAGCTCCTTTTTGCCACCAGAGAAAGGAGTGAGAAAGTGTAAGGGATTTTGCAGACAACAAGGTCAGTGAAGTAGGGGGACAAGGTCCTCCAAGCCTCATTGCAGAGATTCCCCTGCAGCCCGTGGAGAACACCATGGTGAATGAGGCTGTTCTCTGCAGCCCATGTTGGATGATGTGGAACAGTGATTCTACCTGCAGCTGATAGAGGTCCCCAAGGTTGAGCATGTGAGGACACTGAAGGAGGCTGTGACCTCATAGGAAGCCTGTGCTGGAGCAGGTTTGCTGGTAGGGCTGTGGAGGACCGACGCTGGAGCAGCCTGTAATTATCTGAAGTTATGTGGGAAAGACTCACTTTCATGCAGGACTGTCTCCTGTGGGTGGGACCCAATGCTGGAGCAAGGGGAGACAGTGAGGAGTCCTCCCCCTGAGCAGGAAGGAGCAGCTGAGACGATGTGCGATGAACAGACCCCAACCCTCATTCCCTGTTCCCCAGTGCCACTCAGCTGGAGACAGTAGAGAGTTAAAGAGTGAAGTGAACCCTGGGATATGAAGGGAGAGTCATCGGTGGGTGTTTAAAAATTTCATTTCTCTAGGTTCTTTTCTCATTCCTCTGCTCTCTTTGGATTGAGTGATGCAATATATTGATTTTATTGTTGGTGTCAAGTCTGTATTGCCAGTGAGAGTAACAGCTGCATGACCTCCCCCTGTGCTTTCTCCCTGCATGATTTCACCCTGTCCTGATCATTCTGCTCCCAGGCAGAATAATCTCAGAGATGAGGTCATAGAATGATCCCCATGAGGACTGAGACACCAGGAGGGAGCCTACAAGAACTCGGATGGAAAGAGCTCATGGCAACCCGGCAGCGCTGCAGAGAGTCAGCTCTGCCCAGGAGCAGCTCCTCTGCCAAGCACACAGGGCTGGGGACACTGCCTGGAGGCACCGAGGGGAGACCTGTGAGGCTGAGAGTGCTGATGGATGCTGAGAGCTCACTGGAGGAGACAGGTAAAGAGACTTTTCTTTGAATTTTCTGCTCTTGGTGACTGGGTGGGAAGTGGGAGCTGAGCTTTTCTCGATAACTTTGCAGAAGGCAGTGGAAACTCATTGCTCATTAGGGGTTGGACCCGATGATCTGGAGGTTGGACCCAATGATCTCTCGAGGTCCCTTCCAACCCCTACAATTCAGCGATTCTGTGATTCTGTGACTTGTTAGAGATTCTCCTGAGCCCTGCACACACAGAGGTTCCCCTGATGCCAGGAGGGGTCTGCAGAGCAGAGCTGAGCACAGGACAGGTTGGATGATCTCTGTGAGCACAGAGCGGGAGGTGAGATGGGCAAAGACAGGCAGCTGCAGGGACAGCTGCAGGCAGAAGAGACATTGTCAGGGAGGGAGAAGGAGCTGCTCTCAGCAATGCCTTGACAGTGGGGATTTGGTACCTCCCTGACATTCCTTGCAATGCAGACCCTTTCCCTCACCGACCCCCTGGTTTCTGCCACCCAGCAGAGACTCTGCACACAGAGTGCCAGGGTTTCAGGCTGAGCCTTCTCCTTGGAAGCCCAACCCACAGAGAGTAAAAACCCCTGAGTACCTGTCTGTCTGTCCCTGTATTTCCAGCCATGGCTGGAGCATTTCTCCCAGTTTCCCCCTCTGTCCTTGCTGCCTTTCTCACCCGGTTACTTGGGGCTCTGGGCACATCCATTGGTGGGGATGACCTTGAGATGACCCTCACTTCAGAACCCCCATCTACAGACATCCCACAGGACTTCCCTCTTTCCATCAGTGACAGACTCAAGCCAGCACAAAGCAGACCTCCTAAAAGGGACCTGACAAAAGTCTCCCTGAATACAAAGAGTCAACCTGGGGGCATTCCATAAGTAGTAAAAGGGATTTTCCTCAAAGAAAATTTCCCTAAATTCTCTCTGCCTTTTCCTCCTTGGACAGGTCTCCTCAGTTGACGGCAGCAGATGTCCAACAGCAGCAGCTCCATCAGCCAGTTCCTCCTCCTGCCCTTTGCAGACACACGGGAGCTGCAGCTCCTGCACTTCTGGCTCTTCCTGGGCATCTACCTGGCTGCCCTCCTGGGCAATGGCCTCATCATCATCACCATAGCCTGTGACCACCACCTCCACACCCCCATGTACTTCTTCCTCCTCAACCTCTCTGTACTTGACTTTAGCTGCATCTCCACCACTGTTCCCAAATCCATGACCAATTCCCTGTGGGACACCAGGGCCATTTCCTACACAGGATGTGTGGCTCAACTCTTTTTCTTTGTATTTTTGATCGTCACAGAGTACTGTCTTCTCACTGTCATGGCCTATGACCGCTACGTTGCCATCTGCCACCCCCTGCACTACGGGACCCTCCTGGGCAGCAGAGCTTGTGTCCACATGGCAGCAGCTGCCTGGGCCAGTGGGTTTCTCTATTCTGTGCTGCACACAGCCAATACATTTTCACTGCCCCTGTGCCATGGCAATGCTGTTGACCAGTTCTTCTGTGAAATCCCCCAGATCCTCAAGCTCTCCTGCTCAGACACCATCAGGGAAGCTGGGCTTAATATGGTCAGTGCCTGTTTAGCCTTTATGTGTTTTGTGTTCATCGTGGTGTCCTATGTGCAGATCTTCAGGGCTGTGCTGAGGATCCCCTCGCAGCAGGGGCGGCACAAAGCCTTTTCCACCTGCCTCCCTCACCTGGTTGTTGTCTCCCTGTTTGTCAGCACTGCCGTCTTTGCCTACCTGAAGCCCCCCTCCATCTCCTTACCATTTTTGGACCTGGTACTGACATTTCTTTACTCGGTGGTTCCACCAGCAGTGAACCCCCTCATCTACAGCATGAGGAACCGGGAGCTCAAGGATGCCGTGTGGAAACTAATGACTGGATGTTTCTAAGCAGCAATAAACTGCTTACCTTCTTCTGCATATTACTGGCCCTTTTTAGTAGGGTTTTTATTTATTTACAGTTTTTGTCTTTCTTCATTGTCTGAGCTATAATATGATGGGACACATTTATCTTATTCCTAATGAGGTATCTGCACATCTAGTGTGACACATACACTTTTTGATGAGGAGCTGGGCTCTCTTTCCATCATGTCTGCCTGGAATTGAGCAGAATTATTTTTTCTTTTACTATCTCCTGACATTAATTAAATATTTAGAAGCACATTTGCATCAGCTGATTTAGTCGACTACTTGTCTGAAATGGCAGTGCTTTCACACAATGACACAACAGGAATTTCCTGGAATTGTGCCATAGAATCATAGCATTACTTAGGTTGAAAGAGACCCTTACGATCATTGAGTGCAACCACAGCCTCAGCATGCCTAGTCTGTGACCTGAAGCACAACACCTACATGCCTTTTAAATACTTTATGGGAAGCTGATTCCACCACTTCCCTGGGCAGCCTATTCCAATACTCTTCTACCCTTTAAGTAAAGGAATTCTTCCTGACATCTAACCTAACTCTCCCCTGGTGCAAATGGAAACATTTCACAGAATTGGAGAATCACAAGGTTTGAAAAGACCTTTAGGATGTTGTGACCCATGTGCAACAACACCAACTCCACTTGGTGTTGTTAAACCTCATCCCATTGGTCTCAGCCATTTGGTCCAGCCTGTTCAGATCCTTCTGAAGACCATCCCTCCCCTCAGGCAGATCAACACTTCCTCCCAGCTTAGTGTCATCTTCAGACTTACTGAGGGAACATTTTGATCCCTTCATCCAGGTCATTGATAAAGATGTTGAACAGAACTGGACCCAGGACTGAGCCCTGGGGGATGCCACTCATGACCAGCCTCCAGCTGGATTTTGGTCCATTCACCACCACCCTTTGGGCCCAACAATCCAGCCAGTTTTGAATCCAGCTGTTCAGGCCAGTGGCAATCAGAAGTTGTGACAGATGAAGGATCTTACAGGCCTGAAACCTCCTGAGGTTGTTGTCATGGTTTTACCCTGGCTGAGAGCCGAGATCCACGCAGCTGCCTGCTCCTTAAAGAGCAGGGGAAGAGGGAAGGGGGGGTGGGTGAGAGGCAAGGGAAGGGAATAGGAAGGGGCAAATAACCCCAAAACCAAGAAACTGAGAGGCCCGTGGGTTGGGATAAGGACAGTTTACTAAGATAACAGAAAGATACAATATAACAATGCTGACAGGACTTTAGAGCAAAAATATATGAAGCTGTTGCTACACAATGCAGTTTCTCACCAAACCCACAGCTCAGGCCGTGCCACCCAGAGCCGTCCCGGAACCCGACTGTCTCCCGAAAACCGTGCGTCCCGGAGCCGCCCCTGCTCTTCCTCCTCTCAGCCCCCTGTTTCCTGGGCAGGACAGAATTAGCATGGAATACTCTCTTTGGTCAGCTGGGTCACCTGTCCTGGCTTCACCCCTCCTTTCTCATGAATAGAGAAATATGAAGAGCTGAGAAAGTCCCTGACTGTCTGACAGCAACTAAAAACATCAGGGTGTTATCAGCACTGCTTTCATTTTAACTCTCAAACACAGCATTCATCCGCTGTTACAAATGAAGTTAACTCCATCCTGACCAAAACCAGGACAGTTGTGCACTAGTGGAACCAGTGAAGTTGACCCCCTTCACACGCTGCTTGGCCGTAGCAGGCAGCTGAGGAGAGAGATTTCATGGGTATTAAACTGTGTCATGTTGAACTGCTGTTTGTTGTCAGAGAAATCTGTCCCTGCCTATGAGCACAGATGATGCCAGGAAGTGTTGGGAGTCCCAGGAGGCCAGTGAGGGCACTGCTGGGCTTGGGGAAGAGCAAGGTTCTCCAGACAGGTTTGGATCTCAAGAGACTGCTTTTCCTGCCTGTCCAGATCTCCTTAGGAGACCTCTGGACCAGCCCCCATTGCAGCATGCTGCTGAACTTTCTTCCATGATCAGAGATATGACAGAAACTTTTTTTCCTATGAAAAAATCCTGCATTGTGAAACTCCTTTGAAATTTTCATCACCCAAATAAAACCTCTCCAATTAGTTACACAAGTTCTATTTATTATAAAGACAATTACGTGGAGACCCATGCTTGTAAGGGCTTTCTGGATGTTAATGAGCCCCATGGTGTGTTTTCTTCTGAGTCCCCAGACCTCAGATACCAAGAGGAGAGTGAATAAACCTCTCAAGAAGTTCAAGTAAAGAATAATGCTCAAACTGCCTTGAAGCATTCAGGAACCCTAGTGGAAGCCATTCCTGACAAAGCCTCCCCATGGGCTCCTTAGAGCAGACAACTGGAGGCCATGAGGACAAACCCAGGCAAAGCACAGGCAGCTCTGATGCTGAGGACACCCTGGCTTGGTCTGATGAAGCAGAAATGCCAAGTGCTGACCCCCAGCCCCTGGGCAGGGAGATCCTGACCCTCACCTGTGTCTCAGGACTCTTCCATGGGATGTGGGGAGTGTGACACCAAGGGAAGGACAGAAGAAGGACCCAGGGTGGCCTCTCCTAGGATGAGTGCAGGGAGTCAACCATGCTCCATGGCCATGAGGACAATGTGTCTTCCCTGAGGCCTCTGTGGCAGGGACATCAACTGTAGCCAAGGGGGCAAAGACCTTGTTTCTATCAGGCCCTTTCAGCCTGTCCAGCACCCTTGGCCATCTGTACCACAGTCCATCCTACAGCTCCCCACACCTGTGCCTGTTTCCCTGCAGGCACCTTATCCCCTTCCCGACCATGTTCTCACCCCATGATGTCCCTGCCTGTACTGCTGTTTTTCCCTCCTCATCAGCTGTTCCCACAAACACAAAGCCACCAGCTCATCCACATTTCCTCCAAGTGACTTCAAGCACCACAGCACTGTCCTCAGAGTGACATTTCTTTATCCTCATGTCCACTCTGACCTTCAAAGCTGCAGTTTCACGTGGACTTCCTTTCTTATGTTTTCTTCATGTAGCACAAGAGGGCTTCCCTCAGGCTCCCCTTCCCCAGACTAAAGAAGCCCAGGTCTGTCATCCTCTCCACACAAGACCCCTACCCGTATCTTGGCAGACTTTCTGCCCATGTGACAGTACCTCCCCATTCCTCCAGACCGGGGAGCCCCACACTGGGACTGGCTGCTCCAGAGGTGGCCTCACCTGTGCTGAGTCCAGATGGACCAGAAGGGCACTTGTCTGCGTGGCCACGTTCCTCCCAGTGCAGCCCAATGTGCTCTTGGCCAGATTCCAGTTCAGCACCTCTGATTGCTATGGCATCCCCTGCAATGCCCAAATTCTTCTCCTTGCAGCCACTTCCCCATCTAGTCATGTCTGAGCTGCCTTGATGTGTGGGTGTTGTGCTGGAACCTTTAGTCATGGTATCTCCCTAGAAGATTTAGAAGATTTGAGAGAGAGAGAGAGACAGACAGTGTGCAGCAGGGGAAGGGGGTGTGGATTTCCACCCCCCCCCCAGCTAAGAAGGAAAACAACTCGGGAGGAACTGACTGAAACCACATTCCCCCAGTCCCTGCCCCTCCCTGTGTCACTGTGGGGTGGATGACAGGAGAAAAATCATGACTAAAGTGAAGTGTGCTAAGAAGGGAGGGATGGGGGAAGGTGCTTCAAGACCTGGACACTCTTCTCATTACCTGACTCTGGTGTCACTGGGTGTGTAGCTGTAGTGTAATAAATTACTTTTCTTTCCTTTATTCTGTGTTGAGTTTGTTTTGCCCGTGACACTAATTGCAGAGTGATACCTCTCTGTCCTTATGTCAAATCCTAAGCCTCCCAGTACATGTGTTTTCCCTTTTCTGGCTGAAAAGGGGAGTGATAGGGGGATTTTGATGGGCATTTGGCCTCTAGCCAGGGCCAAACCATTTCAGTCCTCCACAGACTGTGGAGGGGCATAAAGTGCCTGTATTACACATGAAAAACCTGTTAGGGAAGACACTCTGGGATGTTCCTTCTTCAGACAAAGGCAAACCCATCCACAGGATTGCTTTTGCTCAGGGATTTTGGTCCACTTGGTGGGGGATGTGAAAGAATGGGGAAGTCCAGTGTGTACCCAAAGGGGTTGTAGTTCTAGGTAAGGATAGACAATAAATTTTTGGTGTATTACTAAATGGGTCCATGGCAGATGTTCTACATAATAGATCAGTGATGTTATGAGCGTCCCCAATACTCTGAAAATGTAAGGTCTGGCCATGATGTGTATGGTGTGGAAACAGGGGTGGATAATGTCCTGGTTCTGGCAGTCTGTCTTTGCTGTCAGACAGCACTCTGTAATTGTCAGGTCAATAAGGTACCCTGTGTTAGCACTGGCTGTCAGTGTAACTGGCCAATATTATTCTACCTTCATGGTGAATTTTGTCAGCAAATTGTCCTTATCCCCTTCTGTCATGGTGGGAAAGCATTGCCATTACAGGCAAGTCCTCGATTTGTTCAGCTGATGAAAATGTTCTTGTAATTTTTTTATTAATTAAAGGGTAAAAAAAAAAGAGGAAAATTATGGCTCTGTGGAAACAGACATGATGCAAAGAAAGCACAGCTCATCATTACATGGAAGAGCAGAAGATACTGCATTAAGAATGAGACGAACGTTGACCACGTTTTTATAGCTTAAAAAAACTAGAGTGAAACCAAAAAATAACAACTAAAACCCCTATTAAAAATGAACTGATCATAACAGGAGTTACATTTTCAGTGGTATGCAGAAGACAAGCAGTTTATTGCTGCTTAGAAACATCCAGTCATCACTTTCCACATGGCATCCTTGAGCTCCTGGTTCCTCATGCTGTAGATGAGGGGGTTCACTGCTGGTGGAACCACTGTGTAAAGAAATGCCAATACAAGGTCCAAAGATAGGGAGGAGATGGAGGGGGGCTTCAGGTGGGCAAACACACCAGTGATAATAAACAGGGAGACCACCACCAGGTGAGGGAGGCAGGTGGAAAAGGCTTTGTGCCGTCCCTGCTCTGAGGGGATCCTCAGCACAGCCCTGAAGATCTGCACATAGGACACCACAATGAACACAAAACATCCAAAACCTAAACAGGAACTGAACACAAGGACTGCAGTTTCCCTGAGGTAGGCATCTGAGCAGCAGAGCTTGAGGATCTGGGGGATTTCACAGAAGAACTGGTCAAGGGTATTGCCATGGCAGAGGGGCAGTGAAAATGTATTGGCTCTGTGCAGCACAGCATGGAGAAACCCACTGCCCCAGGCAGCTGCTGCCATCTGGACACAAGCTCTGCTGCCCAGGAGGGTCCCATAGTGCAGGGGGTGGCAGATGGCAACGTAGCGGTCATAGGCCATGACAGTGAGGAGACAGAGCTCTGTAGAGATCAAAAATAAAAAGAAAAAGAGTTGAGCCACACATCCTGTGTAGGAAATGGCCCTGGTATCCCATAAGGAATTGGTCATGGATTTGGGAACAGTAGTGGAGATGCAGCTAAAGTCAAGTACAGAGAGGTTGAGGAGGAAGAAGTACATGGGGGTGTGGAGGTGGTGGTCACAGGCTATGGTGATGATGATGAGGCCATTGCCCAGGAGAGCAGCCACGTAGATGCCCAGGAAGAGCCAGAAGTGCAGGAGCTGCAGCTCCCGTGTGTCTGCAAAGGGCAGGAGGAGGAACTGGCTGATGGAGCTGCTGTTGGACATCTGCTGACATTAAGTGTGGAGACCTGTCCAAGGAGGAAAAGGCAAAGAGAAATTAGGGAATCTTTCCTTGAGGAAAATCCCTTCCACTACTTATGGAATGCCCTCAAGTTGACTCTCTGTATTCAGGGAGAATTTTGTCAGGTCCCTTTTGGGAGGTCTGCTTTGTTCTGGCTTGATTCTACCACTGCTGGAAAGAGGGAAGTCCTACATATTGGGGTCCTGAAGTGAGGGTCAGCTCAAGGTCAGCCCCACCAATGGATGTGCCCAGAGCCCCAGGTAACCAGGAGACAAAGGCAGTAAGGACAGGAGAGGAAACAGGGAGAAATGCTCCAGCCCAGGCGGGAAGTACAGGGACAGACAGACAGGTACTCGGGGGTTTTTCGTCTCTGTGGGTTGGGCTGCCAAGGAGAAGGCTCAGCCTGAAACACTGGCACTCTGTGTGCAGAGTCTGTGCTGGGTGACAGAAACCAGGGGTTTGGAGAGGGAAAGGCTCTGCATTGCAAGGAATGTCAGGGAGGTACCAAATCGCCACTGCCAGGGCATTTCTGGGAGCAGCTCCTTCTCTCTCCCTGACAATGTCTCTGCTGCCTGGAGATGACACTGCAGCTACCTGTCTTTGCCCATGTCACCTCCTGCTCTGTGTTCACAGACCTCATCCAACCTGCCCTGCGGTCAGCTGTGCTCTGCAGACCCCTGCTGGCATCAGGGCACTGCCCAGGGGAACCTCTGTGCGTGCAGGGCTCAGGAGAAGCTCTGACAAATCCTAATGACCAATGAGCTTGCACTGCCTGCTGCAAAGTTATCGAGAAAAGCTCAGCTCCCACTTCCCATCCAGACACCAAGAGCAGAAAATTCAAAGCAAAGTCTCTTTACCTTTCTCTTGCAGTGAGCTCTCAGCATCCATCAGCTCTCAGCTTCACAGGTCTCCCCTCAGTGCCTACAGGCAGTGTCCCCAGCCATGTGTGCTTGGCAAAGGAGCTGCTCCTGGGCAGAGCTGTCTCTCTGCAGCGCTGCTGGGTTGCCATGAGCTCCCTCCATCCCAGGAGCCTGACTCAGATCAGCAGGAGAAGACACGTTCTTGTAGGCTCCCTCTTGGTGTCTCAGACCTCATGGGGATCACTCCCTGATCTCATCTCTGAGATCATTCTGCCTGGGAGCAGAATGATCAGGACAGGGAAATCAGGCAGGGAGAAAGCACAGGGGGAGGTCATGCAGCTGTTACTCTCACTGGCAATACAGACTTGACACCAACAATAAAATCAATCTAATTCATTACTCAATCCAAAGAGAGCAGAGAAATGAGAAAAAAAAACTAAAGAAATGATATTTTTAAACACCCACTGACAACCGTCCCTTCTTATCCCAGGGTCCACTTCACACTTTAACTCTCTCCTCTCTGACTGAGTGGCACTGAGGGACAGGGAATGGGGGTTGGGGTCTGTTCATCACACATCGTCTCAGCTGCTCCTTCCTGCTCAGGGGGAGGACTCCTCACTGTCTCCCCTTGCTCCAGCATTGGGTCCCACCCACGGGAGACAGTCCTGCATGAACCCCTCCAACATGAGTCCTTCCCACATGGCTTCAAATCAGCACCAACTGCTCCAGGGTGGGTCACTTGAACGAGGTGCCGTCCTTCAGCAACAGACTGCTCCAGCCTGGGTCCTCCACAGCCCTGCCAGCAAACCTGCTCCAGCACAGGCTTCCTATGAGGTCACAGCCTCCTTCAGTGTCCTCACATGCTCAACCTTGGGGACCTCTATCGGCTGCATGTAGAATCACTGTTCCACATCATCCAACATAGACTGTGTGGGAACAGCCCCATTCACCATGGGCTTCTCCACAGGCTGCAGGGGAATCTCTGCAATGAGGCTTGGAGGACCTTCTTCCCCTACTTCACCGATCTTGTTGTCTGCAATGTCCCTTACACTTTCTCACTCCTTTCTCTGGTGGCAAAAAGCAGCTGCTGGCTTTTATTTCCCTTCTTAAAAATACTGTCACAGCGTTGTGATTCACAGTGCTCTGCTTCCCACGGCCAATGCATTGTCACTGCCCCTCTGCAAGGGCAATGCCTGTGACCAGTTCTTCTGAGAAATCTCCCAGATCCTCAAGCTCTCTCACTCATGGTCCTACCTCAGTGAAATTGTAATCAGAGCATGTCTAGCTTTTGGGTGTTTTGTGTTCATCGTGGTGTCCTATGTGCAGATCTTCAGGGCTGTGCTGAGGATCCCCTCGCAGCAGGGATGGCACAAAGCCTTTTCCACCTGCCTCCCTCACCTGGCCATGGTCTCCCTGTTCCTCATCACTGCTGTGTACACCTACCTGAAGCTCCCCTCCATCATTTGCACCTGGTAGTGACAGCTTTTAGTCAGTGGTTCCTCCAGAATTAAAATTTCCCATCTACAGCATGAGGAACCAGGAGCTCAATGATGCCGTTTGGAAAGTGATGACTGGATGTCTCGAAGCAGCAACAAACTGGTCACTCTGCGTATCACTGGCCATGTAACTCATGTTAGGACCAGTCTGTATTTAGTAGGGTTTTTAGCTGTTGGGTTGGGGTTTTTTCCCCTCCTAGTTTGTCTCAGCTTTAATAACACAGACCAGCTTCATCCCATTGCTAATGCAGTATCTCCTGGTCTTGTGCGACCCAGACACTGTGTAATGATGAGCTGTGCTCTCTTTACATCATCTCTGTCTGGAAAGGGGCACAACTTTTTCTTCCCTGTTTTTCTCCCTGACATTTATAAAAATTTTACAAGCACATTTCCAACAGCAGAACCACTCAACTATGTTTCTGAAATGACAATGCTTTCCCACCATGACAGAACAGGAATTTCCTGGAACTGTACCAGAGAATCATAGAATCACTTAGGTTGGAAGAGGCCTTTATGATCATTGAGTCCAACCAAAGCCTACCCCTGCCTAGTCCAGCTCTAGGCCATGTCCTCAAGCACAACATCTATAGGAACCTCTTAAATCCCTCCAGGGATGGTGACTCCACCACTTCCCTGGGCAGCCTGTTCCAATACTTGACTAATGTTTCAGTAATTAAATTCTTCCTGATATCCAACCTAAATCTCCCCTGGTGCAATTTGAAACCATTTCCTCTCATCTTGTCACTTGTTCCCAGAGAGAAGACACTGGCTCTCACCTCTCTACATTCCTCCTTGCAGGTAGTTGTAGAGAGCGGCAAGGTCTCCCCCTTCAGCCTCCTTTTCTCAAGGCTAAAATGCCCCAGTTGCCTCAGCTGCTCCTCATAGGACCTGTGCTTCAAGTCCTTCATCCACTTTATTGCCCTTCTCTGGACACACTCCAGCATCTCAGTGTCCTTCTTGTAGTGAGGGGCCCAAAACCAGACACAGCACTCGAGGTGCAGCCTCACCAGAGCTGAGGATAATGGAACAATCACTTCCCTCCTCCTGCTGGTCACACTATTCCTGATCCAGGCCAGGATGCTGTTGGCCTTCTTGGCCACCTGGGCACAGTGCTGGCTCATGTCCAGCCAAGGTATCCATGGACACCCCCAAGTCATTCTCCTCCAGGGAGCTCTCCAACCACTCTGACCCAGGCCTGTAGCGTTGCCTGGGGTTATTCTGATCAAAATGCAGGACCTGGTACTTGGCCACAGTAACCCAAGAACCTCATACAATTGGCCTCTGCCCATCGATCCTGCCTGTCCAGATCACTCTTCAGAGCCTACGTGTCATCCAGACAATTAATACTCCCACACAATTTGGTGTCATCTGCAAACTCACTGAGGGTGCACTCGATCCCCTCGTCCAGGTCATGAATAAAGATGTTAAAGAGGACAGGTCCCAGCACTGAGTCCTGGAGAACACACCTTGTGACCTGCCGCCAGCTGGACTTAACTCAGTTCACTACAGCCCTTTGGGCCTGGCTGCCCAGCCAGTTTCTAACCCAGCACAGAGTGTACCCATCTAATCCATGAGCGGGTACTTTCTGCAGAGGGGGAAATGCTTTGGGAGACAGTGATGAAGGCTTCACTGAAATCTAGGTAGACCACATCTACAGCCTTCCCCTCATCCACTGAGCAGCAGGTCACCTTGCCATAGAAGGAGATCAGGTTGGTCCATCACGATCTGCCTCTCCTAAACCCATGCTGACTGTGCCTGATCACCTGAGTGTCCTGCATGGGACTCAAGATGATTTGTTCTATCACCTTCCCCAGCACCGAGGTCAGTCAGGCTGACAGGCCTGCAGTTCCCTGGGACCTCCCTCTGGCCTCACTTCAGGATGGGCATTGCAGCTGCTTGTGGTTTTTCCTCCTCTATGTGATTCCCAGAGGCTCTGTGACCATCGCAGATTCGCTCGGCCCTGGTCAGCAGCACCTATGGCCTTGAATTGGCCAATGTTTACTCTTCAGGACCTGCAGAGAGCTCTAGCTGTTCCTTACACCAGACATTTTCTGCAGCCCCAGTTCTCTCCCAGCACCCAGCTACACAAAACTGCGACACTCACAAACTCCTTACCTCACAATCCAATTAACTCACAATCTGTCAAATTCCTTACCTCACAAACTATCTATCAATCTCCTGACCTCACAATCTATTTCTCAGTCAATCTCTTTACCTGACAGTCTATCTATGAATCAATCTCCTTACCTCACAAACTCCTTACCTCAAAATCCCCTTTCGTCATAATTCCCTTACCTCATAATCTATCAAACCCCTTACCTCACAATCAATATATCACTCAATCTGCTTACCTTATATCTCTCTATCAGTCAATCCCCTTAGCTCACATTCCCCTTACCTCACAATCCCCTTACCTCACATTCCCCTTACCTCACAATCCCTTTACCTCACAATCCCTTTACCTCACAATCCCCTTACCTCACAATCTATCTGTCAATCAATCCTGTCACTTCATAATCCCCTTAACTCACAATCATCATACCTGACAATCCCTTTACCTCACAATACACTTACCTCATAATCTATCAGTCAATCTCCTTACCTCACAATCTGTTTATCTGTCTATCAGCTTACCTCACTATCTATATATCAGTCAAGCTCAGTCAATCCCCTTACCTCATCTTTCAATGTATCAGTCAATCCCCTTGCCTCACCATCTATCAGTCACAGAGTCACAGAACTGTAGGGGTTGGGGGGACCTCAAGCGATCATTGGGTCCAAACCCCAGCCAAAATAGGTTCCCTAGGACAGGTCGCACAGGTCAGTGTCCAGAGGGGTCTTGAATATCTCCAGTGAGGGACACTTCACAACCCCCCTGGGCAGCCTGTCCCATTGCTCCCTCAACCTCACTGGGAAAAAGTCTTTCCGCATGTTGGTGTGGAACTTCCTGTGCTCCAAATTGAAAACATCACCTCTTTTCCTCTCTCCACAGACCATTGAAAAGAGTCTGGCCATTTCCCCCTGTGTCCCACACTTCAGATACTTACAAATGTTAATAGGATCACCTCTTAACCTTCTTTTCTCAAGGCTGAACAGTCCCAGCTCACTCAGCCTTTCCTCATAGGGCAGATGCCCCAGGCCCTTAATCATCTTTGTAGCCCTTCTCTGGACTCTCTCCAGAAGATCCCTGGCTTTTTTGTCCTGGGGAACCCAGAGCTGGACACAATACTCCAGGTGGGGCTACCCAGGGCAGAGTAGAGGGGGAGGATCCCCACCTGTGACCTGCTGGCCACACTCCTGTTGATGTCCCCCAGGATCCCATTGGCTCTCTTAGCCACCAGGACACACTGCTGGCTCATGGCCAACCTGTCACCCACCAGCACCCCCAGGTCCTTCTCTGCAGAGCTCCTCTCCAACATGTCATCCCCCAGCCTGTACTGATTCCAGCAATTATTCCTTCCCAGGTGATGATGTCAGGCACTGTTAGGAACGATCCCTTGGTAGGGACAGACATGAGTCCCAAGGTTACTGGGGCTGCTACTGGGCTACCTGGGATGGTTTCAGGACAGGAACATATTTCTGGCCTCAATCCTCCTATTTGGGAGTTACTGTTGGACATTTATCAGTTTGAAATATGGACACTGTTAGCACACGGAATGACAGAGGCATCGTTAGGACCATTCCCTTGCCAAGGAAAGACCTGAGGGTCGTGGTTTTACCCTGGCTGAGAGCTGAGATCCAGGCAGCTGCCTGCTCTTTAAAGGAAAAGAGGAGGGGGAGAAGAGATGACCAAAAACCTCCCCATTTCCCTGGGCACTGGACGACCACTGGGCCCTGTGGTGTGCCAGGACACATCCAAGTGGCTCCATGACACTGGACGTCTGTATCTTCTCACTTTGTCATCCTGAAATTGCTCCCTCTGATTTTCTGCTCTAATCAGCATTCAGGGAGTCACGTGTCAATGTTCTGAACGAGTTTCATCACCCACAGCCCTCAGCAGCTTCTACTAAACCTCCAGGAATCTTCCTTCCTGCCATGGCCCTTCACACTCAGTGACTTTCCCCTGGAAGCTTGTCAGTGTGCAGCCACTATCATCAGTTTGTTCTTGCCTCTCAACTTCTGGGCAGTTGCAGGGGGACTTATAGGAGACACTGTCTTCAAGAAAGAGTTTTGCTAGTGTGACGATGTCAGCTAACACAGGATACAGCACAAGTCCATTTCTATCTCAGTCCTGACTCACTAATATTTTCAGCATCAGCAAATATTTTCATTTGACTGTAAAATGTTGCCCCAAATACCTCCAATTTCATTTTCTAAAGATGGGCCTGGGGTCAGGGGATGCAGCCAAATAGAAGTGACTATAGGAGGCTGGGCAGGGAGTTCACTAGGGACAGAAGTTGGTGACAAGGCTCTGGGCAGGAAATCTGGCCAGGAATAAGGCCAAAGTGGGTGCTGGAGATCTGCCAGGAAAGCCTGAGAAATTCCTTCACATTTAAAAAGATACAAGCACATTTTCACTGACTGAATATTTCCAAACAATCAACTGCTGTTTTCCTCAAATCAGACTAAGTTAGGAGCTCTGGGGATATGCATTAAAAGTAGGAGGAGAAATAAACATCCTCCTGAGTCCTGGGGGTGTCAGGACACTGTCACACTGTGCACTGAAACTGGCCTTTTGGGTATTTCCACCTGCCCTGAGGAAATGGACTGTGTCTCAGGGCCTCTTTTCAGCAGACTCTCTGGCCATGTGCCCTGTCCTTTGCTTTTGAGATTCACTCCACCCCCTTACAGTTTTTTACTCATAGTTGGGGAATGTGTTTTGTGGTTTTTTTATCTTTTTTTAATCATTTTTTTCAAAATGAGGCAGAATTCTGTTTCTATTCCCAGCCAGTCCTCAGGGTAAATGGGGTGGGAATTGCAGCAAAGGGGCTGCAACATTCAGCTGCAGACTCAGTGCAGAAGCCTGATGGAGGAAAAGAGAGCAACTCCCCAGCATCCCTTGGAGACATGGTGGGGTTGGGGAGGTGTAAAGGTGTCTAGGCAGTGTGGGAACTCAGGGAGAGAGCTATTGTGAGCTTTCCACACCTCCTTAGGAGATCCTCTGGTTCAATTTTAGTTGGAGAAAGCTCCTGTCACTTCTGTAAATTGAAAAACTAAAAAGCCTGAAAATATTAAAACTTCTTTTTAATTTTTTTAATTAAGTGCTCATTGAAATCTTCCACTTTAATTAGAGTCTTGAAACTTCTCCAATTATCTTCACAAGTGTGGGAAACCCTGAAGGAAATGATGGGAAGACACACAGCTCGTTAGGGCTCTTTCAATTTTAATGAGCCCTGTGGTGTATTTGGTGCTGATTCCATGAACTGTGAGGAGATTGAAGCATCTCTCCAAGAGTGAAGGTCAGAAGAACAAGCTCAAGTGTTAATTAGAGGGTTAATTGGCCCCACTGAGGCCCATTACTGAGAAAGCCTCTCTCCTCAGGGATGGGTTAGAGCAGAGAATGGGAGGCTGTGATTTAAGGTAAACTGAGGCACTGTGCAGGTGGATGTGATGCTGAGTAAAGCCTTGATGTATTTTATCAAGCAGAAGAGCCAGCCACACAGAAGTGGGATTCTGCCCCCTGCACTGCCTCAGGGCTCTTCCTGGGCCAGTGTCACATGGGGTGTGTGATGCAGCGTGTGGTACAAGGGTACCACAGCTCCCAGCATCCTGAGGGGGTGCAAGGGTGCAGTGAGGCCCCAGTTCTGTGAGATTAGTATGTGTGGTGGTTTAGGCCTGGCTGGAGGCCAGACGCCCACCAAAGTCGATCTATCCCTCCCCTTGAAGCGTGACCAGATCTCAAAGCACCTTCCCCCACCCCTCCCTTCTCAGCAGACTTTAGTCAGGATTTTGCTCCCTTCTCTGGCGGTAAATGCAGCTGCTTGTGTGTCTCTTTCTCCTGTATGTGATTCCCAGAGGCGCTGTGACCATCACCAATTGGCTCGCCCTTAGTCAGCAGCAGCTCTGGCCTTGAATCAGCCAATGTTTACTCTCTGGGGTCTGCAGAGAGCTTCTGGCTGCTTCTTACAGCAGCCATTTTCTGCAGCCCCCATTCTCTCCACCAGCCTCACCTCTAATTTTCCCCAAAATTCTCTTAAATTTTCCTGAAATTCTCATAATTATTCCACAAATTCCTTAATTA
Organism: Gallinula chloropus; assembly: GCF_964237585.1. NCBI lineage: Eukaryota > Metazoa > Chordata > Aves > Gruiformes > Rallidae > Gallinula > Gallinula chloropus. The sequence goes on along the minus strand of NC_140119.1, from coordinate 2,502,651 downwards.
TCTTTTAAATTTCCTTAATTTGCCCCAAAATTCCCTCATATTTTCCACAAATTCCCTCATTTCCCTCAAAAATCCTTTATATTCCTCCAAAAATTGGAGGAATAATTTTTCCAGCTGGGACAGTGGTGGAGTCCAGAGGGGCTTCAAGACACCCGGGGGGTCCCTGCGCCTCCTCTGCAAGGCGTCTGGCTTTGACTTCAGCAGCACCCACATGTTCTGGGCTCGCCAGGCCCCCGGTAAGGGGCTGGAGTGGGTCACACACATTAGCAACGATGGTAACAGCACCGACTACGGGTCATCGGTCAAGGGCCGGTTCAGCATCTCCAGGGATGACTCCCAGAGCACGGGGATGCTGCAGATGAACAGCCTCAGGGATGGTGACACGGCCACCTACTACTGGTGGTGGCCTTGACCCCATCCCTGTATCCCCACCTCCCTGGAGAACCAGTTTGTCCCATTTTCAATCTCTTTTAAGTCAACTTGGGGTGTTTCTGGCCAAAATCTCCCCCAGTTTCCTTCAGAACCCAACTGTGGGGCCCACCGACCCCTTGAAGGAAAACTTGGCGGCACAAGAACAGGCTGTGCCAGGCTGTGGGAAGAGGAGTCGGCCAGGAAGGAAGCCAGCTTGGCTGAGGAGAGAGATCCAAGAAGTTGCCTCCACGTCCATGTCCTCATCCTTCAAGGGGAGAAAGTCTGGGCTGAGCCTTTGCCATGGCTCCTGGGGTCAAGGTTTGGGTTGGGGTTGGGGGCAAACACGGCCGAGCCATGAGGGGAATGGTCAAAGGACCCAGCCATGACCATTCCACCCCAACCCTCCACTGGACACCCCAACCATCTGCCCTTGGAGCGACGCGTGGCCCAGCTTTGGCGTCCTGCCCCCAGCTCAGCCTCCTCCAGCTCTGTCCCAGTTCTGGGTCGCTGGGTGCTGGGAGAGAAGAGGGGCTGCTCAGACCAAGTGCTGTGCTTGGGGGGGGCCTTGACCCAGAGGTTCATTCCCTTTCCTATCTTCTTACCGTGGCTTTTACATGGCCTCTGGGCAGCTGGCAGGCTTGGGGACTCATCCTGAATCCTGGAAAAGCCAGAATCAAAGCCTCAGCAGGCCCCCAGCTGACCCTCACCCCCCTGGGCAAGGGGCTGGGGGCATTTGGGGTGCCAGGGCCAGCTCCTCTTGGTCTCCCAAATAATTTGACTAGTAAAGGCTGAGGGAAAGAAGGAATTCAGGACCTCAGCCTTGTCCTCATCCCTTGTCACTCCTGTTCCCCCTGTGTCCAGTCAGGGCTGGAGATTCCCCTTGACCCTCCTGTTCCTGTTCATCTCCCTAGAGAAGGACTTGGATTCTCTGGTACAGAACTGGCCAGGCTGAGTCCCAGTTGGGCTTCAGCCCTTCTGACTTTCTCCCCATGTGATCTCCCCACATACGGCCGGTCAGGTAAGGCCCAGTCAGCAAGGCGGCCGGTCAGGCAAGGAGACCGGTCAACATGGCGGCCAGTAAGGCAAGGAGACCGGTCTACATGGTGGCTGGTCAGGCAAGGTATCAGGTCAGGTAGGCAGCTGGTCAGGCAGGGAGGCCGGTAACCAAGGCAGTTGGTCAGGCAGGTGTATGGTCAGGCAAGGTGGCCAGTGAGGCAGGGAGGCCGGTCAAACAAGGTGTCTGGTCAGGCAGACGGCAGGTCAGGCAAGGCGATCGGTCGCCGAGGCGGCCGGTCAGTGACGGTGGCCAGTGAGGCAGGTGGCCGGTCAGTGAGGCAGCCAGTCACTAAGGCAGCAGGTCACTCAGGTGGCCGGTTGGGCAAGGCGGCCGGTCAGGCCAGGCAGCCAGTGTGCATGGTGGCCACCTGACCCGCCACCTGACGTGACCTGTCACCTCCCCTGACCCACCGTGAACAGCACCTATGGAGACAGCTCAAAGGTTTTCTGGCAAACTAAAGCCCTCAGAGCCACAATGCAAGGGGCTGCTTGTGGGCTGCCTGGGGAGGTTTCAGGCCAGCTATGTCTTTCAGTCCTGGCTCCTTTGGTTTGGGAGTTATTGCTGGACGTTGGGCATGTTTTCAAGGGAGCACTTCTGAGGCCGTGAACAGCAACTACAGAGAGAGCTCGAAGGTTTCCTGGCAAACAAAAGCCCTAAGAGCCGCCCACCTGACCTGAACGGCGGCCTTGCCTGACCAGCCGCGTAACCTGACTGGGCACCTTCGCTGACCTGACCAGCCGCCTTGCCTGACCTGACCAGCTGCCTTGCCCGACTGGCCGCCTGACCTGACCTGACTTTCCACGTGACCTAGCAGTCCGCCTTGCCTGACCGGCCACATGACCTGACATGACCAGACACCTGACCTGACTGGCCGCCTTGCCCGACCGGCCACCTTGCCTGACCTGACCGGCCGCCTGACCAGCCGCCTTGCCCAACCTGATCGGCTGCCTACCTGACCGGACGCCTAACCTGACCTGACCTGACCGGCCGCCTGACCTGACCTGATCTGACCAGCCACCTTACCCGAATTGACCAGATGCCTGCCCGACCAGCCGCCACACGTGACCGTACAACTCTCCCGACCCGACTGGCCACCTGACCTGACCGGCCGCCTGACCTGACCTGACCTGACTGGCTGCCTGACCTGACTGGCTGCCTCACCTGACCTGTCCGGACCGGCCACCTTGCCCGAACGGACCAGCTGCCTGACCTGACCTGACCTAACCTGACCGGACGCCTGACCTGCCCATCCGCTTGACCTGACCGGCCGCCTGACCTGACTTGACTTGACCGGCCGCTTGACCTTTCCGGCCACCTTGCTGGACCAGCCGCCCCACCTGACCGGCCGCCTTCCTGACCTGAACGGCCGCCTGACCTGACTGGCCTCTCTGACCGGCTGCCTTTCCCGAACCGCCGCCTGACCTGACCTGACCAGCTGCTTGACCTGACCGGCCACCTTGCCTGACAGGCTGCCTCCCCGACTAGCCGCCTGCCTGATCTGACCGGTCGTCTTCCTTTACCTGACTGGCCACCTGACCGACCGACCGACCACCTGACCTGACCTGACCTGACTGGCCCACTCCCTGACTGGCCACCTGACATGACCTGACCTGACCTGCCGCCTGACCTGTCCAGATGCCTGACCTGAACTGACGTGACCGGCCGCCTGACCTGATAGGCTGCCTTGCCAGACTTGAATGGCCGACTACCTGACTGGCCGCCCGACGTGACTGGCCGCCTTCCCAGACTTGTCTGGTCGCCTGCCTGACTGGCTGCACTACCTGACCGGCTGCCTAACCTGACCTGGCCAGAATGGCCACCTGACCTGACCATCTGCCTTGCCTGACCTGACCGGTCGCATGCCCGACCAGTCGCCTGACCTGACCGGCCACCTGACGTGACCAGACCGGCCGCCTGACTTGACCGGCCGCCTTGCCTGACCGGCCAGCTTATCTGACCGGCCGCCTGATGTGACCTTACCTGACCCTCCGCGTGACCTGACCGACCGCCTTCCCAGAGTTGACTGGTTGCCTGCCTGACCGGCCAGCTGATCTGACCGGCTGCTTTGTCCGACGGGACCGGCAGCCTCTCTGACCAACGGCCCAACCTGACTGGCCCCCTTGCTCGATGTGACCGGCCTCTTGCCCGATCAGCCCACCGACGTGACCGGCCTCCTACCCGATTGGACGCCCGACCTGACCGGCCACCTTGCCCAACCAGCTGCCTTGCCCAACCAGACTGGCCACCTACCCGACCGGCCACCTTGTCCAACAGGCCGCCTGCCTGACAGGCCACCTACCTGACTGGCCGCCTGACCTGACCGGCCACCTTGCCCAACCTCACCGGCCACATGACCTGACTGGCCACCTTGCACAACCTGACAGGCCACCTGACCTGACTGCCCACCTTGCTTGACTGGCCACCTGCCTGACCTGACTGGCCGCCTGACCTTACCTGACTGGCCGCCTGACCTGACCTTACCTGACTGGCTGCCTGACCAGACCTGACCATCCGCCTGCCTGAATGGTCGCCTTGCCAGACTTGACGAGCAACCTGCCTGACCGGCCGCCAGCCCTGACCGGCCACCTCACATCACCGGCCAACTTACCTGACCGGCCATCTTGTCAGACTTGACCGGTCGCCTGCCCGACCAGGCACCCGACCTGACTGACTGCCTTACCCGACCGGCCGCCTGACCTGACCGGTCGCCTTGCCAAACTGGCCGCCTGACCTGACCTGACCAGCTGCCTGACCTGACCAGCTGACCAACTGTCCTGGTTTTAGTCAGGATGGAGTTAATTTCATTTGTAACAGCAGATGAATGCTGTGTTTGAGAGTAAAATGGGAGTAGTGCTGATAACACCCTGATGTTTCTAGTTGCTGTCAGACAGTCAAGGACTTTCTCAGCTCTTCATGAGACAGGAGGGGCGAAGCCAGGACAGGTGACCGAGCTGCCCAAAGAGAGTATTCCAGCCAGTTACGTCCTGCCCAGGATATCGGGGGCTGACGGGAGGAAGAACGGGGGCGGCTCCGGGACGCGCGGTTCTTGGGGGACGGTCGGGTTCTGGGACGGCTCTGGGTGGCACGGCCTGAGCTGTGTGGTTTGGTGAGAAACTGCATTGTGTATCAACTGCTTTATATATGTTTGCTTTGAAGTCCTGTTAGTATTGTTACATTGTATCTTTCTGTTATCTTAGTAAACTGTCCTTATCCCAACCCACGGGCCTCTTAATTTCTTGATTTTGGGGTTATTTGCCCCTTTCTCTTCCTTTTCCCTTCCCTTACTTCTCACGCCCCCCCCCCACCCCCACCCCCCCCCACCCCTTTCCTTTAACCTGCTCTTTTCCTTTAAGGAGCAGGCAGCTGCGTGGATCTTGGCCCTCAGCCGGGTGAAACCACGACAGTCTTTTTTGGCGCCCAACGTGGGGCACGAAAGGTTGGGATAACGGTAGATTTGACCCTGACTGGATTGTAATTAAGTCAAAGTTGTGATAAGTACTTTGATTTAAGCAGTCTCTGGTCACGATGCTCCGGTATGTGTATAAGATTTTGCTGCTCTGTCTATTCTTTAGACCGGTAGGGATTAACAATGGCAGCTGGTATGGTGGGAGTACAGAAAGAAATATCTATGCTGTTTTCTCTTCCTTTGGGCTAAATACAACAGCTCTGGTAACAGTTTTTGAAAATTTCCAATATCCCTGGGATGTTCAAACTAGCATTTTGCTGTTGTTATGTTTGGTAAATATGGTTCTGCTTTTGTTAAATATTAAGCAAAGGTTTATGAATACCACTCAAGAGTGTTCTGCAAGGCCAGATAATCGCGAGTGGCAGGGTACGTGGCAGAGTATGGGCAACTACCTAGGCACTTTCTCACGTCCGATGTTTTGGAGTTTCACCCCTGAACAGTTACAGGACCCTGATAAAGTGGCTGCATATCTGAAAAGAAATTGCCGTAAGTTTCCCAGAGATGCACAGCTCACTGCACTGTGCTGGGCCCTGGCCACTATTTACCAAACACTGCTTGATAGCAGTCAGCATTGTCAGAGGGAAAGGAAGGAAAACAGACCAGCAGAAACTGCAGCTACTGTAGCCACTGGGACTAACACTGAGGCCACTGTAACTTCTATGACTAGAACTGTGGCTACTGCAACCTGCCCAACTGAAACTGCAGCTACTGTAACCACTGGGACTAACACTGAGGCCACTGTAACTTCTATGACTAGAACTGTGGCTACTGCAACCTGTCCAACTGATGCTGCAGCTACTGCTGCCCCTACAGCAGATACTGCCGGTAAAACAAAAAATCAACCCACATCAGTGTCTGTTGCTCCCGTACGAAAGAGGAAATACACAAAGAAAGTTGTTCCTGTAGTGAAGGATGAGGATGAGGATGAAATTGAATCAGGGCCACCTGATGAAGGTCAGGATAAAGCAGGGTCATCTGATGAATGTCAGGATAAAGCGGGGTCATCTGATGAATGTCAGGATAAGGCAGGGCCATCCAAACCATCTCAGGATAAGGCAAAGCCATCTCAACCATCCCGGGATAAGGTTGTTCCATCTCAACCATCTCAGGATGAGGTTGTTGTTACACGATCCCTGTCCCTGAGTGAGCTGCGTGAAATTCGAAAAGATTTCAGCCGCCGCCCTGGTGAGCACATCATCACTTGGTTGCTCCGATGCTGGGATCACGGGGCCAGTAGTCTGGAATTAGATGGCAGGGAGGCCAAGCAGTTGGCATCCCTAGCTAGAGAAGGAGGCATTGATAAGGCAATTGGGGAAAAGCCTGAAATCCTCAGCCTCTGGAGGCGACTACTGTCAAGTGTGAGGGAAAGGTATCCCATAAAGGAATACATTACATGTCAAACACCCAAGTGTAACAGCATAGAGGCAGTTATCCAGCACCTGAGAGAATTAGCTGTACGGGAGGTAATTTATTATGATCTGGACAACTCACAGCTTCCCTCTGATCCTGATGAGGTCCTATGCACCCCAGATATGTGGCGTAAGGTTGTACGAAATGCACCAGCAGGGCACACCAATTCATTGGCAACAATGGACTGGAGTGATGTATATCCACCAACTGTATCTGAGGTGTCCAGCCACCTCCGGAGATATCAGGACAATGTTTCTCTCTCTGTCATCGCAGCGGTAGAGAAACTGGTCAAGCGACTTGACGAAAATGTGTCCATCTCCCAACCCGTATGCAGCCATGTTGCAGCTACTGGGAGAAAGCGTCCATCGCCCCAGAAGGGAGGATACAGTAGGTACACACCGCGAGAGATGCTGTGGTTTTACCTGCGTGACCATGGTGAGGACATGATGAAGTGGGGTATGCAGCCCACCTCAGCCCTTCAAGCACGAGTAAATGAGTTGCGAGGTAAAAGAATCGCACAACGCGGTTCTGCCAGGAAGAACGCTGCACCAGTGAACAGCCAACACAGTCAGCAACAATAGAGGGGCCCTGCCTCCAGCCAGGTGGAGGAGAGGGATAACCGTGTTTATTGGACTGTGTGGATCCGATGGCCTGGCACGTCAGACCCACAAGAGTACAAGGCTCTGGTGGATACAGGTGCCCAGTGTACGATAATGCCATCGAATCATGTTGGGACTGAACCTGTCAGCATTTTTGGAGTGACAGGGGGATCCCAACAATTGACTGTGTTAGAGGCTGAAATGAGCTTAACTGGGAAGGACTGGGAGAAACACCCAATTGTGACTGGCCCAGAAGCTCCGTGCATTTTAGGTATGGATTATCTCCGTAGAGGTTATTTTAAAGACCCAAAAGGGTACCGATGGGCTTTTGGAATAGCTGCTTTGGAGACAGAAGAAATTGAGCAATTGCGTGCATTGCCTGGACTCTCGGAGGATCCTTCTGTTGTGGGGTTGTTGAAGGTCGAAGAACAGCAAGTGCCAATTGCTACAACGACAGTGCACAGGAGACAATACCGCACTAACCGGGATTCCCTGATCCCCATCCATAAGCTGATTCGTCAACTGGAGAGTCAAGGAGTGATCAGCCGAACTCGCTCACCCTTTAACAGTCCCATATGGCCAGTGCGGAAGTCTGATGGAGAGTGGAGGCTGACAGTGGATTATCGTGGCCTAAATGAAGTCACTCCAGGTATGAGTGCTGCTGTACTGGACATGCTGGAACTGCAGTATGAACTGGAATCAAAGGCAGCCAAGTGGTATGCCACAATTGACATTGCAAATGCTTTCTTCTCAATACCACTGGCGCCAGAGTGCAGGCCACAGTTTGCTTTCACCTGGAGGGGCATCCAATACACGTGGAATCGTCTGCCCCATGGGTGGAAACACAGCCCCACCATCTGCCATGGACTAGTTCAGACTACACTGGAAAAGGGTGAAGCCCCAGAGCACCTACAGTATATTGATGACATCATTGTATGGGGCGATACAGCAGAGGAAGTATTTGAGAAAGGAAAAAGGATAATTCAAATCCTTCTAGAAGCTGGCTTTGCTATAAAACAGAGTAAAGTCAAGGGGCCTACGCAAGAAATCCAGTTTTTAGGAATAAAATGGCAGGATGGGCATCGTCAGATCCCAATGGACATTATCAATAAAATAGCAGCTATGTCTCCACCAAGCAACAAAAAGGAAACACAAGCTTTCCTAGGTGTTATAGGTTTTTGGCGAATGCATGTCCCAAACTACAGTCTCATTGTGAGCCCACTCTACCACGTAACTCGGGAGAAGAATGATTTCCAATGGGGCCCTGAGCAGCAACAAGCCTTTGAGCAGATCAAACGCGAGATAGTCCATGCTGTGGCCCTTGGGCCTGTCCGGACAGGGACAGATGTTAAAAATGAGCTTTACACTGCAGCCGAGGAGAATGGCCCCACCTGGAGTCTCTGGCAGAAAACACAAGGGGAGACTCGAGGTCGACCGTTGAGGTTTTGGAGTCGGCCCTACAAAGGATCTGAGGCCAATTATACTCCAACAGAAAAGGAAATACTGGCCGCCTATGAAGGGGTTCGAGCCGCTTCAGAAGTGATTGGAACTGAAGCCCAGCTCCTCCTGGCACCCCGACTACCGGTGCTGGGCTGGATGTTCAAAGGGAAGGTCCCTTCCACACACCATGCCACTGATACTACTGGAGCAAGTGGGTTGCACTGATTACTCAGCGGGCTCGAATAGGAAACCCTAATCGCCCAGGAATTGTGGAAGTGATCACAGACTGGCCTGAAGGCAAAGATTTTGGGATGTCACCAGAGGATGAGGAGGTGACACACGCTGAGGAAGCCCCACCTTACAACAAACTGCCAGAGGATGAGAAGCAATATGCCCTTTTCACTGATGGCTCCTGTCGCCTTGTGGGAAAGCAACGAAGATGGAAAGCTGCTGTATGGAGTCCTACAAGACGAGTAGCAGAAGCCACTGAAGGAAAAGGTGAATCAAGCCAGTTCGCTGAGGTGAAAGCCATCCAGTTAGCCCTGGACATTGCTGAGAGAGAAAAGTGGCCAATGCTCTACCTTTATACTGATTCATGGATGGTAGCCAATGCCCTGTGGGGTTGGTTGCAGCAGTGGAAAAAGAACAACTGGCAGCGTAGAGGCAAACCCATATGGGCTGCCGACTTATGGCAAGATATTGCTGCCCGGTTAGAGAAGCTGGTTGTAAAGGTACGTCATGTTGATGCCCATGTGCCTAAGAGTCGAGCCATGGAGGAACATCAAAACAACAATCATCAGGTAGATAAGGCTGCTAGGATTGAAGTGGCTCAGGTAGATCTAGACTGGCAACGCAAGGGTGAATTATTCCTAGCTCGATGGGCTCATGATTCCTCAGGTCATCAAGGGAGAGATGCAACATATAGATGGGCTCAGGATCGAGGGGTGGACTTAACCATGGATGCTATTGCACAAGTTATCCATGAGTGTGAGACGTGCGCCGCAATCAGGCAAGCGAAGCGGTTGAAGCCCTTTTGGTATGGAGGACGGTGGATGAAATATAGATATGGGGAGGCCTGGCAGATTGATTACATCACCCTCCCACGAACACGCCATGGCAAGCGTTACGTGCTTACGATGGTGGAGGCAACCACCGGCTGGATGGAGACATATCCTGTACCCCATGCCACTGTCCGGAATACAATCCTGGGCCTGGAAAGGCAAGTCCTATGGCGACACGGCACCCCAGAAAGAATCGAGTCAGACAACGGGACTCATTTCCGAAACGCTCTCATAGACACCTGGGCCAAAGAGCATGGCATTGAGTGGGTGTACCACATTCCTTATCATGCACCAGCCTCTGGGAAAATTGAACGATATAATGGGCTCTTAAAGACTACCCTGAAAGCGATGGGTGGTGGGACATTCAAACATTGGGATACACATTTAGCCAAAGCCACGTGGTTAGTTAACTCTAGAGGATCCACCAATCGACCTGGTCCTGCCCAGTCGAAATTTCCACGTACTGTGGAAGGAGACAGAGTCCCAGTGGTGCATATGAAAAGTGTATTAGGGAAGACAGTTTGGGTCATCCCTGCTTCGGGCAAAGGTAAACCCATGTCTGGGATTGCTTTTGCTCAAGGACCTGGTTGTACTTGGTGGGTAATGCAGAAGAATGGAGAAGTTCAATGTGTACCTCAAAGGGATTTGATTTTAGGTGAGAATAGCCAATACAATTAATAAGGTAGAAATTGTATTATAATAATTGCTCTGTACATTCATTATTGCTATTATTGCTGTATGTTGTTGTATGTTGTACCAATGGAGTTACAGCCGGAGTCATACAAGTCAATGAAGTAAGAGTGCCACGATGACGAGACCAAGACCTGGTGTTCCAAGAACTTTTTCCTCCTTCCCTTTGAAAATGAACATCTTTGATTCACAGACTATGAACATGGACCATGTCAGCTGTATCGGCCGAGAGCCCGAGATACAACGATCCAATGGTGCATACTGACACCACGAGAGACTGTTACGACGAATGAAGCCTGAAAAGCATCATGGACTAAATGTTCATTCACTCAACAAACTCAGAGGAATGGACTAAGGGAATAATACCTGTATGCACATATGTGCGTATACATGTGTGCACACATATATGTGTGTCTGAAAGAAGAAATGGTTGGATTTGGACATAACGTAAATGGTATGGAATAAGGGGTAGATAATGTCCTGGTTTTGGTCAGGATGGAGTTAATTTCATTTGTAACAGCAGATGAATGCTGTGTTTGAGAGTAAAATGGGAGTACTGCTGATAACACCCTGATGTTTCCAGTTGCTGTCAGACAGTCAAGGACTTTCTCAGCTCTTCATGAGAAAGGAGGGGCGAAGCCAGGACAGGTGACCGAACTGGCCAAAGAGAGTATTCCACGCCAACTACGTCCTGCCCAGGATATCGGGGGCTGATGGGAGGAAGGCCTGGGGCGGCTCCGGGACGCGCGGTTCTTGGGGGACGGTCGGGTTCTGGGACGGCTCTGGGTGGCACGGCCTGAGTTGTATGGTTTGGTGAGAAACTGCATTGTGTATCAACAGCTTCATATATTTTTGCTTTGAAGTCCTGTTAGTATTGTTACATTGTATCTATCTGTTATCTTAGTAAACTATCCTTATCCCAACCCACGGGCCTCTTAATTTCTTGATGTTGGGGTTATTTGCCCCTTTCTCTTCCTTTTCCCTTCCCTTAATTCTCATTCCCCCCCCCTCTTCCATTTAACCTGCTCTTTTCCTTTAAGGAGCAGGCAGCTGCGTGGATCGTGGCCCTCAGCCGGGTGAAACCACGACAGGGCTTTCGCTGGGCGGGGAACCTTGGAGGTACCTGCAAGGTTGCAGTTGGCGGCCCGAGAAGCACTCTCCGGCCAACATGCCAAACGTCCAGCAATAGCTCCCAAACGAAAGGGGCCAGCAGCCAAAGACCTAGCTGGCCTGAAAGCCCCCCAGGGGACCCACAAGCAGCCCCTCTCCATTTGGGTCTGGGGGCTTTCGCTGGGCGGGGAACCTTGGAGGTACCTGCAAGGTTGCAGTTGGCAGCCCGAGAAGCACTCTCCGGCCAACGTGCCAAACGTCCAGCAAGAGCTCCCAAACGAAAGGGGCCAGCAGCCAAAGACCTAGCTGGCCTGAAAGCCCCCCATGGGGCCCACAAGCAGCCCCTTTCAATTTGGGTCTGGGGGCTTTCGCTGGGCGGGGAACCTTAGAGGTACCTGCAAGGTTGCAGTTGGCGGCCCGAGAAGCACTCTCCGGCCAACATGCCAAACGTCCAACAATAGCTCCCAAACGAAAGGAGCCAGCAGCCAAAGACCTAGCTGGCCTGAAAGCCCCCCAGGGGGCCCACAAGCAGCCCCTCTCAATTTGGGTCTGGGGGCTTTCTCTGGGCGGGGAACCTTGGAGGTACCTGCAAGGTTGCAGGTCGCGGCCCGAGAAGCACTCTCCGGCCAACATGCCAAACGTCCAGCAATAGCTCCCAAACGAAAGGGGCCAGCAGCCAAAGACCTAGCTGGCCTGAAAGCCCCCCAGGGGGCCCACAAGCAGCCCCTCTCAATTTGGGTCTGGGGGCTTTTGCTGGGCGGGGAACCTTGGAGGTACCTGCAAGGTTGCAGTTGGCGGCCCGAGAAGCACTCTCCGGCCAACATGCCAAACGTCCAGCAATAGCTCCCAAACGAAAGGGGCCAGCAGCCAAAGACCTAGCTGGCCTGAAAGCCCCCCAGGGGGCCCACAAGCAGCCCCTCTCAATTTGGGTCTGGGGGCTTTCGCTGGGCGGGGAACCTTGGAGGTACCTGCAAGGTTGCAGTTCGCGGCCGGAGAAGCACTCTCCGGCCAACGTGCCAAACGTCCAGCAATAGCTCCCAAACGAAAGGGGCCAGCAGCCAAAGACCTAGCTGGCCTGAAAGCCCCCCAGGGGGCCCACAAGCAGCCCCTCTCAATTTGGGTCTGGGGGCTTTCTCTGGGCGGGGAACCTTGGAGGTACCTGCAAGGTTGCAGTTGGCGGCCGGAGAAGCACTCTCCGGCCAACATGCCAAAAGTCCAGCTATAGCTACCAAACGAAAGGGGCCAGCAGCCAAAGACCTAGCTGGCCTGAAAGCCCCCCAGGGGGCCCACAAGCAGCCCCTCTCAATTTGGGTCTGGGGGCTTTCGCTGGGCGGGGAACCTTGGAGGTACCTGCCAGGTTGCAGTTGGCGGCCGGAGAAGCACTCTCCGGCCAACATGCCAAACGTCCAGCAATAGCTCCCAAATGAAAGGGGCCAGCACCCAAAGACCTAGCTGGCCTGAAAGCCCCCCAGGGGGCCCACAAGCAGCCCCTCTCCATTTGGGTCTGGGGGCTTTCGCTGGGCGGGGAACCTTGGAGGTACCTGCAAGGTTGCAGTTGGCGTCCCGAGAAGCACTCTCCGGCCAACATGCCAAACGTCCAGCAATAGCTCCCAAACGAAAGGGGCCAGCAGCCAAAGACCTAGCTGGCCTGAAAGCCCCCCAGGGGGCCCACAAGCAGCCCTTCTCCATTTGGGTCTGGGGGCTTTTGCTGGGCGGGGAAACTTGGAGGTACCTGCAAGGTTGCAGTTGGCGGCCCGAGAAGAACTCTCCGGCCAACGTGCCAAACGTCCAGCAATAGCTCCCAAACGAAAGGGGCCAGCAGCCAAAGACCTAGCTGGCCTGAAAGCCCCCCAGGGGGCCCACAAGCAGCCCCTCTCAATTTGGGTCTGGGGGCTTTCGCTGGGCGGGGAACCTTGGAGGTACCTGCCAGGTTGCAGTTCGCGGCCGGAGAAGCACTCTCCGGCCAACGTGCCAAACGTCCAGCAATAGCTCCCAAACGAAAGGGGCCAGCAGCCAAAGACCTAGCTGGCCTGAAAGCCCCCCAGGGGGCCCACAAGCAGCCCCTCTCAATTTGGGTCTGGGGGCTTTCGCTGGGCGGGGAACCTTGGAGGTACCTGCAAGGTTGCAGTTCGCGGCCCGAGAAGCACTCTCCGGCCAACATGCCAAACGTCCAGCAATAGCTCCCAAACGAAAGGGGCCAGCAGCCAAAGACCTAGCTGGCCTGAAAGCCCCCCAGGGGGCCCACAAGCAGCCCCTCTCAATTTGGGTCTGGGGGCTTTCGCTGGGCGGGGAACCTTGGAGGTACCTGCCAGGTTGCAGTTCGCGGCCCGAGAAGCACTCTCGGGCCAATGTGCCAAACGTCCAGCAATAGCTCCCAAACGAAAGGGGCCAGCAGCCAAAGACCTAGCTGGCCTGAAAGCCCCCCAGGGGGCCCACAAGCAGCCCCTCTCCATTTGGGTCTGGGGGCTTTCGCTGGGCGGGGAACCTTGGAGGTACCTGCAAGGTTGCAGTTGGCGGCCGGAGAAGCACTCTCCGGCCAACATGCCAAACGTCCAGCAATAGCTCCCAAACGAAAGGGGCCAGCAGCCAAAGACCTAGCTGGCCTGAAAGCCCCCCAGGGGGCCCACAAGCAGCCCCTCTCAATTTGGGTCTGGGGGCTTTCGCTGGGCGGGGAACCTTAGACGTACCTGCCAGGTTGCAGGTCGCGGCCCGAGAAGCACTCTCCGGCCAACATGCCAAACGTCCAGCAATAGCTCCCAAACGAAAGGGGCCAGCAGCCAAAGACCTAGCTGGCCTGAAAGCCCCCCAGGGGGCCCACAAGCAGCCCCTCTCAATTTGGGTCTGGGGGCTTTCGCTGGGCGGGGAACCTTGGAGGTACCTGCAAGGTTGCAGTTGGCGGCCCGAGAACCACTCTCCGGCCAACATGCCAAACGTCCAGCAATAGCTCCCAAACGAAAGGGGCCAGCAGCCAAAGACCTAGCTGGCCTGAAAGCCCCCCAGGGGGCCCACAAGCAGCCCCTCTCCATTTGGGTCTGGGGGCTTTCGCTGGGCGGGGAACCTTGGAGGTACCTGCAAGGTTGCAGTTGGCGGCCCGAGAAGCACTCTCCGGCCAACATGCCAAACGTCCAGCAATAGCTCCCAAACGAAAGGGGCCAGCAGCCAAAGACCTAGCTGGCCTGAAAGCCCCCCAGGGGGCCCACAAGCAGCCCCTCTCAATTTGGGTCTGGGGGCTTTCGCTGGGCAGGGAGCCTTAGAGGTACATTCCAGGTTGCAGGTCGCGGCCCGAGAAGCACTCTCCGGCCAATATGCCAAACGTCCAGCAATAGCTCCCAAACGAAAGGGGCCAGCAGCCAAAGACCTAGCTGGCCTGAAAGCCCCCCAGGGGGCCCACAAGCAGCCCCTCTCAATTTGGGTCTGGGGGCTTTCGCTGGGCGGGGAACCTTGGAGGTACCTGCAAGGTTGCAGTTGGCGGCCCGAGAAGCACTCTCCGGCCAACATGCCAAACGTCCAGCAATAGCTCCCAAACGAAAGGGGCCAGCAGCCAAAGACCTAGCTGGCCTGAAAGCCCCCCAGGGGGCCCACAAGCAGCCCCTCTCAATTTGGGTCTGGGGGCTTTCGCTGGGCGGGGAAACTTGGAGGTACCTGCAAGGTTGCAGTTGGCGGCCCGAGAAGCACTCTCCGGCCAACATGCCAAACGTCCAGCAATAGCTCCCAAACGAAAGGGGCCAGCAGCCAAAGACCTAGCTGGCCTGAAAGCCCCCCAGGGGGCCCACAAGCAGCCCCTCTCCATTCGGGTCTGGGGGCTTTCGCTGGGCGGGGAACCTTGGAGGTACCTGCCAGGTTGCAGTTCGCGGCCCGAGAAGCACTCTCCGGCCAACATGCAAAACGTCCAGCAATAGCTCCCAAACGAAAGGGGCCAGCACCCAAAGACCTAGCTGGCCTGAAAGCCCCCCAGGGGGCCCACAAGCAGCCCCTCTCCATTTGGGTCTGGGGGCTTTCGCTGGGCGGGGAACCTTGGAGGTACCTGCAAGGTTGCAGGTCGCGGCCCGAGAAGCACACTCCGGCCAACATGCCAAAGGTCCAGCAATAGCTCCCAAACGAAAGGGGCCAGCAGCCAAAGACCTAGCTGGCCTGAAAGCCCCCCAGGGGGCCCACAAGCAGCCCCTCTCAATTTGGGTCTGGGGGCTTTCGCTGGGCGGGGAACCTTGGAGGTACCTGCAAGGTTGCAGTTGGCGGCCCGAGAAGCACTCTCCGGCCAACATGCCAAACGTCCAGCAATAGCTCCCAAACGAAAGGGGCCAGCAGCCAAAGACCTAGCTGGCCTGAAAGCCCCCCAGGGGGCCCACAAGCAGCCCCTCTCAATTTGGGTCTGGGGGCTTTCGCTGGGCAGGGAACCTTGGAGGTACCTGCAAGGTTGAGGTTCACGGCCCGAGAATCACTCTCCGGCCAACGTGCCAAACGTCCAGCAATAGCTCCCAAACGAAAGGGGCCAGCACCCAAAGACCTAGCTGGCCTGAAAGCCCCCCAGGGGGCCCACAAGCAGCCCCTTTCAATTTGGGTCTGGGGGCTTTCGCTGGGCAGGGAACCTTAGAGGTACCTGCAAGGTTGCAGGTCGCGGCCCGAGAAGCACTCTCCGGCCAACATGCCAAACGTCCAGCAATAGCTCCCAAACGAAAGGGGCCAGCAGCCAAAGACCTAGCTGGCCTGAAAGCCCCCCAGGGGGCCCACAAGCAGCCCCTCTCCATTTGGGTCTGGGGGCTTTCGCTGGGCGGGGAACCTTGGAGGTACCTGCAAGGTTGCAGTTCGCGGCCCGAGAAGCACTCTCCGGCCAACATGCCAAACGTCCAGCAATAGCTCCCAAACGAAAGGGGCCAGCAGCCAAAGACCTATCTGGCCTGAAAGCCCCCTTAGGGGGCCCACAAGCAGCCCCTCTCAATTTGGGTCTGGCGGCTTTCGCTGGGCGTGGAACCTTGGAGGTACCTGCAAGGTTGCAGTTGGCGGCCCGAGAAGCACTCTCCGGCCAACGTGCCAAACGTCCAGCAATAGCTCCCAAACGAAAGGGGCCAGCAGCCAAAGACCTAGCTGGCCTGAAAGACCCACAGGGAGCCCAGAAGCAGCCCCTCTCAATTTGGGTCTGGGGGCTTTCGCTGGGCGGGGAACCTTAGAGGTACCTGCCAGGTTGCAGGTCGCGGCCCGAGAAGCACTCTCCGGCCAACATGCCAAACGTCTAGCAATAGCTCCCAAACGAAAGGGGCCAGCAGCCAAAGACCTAGCTGGCCTGAAAGCCCCCCAGGGGGCCCACAAGCAGCCCCTCTCAATTTGGGTCTGGGGGCTTTCGCTGGGCGGGGAACCTTGGAGGTACCTGCAAGGTTGCAGTTGGCGGCCCGAGAAGCACTCTCCGGCCAACGTGCCAAACGTCCAGCAATAGCTCCCAAACGAAAGGGGCCAGCACCCAAAGACCTAGCTGGCCTGAAAGCCCCCCAGGGGGCCCACAAGCAGCCCCTTTCAATTTGGGTCTGGGGGCTTTCGCTGGGCAGGGAACCTTAGAGGTACCTGCAAGGTTGCAGGTCGCGGCCCGAGAAGCACTCTCCGGCCAACATGCCAAACGTCCAGCAATAGCTCCCAAACGAAAGGGGCCAGCAGCCAAAGACCTAGCTGGCCTGAAAGCCCCCCAGGGGGCCCACAAGCAGCCCCTCTCCATTTGGGTCTGGGGGCTTTCGCTGGGCGGGGAACCTTGGAGGTACCTGCAAGGTTGCAGTTGGCGGCCGGAGAAGCACTCTCCGGCCAACATGCCAAACGTCCAGCAATAGCTCCCAAACGAAAGGGGCCAGCAGCCAAAGACCTAGCTGGCCGGAAAGCCCCCCAGGGGGCCCACAAGCAGCCCCTCTCCATTTGGGTCTGGGGGCTTTCGCTGGGCGGGGAACCTTGGAGGTACCTGCAAGGTTGCAGTTGGCGGCCGGAGAAGCACACTCCGGCCAACATGCCAAACGTCCAGCAATAGCTCCCAAACGAAAGGGGCCAGCAGCCAAAGACCTAGCTGGCCTGAAAGCCCCCCAGGGGGCCCACAAGCAGCCCCTCTCAATTTGGGTCTGGGGGCTTTCGCTGGGCGGGGAACCTTGGAGGTACCTGCAAGGTTGCAGTTGGCGGCCCGAGAAGCACTCTCCGGCCAACATGCCAAACGTCCAGCAATAGCTCCCAAACGAAAGGGGCCAGCAGCCAAAGACCTAGCTGGCCTGAAAGCCCCCCAGGGGGCCCACAAGCAGCCCCTCTCAATTTGGGTCTGGGGGCTTTCGCTGGGCGGGGAACCTTGGAGGTACCTGCAAGGTTGAGGTTCACGGCCCGAGAATCACTCTCCGGCCAACGTGCCAAACGTCCAGCAATAGCTCCCAAACGAAAGGGGCCAGCACCCAAAGACCTAGCTGGCCTGAAAGCCCCCCAGGGGGCCCACAAGCAGCCCCTCTCAATTTGGGTCTGGGGGCTTTCGCTGGGCAGGGAACATTAGAGGTACCTGCAAGGTTGCAGGTCGCGGCCCGAGAAGCACTCTCCGGCCAACATGCCAAACGTCCAGCAATAGCTCCCAAACGAAAGGGGCCAGCAGCCAAAGACCTAACTGGCCTGAAAGCCCCCCAGGGGGCCCACAAGCAGCCCCTCTCAATTTGGGTCTGGGGGCTTTCGCTGGGCGGGGAACCTTGGAGGTACCTGCAAGGTTGCAGTTGGCGGCCCGAGAACCACTCTCCGGCCAACATGCCAAACGTCCAGCAATAGCTCCCAAACGAAAGGGGCCAGCAGCCAAAGACCTAGCTGGCCTGAAAGCCCCCCAGGGGGCCCCCAAGCAGCCCCTCTCCATTTGGGTCTGGGGGCTTTCGCTGGGCGGGGAACCTTAGAGGTACCTGCAAGGTTGCAGTTCGCGGCCCGAGAAGCACTCTCCGGTCAAAGTGCCAAACGTCCAGCAATAGCTCCCAAACGAAAGGGGCCAGCAGCCAAAGACCTAGCTGGCCTGAAAGCCCCCCAGGGGGCCCACAAGCAGCCCCTTTCAATTTGGGTCTGGTGGCTTTCGCTGGGCGGGGAACCTTAGAGGTACCTGCAAGGTTGCAGGTCGCGGCCCGAGAAGCACTCTCCGGCCAACATGCCAAACGTCCAGCAATAGCTCCCAAACGAAAGGGGCCAGCAGCCAAAGACCTAGCTGGCCTGAAAGCCCCCCAGGGGGCCCACAAGCAGCCCCTCTCCATTTGGGTCTGGGGTCTTTCGCTGGGCGGGGAACCTTGGAGGTACCTGCAAGGTTGCAGTTGGCGGCCCGAGAAGCACTCTCCGGCCAACGTGCCAAACGTCCAGCAATAGCTCCAAAACGAAAGGGGCCAGCACCCAAAGACCTAGCTGGCCTGAAAGCCCCCCAGGGGGCCCACAAGCAGCCCCTTTCAATTTGGGTCTGGGGGCTTTCGCTGGGCAGGGAACCTTAGAGGTACCTGCAAGGTTGCAGGTCGCGGCCCGAGAAGCACTCTCCGGCCAACATGCCAAACGTCCAGCAATAGCTCCCAAACGAAAGGGGCCAGCAGCCAAAGACCTAGCTAGCCTGAAAGCCCCCCAGGGGGCCCACAAGCAGCCCCTCTCAATTTGGGTCTGGGGGCTTTCGCTGGGCGGGGAACCTTGGAGGTACCTGCCAGGTTGCAGTCCGCGGCCCAAGAAGCACTCTCGGGCCAATGTGCCAAACGTCCAGCAATAGCTCCCAAACGAAAGGGGCCAGCAGCCAAAGACCTAGCTGGCCTGAAAGCCCCCCAGGGGGCCCACAAGCAGCCCCTCTCAATTTGGGTCTGGGGGCTTTCGCTGGGCGGGGAACCTTGGAGGTACCTGCAAGGTTGCAGTTGGCGGCCGGAGAAGCACTCTCCGGCCAACATGCCAAACGTCCAGCAATAGCTCCCAAATGAAAGGGGCCAGCACCCAAAGACCTAGCTGGCCTGAAAGCCCCCCAGGGGGCCCACAAGCAGCCCCTCTCAATTTGGGTCTGGGGGCTTTCGCTGGGCGGGGAACCTTGGAGGTACCTGCAAGGTTGCAGTTGGCGGCCCGAGAAGCACTCTCCGGCCAACATGCCAAACGTCCAGCAATAGCTCCCAAACGAAAGGGGCCAGCAGCCAAAGACCTAGCTGGCCTGAAAGCCCCCCAGGGGGCCCACAAGCAGCCCCTTTCAATTTGGGTCTGGGGGCTTTCGCTGGGCGGGGAACCTTAGACGTACCTGCCAGGTTGCAGGTCGCGGCCCGAGAAGCACTCTCCGGCCAACATGCCAAACGTCCAGCAATAGCTCCCAAACGAAAGGGGCCAGCAGCCAAAGACCTAGCTGGCCTGAAAGCCCCCCAGGGGGCCCACAAGCAGCCCCTCTCCATTTGGGTCTGGGGGCTTTCGCTGGGCGGGGAACCTTGGAGGTACCTGCAAGGTTGCAGTTGGCGGCCGGAGAAGCACACTCCGGCCAACATGCCAAACGTCCAGCAATAGCTCCCAAACGAAAGGGGCCAGCACCCAAAGACCTAGCTGGCCTGAAAGCCCCCCAGGGGGCCCACAAGCAGCCCCTCTCAATTTGGGTCTGGGGGCTTTCGCTGGGCGGGGAACCTTGGAGGTACCTGCCAGGTTGCAGTTCGCGGCCCGAGAAGCACTCTCCGTCCAACATGCCAAACGTCCAGCAATAGCTCCCAAACGAAAGGGGCCAGCAGCCAAAGACCTAGCTGGCCTGAAAGCCCCCCAGGGGGCCCACAAGCAGCCCCTCTCAATTTGGGTCTGGGGGCTTTCGCTGGGCGGGGAACCTTGGAGGTACCTGCAAGGTTGCAGTTGGCGGCCCGAGAAGCACTCTCCGTCCAACGTGCCAAACGTCCAGCAATAGCTCCCAAACGAAAGGGGCCAGCAGCCAAAGACCTAGCTGGCCTGAAAGCCCCCCAGGGGGCCCACAAGCAGCCCCTCTCAATTTGGGTCTGGGGGCTTTCGCTGGGCGGGGAACCTTGGAGGTACCTGCAAGGTTGCAGTTCGCGGCTAGAGAAGCACTCTCCGAACAACGTGCCAAACGTCCAGCAATAGCTCCCAAACGAAAGGGGCCAGCAGCAAAAGACCTAGCTGGCCTGAAAGCCCCCCAGGGGGCCCACAAGCAGCCCCTCTCAATTTGGGTCTGGGGGCTTTCGCTGGGCGGGGAACCTTGGAGGTACCTGCAAGGTTGCAGTTGGCGGCCCGAGAAGCACTCTCCGGCCAACGTGCCAAACGTCCAGCAATAGCTCCCAAACGAAAGGGGCCAGCAGCCAAAGACCTAGCTGGCCTGAAAGCCCCCCAGGGAGCCCACAAGCAGCCCCTCTCAATTTGGGTCTGGGGGCTTTCGCTGGGCGGGGAACCTTGGAGGTACCTGCAAGGTTGCAGTTGGCGGCCCGAGAAGCACTCTCCGGCCAACGTGCCAAACGTCCAGCAATAGCTCCCAAACGAAAGGGGCCAGCAGCCAAAGACCTAGCTGGCCTGAAAGCCCCCCAGGGGGCCCACAAGCAGCCCCTCTCAATTTGGGTCTGGGGGCTTTCGCTGGGCGGGGAACCTTGGAGGTACCTGCAAGGTTGCAGTTGGCAGCCCGAGAAGCACTCTCCGTCCAACATGCCAAACGTCCAGCAATAGCTCCCAAACGAAAGGGGCCAGCAGCCAAAGACCTAGCTGGCCTGAAAGCCCCCCAGGGGGCCCACAAGCAGCCCCTCTCAATTTGGGTCTGGGGGCTTTCGCTGGGCGGGGAACCTTGGAGGTACCTGCAAGGTTGCAGTTCGCGGCCCGAGAAGCACTCTCCGGCCAAAGTGCCAAACGTCCAGCAATAGCTCCCAAACGAAAGGGGCCAGCAGCCAAAGACCTAGCTGGCCTGAAAGCCCCCCAGGGGGCCCACAAGCAGCCCCTCTCAATTTGGGTCTGGGGGCTTTCGCTGGGCGGGGAACCTTGGAGGTACCTGCAAGGTTGCAGTTCGCGGCCCGAGAAGCACTCTCCGGCCAAAGTGCCAAACGTCCAGCAAGAGCTCCCAAACGAAAGGGGCCAGCAGCCAAAGACCTAGCTGGCCTGAAAGCCCCCCAGGGGGCCCACAAGCAGCCCCTCTCAATTTGGGTCTGGGGGCTTTCGCTGGGCAGGGAACCTTGGAGGTACCTGCAAGGTTGCAGTTGGCGGCCCGAGAAGCACTCTCCGGCCAATGTGCCAAACGTCCAGCAATAGCTCCCAAACGAAAGGGGCCAGCAGCCAAAGACCTAGCTGGCCTGAAAGCCCCCCAGGGGGCCCACAAGCAGCCCCTCTCAATTTGGGTCTGGGGGCTTTCGCTGCGCGGGGAACCTTGGAGGTACCTGCAAATTTGCAGTTGGCGGCCCGAGAAGCACTCTCCGGCCAACATGCCAAACGTCCAGCAATAGCTCCCAAACGAAAGGGGCCAGCAGCCAAAGACCTAGCTGGCCTGAAAGCCCCCCAGGGGGCCCACAAGCAGCCCCTCTCAATTTGGGTCTGGGGGCTTTCACTGGGCGGGGAACCTTGGAGGTACCTGCAAGGTTGCAGTTGGCAGCCCGAGAAGCACTCTCCGGCCAACATGCCAAACGTCCAGCAATAGCTCCCAAACGAAAGGGGCCAGCAGCCAAAGACCTAGCTGGCCTGAAAGCCCCCCAGGGGGCCCACAAGCAGCCCCTCTCAATTTGGGTCTGGGGGCTTTCGCTGGGCGGGGAACCTTGGAGGTACCTGCAAGGTTGCAGTTCGCGGCCCGAGAAGCACTCTCCGGCCAAAGTGCCAAACGTCCAGCAATAGCTCCCAAACGAAAGGGGCCAGCAGCCAAAGACCTAGCTGGCCTGAAAGCCCCCCAGGGGGCCCACAAGCAGCCCCTCTCAATTTGGGTCTGGGGGCTTTCGCTGGGCGGGGAACCTTGGAGGTACCTGCAAGGTTGCAGTTGGCGGCCCGAGAAGCACTCTCCGGCCAAAGTGCCAAACGTCCAGCAAGAGCTCCCAAACGAAAGGGGCCAGCAGCCAAAGACCTAGCTGGCCTGAAAGCCCCCCAGGGGGCCCACAAGCAGCCCCTCTCAATTTGGGTCTGGGGGCTTTCGCTGGGCAGGGAACCTTGGAGGTACCTGCAAGGTTGCAGTTGGCGGCCCGAGAAGCACTCTCCGGCCAATGTGCCAAACGTCCAGCAATAGCTCCCAAACGAAAGGGGCCAGCAGCCAAAGACCTAGCTGGCCTGAAAGCCCCCCAGGGGGCCCACAAGCAGCCCCTCTCAATTTGGGTCTGGGGGCTTTCGCTGCGCGGGGAACCTTGGAGGTACCTGCAAATTTGCAGTTGGCGGCCCGAGAAGCACTCTCCGGCCAACATGCCAAACGTCCAGCAATAGCTCCCAAACAAAAGGGGCCAGCAGCCAAAGACCTAGCTGGCCTGAAAGCCCCCCAGGGGGCCCACAAGCAGCCCCTCTCCATTTGGGTCTGGGGGCTTTCGCTGGGCGGGGAACCTTGGAGGTACCTGCCAGGTTGCAGTTCGCGGCCCGAGAAGCACTCTCCGGCCAACGTGCCAAACGTCCAGCAATAGCTCCCAAACGAAAGGGGCCAGCAGCCAAAGACCTAGCTGGCCTGAAAGCCCCCCAGGGGGCCCACAAGCAGCCCCTCTCCATTTGGGTCTGGGGGCTTTCGCTGGGCGGGGAACCTTGGAGGTACCTGCAAGGTTGCAGTTGGCGGCCCGAGAAGCACTCTCCGGCCAACATGCAAAACGTCCAGCAATAGCTCCCAAACGAAAGGGGCCAGCAGCCAAAGACCTAGCTGGCCTGAAAGCCCCCCAGGGGGCCCACAAGCAGCCCCTCTCAATTTGGGTCTGGGGGCTTTCACTGGGCGGGGAACCTTGGAGGTACCTGCAAGGTTGCAGTTGGCGGCCCGAGAAGCACTCTCCGGCCAACATGCCAAACGTCCAGCAATAGCTCCCAAACGAATGGGGCCAGCAGCCAAAGACCTATCTGGCCTGAAAGCCCCCCAGGGGGCCCACAAGCAGCCCCTCTCCATTTGGGTCTGGGGGCTTTCGCTGGGCGGGGAACCTTGGAGGTACCTGCAAGGTTGCAGTTCGCGGCCCGAGAAGCACTCTCCGGCCAACATGCCAAACGTCCAGCAATACCTCCCAAACGAAAGGGGCCAGCAGCCAAAGACCTAGCTGACCTAAAAGCCCCCCAGGGGGCCCACAAGCAGCCCCTCTCAATTTGGGTCTGGGGGCTTTCGCTGGGCGGGGAACCTTGGAGGTACCTGCAAGGTTGCAGTTGGCGGCCCGAGAAGCACTCTCCGGCCAACGTGCCAAACGTCCAGCAATAGCTCCCAAACGAAAGGGGCCAGCACCCAAAGACCTATCTGGCCTGAAAGCCCCCCAGGGGGCCCACAAGCAGCCCCTCTCCATTTGGGTCTGGGGGCTTTCGCTGGGCGGGGAACCTTGGAGGTACCTGCAAGGTTGCAGTTGGCGGCCGGAGAAGCACTCTCCGGCCAACATGCCAAACGTCCAGCAATAGCTCCCAAACGAAAGGGGCCAGCAGCCAAAGACCTAGCTGACCTAAAAGCCCCCCAGGGGGCCCACAAGCAGCCCCTCTCAATTTGGGTCTGGGGGCTTTCGCTGGGCGGGGAACCTTGGAGGTACCTGCAAGGTTGCAGTTCGCGGCCCGAGAAGCACTCTCCGGCCAACATGCCAAACGTCCAGCAATAGCTCCCAAACGAAAGGGGCCAGCATCCAAAGACCTAGCTGGCCTGAAAGCCCCCCAGGGGGCCCACAAGCAGCCCCTTTCAATTTGGGTCTGGGGGCTTTCGCTGGGCAGGGAACCTTGGAGGTACCTGCATGGTTGCAGTTGGCGTCCCGAGAAGCACTCTCCGGCCAACATGCCAAACGTCCAGCAATAGCTCCCAAACGAAAGGGGCCAGCAGCCAAAGACCTAGCTGGCCTGAAAGCCCCCCAGGTGGCCCACAAGCAGCCCCTCTCAATTTGGGTCTGGGGGCTTTCGCTGGGCGGGGAACCTTGGAGGTACCTGCCAGGTTGCAGGTCGCGGCCCGAGAAGCACTCTCCGGCCAACATGCCAAACGTCCAGCAATAGCTCCCAAACGAAAGGGGCCAGCAGCCAAAGACCTAGCTGGCCTGAAAGCCCCCCAGGGGGCCCACAGCAGCCCCTCTCAATTTGGGTCTGGGGGCTTTCGCTGGGCGGGAACATTGGAGGTACCTGCAAGGTTGCAGTTCGCAGCCCGAGAAGCACTCTCCGGCCAACATGCCAAACGTCCAGCAATAGCTCCCAAACGAAAGGGGCCAGCAGCCAAAGACCTAGCTGGCCTGAAAGCCCCCCAGGGGGCCCACAAGCAGCCCCTCTCCATTCGGGTCTGGGGGCTTTCGCTGGGCGGGGAACCTTGGAGGTACCTGCAAGGTTGCAGTTGGCGGCCCGAGAAGCACTCTCCGGCCAATATGCAAAACGTCCAGCAATAGCTCCCAAACGAAAGGGGCCAGCACCCAAAGACCTAGCTGGCCTGAAAGCCCCCCAGGGGGCCCACAAGCAGCCCCTTTCAATTTGGGTCTGGGGGCTTTTGCTGGGCGGGGAACCTTGGAGGTACCTGCAAGGTTGCAGTTGGCGGCCCGAGAAGCACTCTCCGGCCAACATGCCAAACGTCCAGCAATAGCTCCCAAACGAAAGGGGCCAGCAGCCAAAGACCTAGCTGGCCTGAAAGCCCCCCAGGGAGCCCACAAGCAGCCCCTCTCAATTTGGGTCTGGGGGCTTTCGCTGGGCGGGGAACATTGGAGGTACCTGCAAGGTTGCAGTTCGCGGCCCGAGAAGCACTCTCCGGCCAACATGCCAAACGTCCAGCAATAGATCCCAAACGAAAGGGGCCAGCAGCCAAAGACCTAGCTGGCCTGAAAGCCCCCCAGGGGGCCCACAAGCAGCCCCTCTCCATTCGGGTCTGGGGGCTTTCGCTGGGCGGGGAACCTTGGAGGTACCTGCCAGGTTGCAGGTCGCGGCCCGAGAAGCACTCTCCGGCCAACATGCCAAACGTCCAGCAATAGCTCCCAAACGAAAGGGGCCAGCAGCCAAAGACCTAGCTGGCCTGAAAGCCCCCCAGGGGGCCCACAAGCAGCCCCTCTCAATTTGGGTCTGGGGGCTTTCGCTGGGCGGGGAACCTTGGAGGTACCTGCAAGGTTGCAGTTGGCGGCCCGAGAAGCACTCTCCGGCCAACATGCCAAACGTCCAGCAATAGCTCCCAAACGAAAGGGGCCAGCAGCCAAAGACCTAGCTGGCCTGAAAGCCCCCCAGGGGGCCCACAAGCAGCCCCTCTCCATTCGGGTCTGGGGGCTTTCGCTGGGCGGGGAACCTTGGAGGTACCTGCCAGGTTGCAGTTGGCGGCCCGAGAACCACTCTCCGGCCAACATGCCAAACGTCCAGCAATAGCTCCCAAACGAAAGGGGCCAGCAGCCAAAGACCTAGCTGGCCTGAAAGCCCCCCAGGGGGCCCACAAGCAGCCCCTCTCAATTTGGGTCTGGGGGCTTTCGCTGGGCGGGGAACCTTGGAGGTATCTGCAAGGTTGCAGTTCGCGGCCCGAGAAGCACTCTCCGGCCAACATGCCAAAAGTCCAGCAATAGCTCCCAAACGAAAGGGGCCAGCACCCAAAGACCTAGCTGGCCTGAAAGCCCCAGAGGGGGCCCACAAGCAGCCCCTCTCAATTTGGGTCTGGGGGCTTTCGCTGGGCGGGGAACCTTGGAGGTACCTGCAAGGTTGCAGTTGGCGGCCCGAGAAGCACTCTCCGGCCAACATGCCAAACGTCCAGCAATAGCTCCCAAACGAAAGGGGCCAGCAGCCAAAGACCTAGCTGGCCTGAAAGCCCCCCAGGGGGCCCACAGGCAGCCCCTCTCCATTCGGGTCTGGGGGCTTTCGCTGGGCGGGGAACCTTAGAGGTACCTGCAAGGTTGCAGGTCGCGGCCCGAGAAGCACTCTCCGGCCAACATGCCAAACGTCCAGCAATAGCTCCCAAATGAAAGGGGCTAGCAGCCAAAGTCCTATCTGGCCTGAAAGCCCCCCAGGGGGCCCACAAGCAGCCCCTCTCAATTTGGGTCTGGGGGCTTTCGCTGGGTGGGGAACCTTGGAGGTACCTGCAAGGTTGCAGTTGGCGGCCCGAGAAGCACTCTCCGGCCAACATGCCAAACGTCCAGCAATAGCTCCCAAACGAAAGGGGCCAGCAGCCAAAGACCTAGCTGGCCTGAAAGCCCCCCAGGGGGCCCACAAGCAGCCCCTCTCAATTTGGGTCTGGGGGCTTTCGCTGGGCGGGGAACATTGGAGGTACCTGCAAGGTTGCAGTTCGCGGCCCGAGAAGCACTCTCCGGCCAACATGCCAAACGTCCAGCAATAGATCCCAAACGAAAGGGGCCAGCACCCAAAGACCTAGCTGGCCTGAAAGCCCCCCAGGGGGCCCACAAGCAGCCCCTCTCCATTCGGGTCTGGGGGCTTTCGCTGGGCGGGGAACCTTGGAGGTACCTGCCAGGTTGCAGGTCGCGGCCCGAGAAGCACTCTCCGGCCAACATGCCAAACGTCCAGCAATAGCTCCCAAACGAAAGGGGCCAGCAGCCAAAGACCTAGCTGGCCTGAAAGCCCCCCAGGGGGCCCACAAGCAGCCCCTCTCAATTTGGGTCTGGGGGCTTTCGCTGGGCGGGGAACCTTGGAGGTACCTGCAAGGTTGCATTTCGCGGCCCGAGAAGCACTCTCCGGCCAACATGCCAAACGTCCAGCAATAGCTCCCAAACGAAAGGGGCCAGCAGCCAAAGACCTAGCTGGCCTGAAAGCCCCCCAGGGGGCCCACAAGCAGCCCCTCTCCATTCGGGTCTGGGGGCTTTCGCTGGGCGGGGAACCTTGGAGGTACCTGCCAGGTTGCAGTTGGCGGCCCGAGAACCACTCTCCGGCCAACATGCCAAACGTCCAGCAATAGCTCCCAAACGAAAGGGGCCAGCAGCCAAAGACCTATCTGGCCTGAAAGCCCCCCAGGGGGCCCACAAGCAGCCCCTCTCAATTTGGGTCTGGGGGCTTTCGCTGGGCGGGGAACCTTGGAGGTATCTGCAAGGTTGCAGTTCGCGGCCCGAGAAGCACTCTCCGGCCAACATGCCAAACGTCCAGCAATAGCTCCCAAACGAAAGGGGCCAGCAGCCAAAGACCTAGCTGGCCTGAAAGCCCCCCAGGGGGCCCACAAGCAGCCCCTCTCAATTTGGGTCTGGCGGCTTTCGCTGGGCGGGGAACCTTGGAGGTACCTGCAAGGTTGCAGTTGGCGGCCCGAGAAGCACTCTCCGGCCAACATGCCAAACGTCCAGCAATAGCTCCCAAACGAAAGGGGCTAGCAGCCAAAGTCCAATCTGGCCTGAAAGCCCCCCAGGGGGCCCACAAGCAGCCCCTCTCAATTTGGGTCTGGGGGCTTTCGCTGGGTGGGGAACCTTGGAGGTACCTGCAAGGTTGCAGTTGGCGGCCCGAGAAGCACTCTCCGGCCAACATGCCAAACGTCCAGCAATAGCTCCCAAACGAAAGGGGCCAGCAGCCAAAGACCTAGCTGGCCTGAAAGCCCCCCAGGGGGCCCACAAGCAGCCCCTCTCCATTCGGGTCTGGGGGCTTTCGCTGGGCGGGGAACCTTGGAGGTACCTGCAAGGTTGCAGTTGGCGTCCCGAGAAGCACTCTCCGGCCAACATGCCAAACGTCCAGCAATAGCTCCCAAACGAAAGGGGCCAGCAGCCAAAGACCTAGCTGGCCTGAAAGCCCCCCAGGGGGCCCACAAGCAGCCCCTCTCAATTTGGGTCTGGGGGCTTTCGCTGGGCGGGGAACCTTGGAGGTACCTGCAAGGTTGCAGTTGGCAGCCCGAGAAGCACTCTCCGGCCAACATGCCAAACGTCCAGCAATAGCTCCCAAACGAAAGGGGCCAGCAGCCAAAGACCTAGCTGGCCTGAAAGCCCCCCAGGGGGCCCACAAGCAGCCCCTCTCCATTTGGGTCTGGGGGCTTTCGCTGGGCGGGGAACCTTGGAGGTACCTGCAAGGTTGCAGTTCGCGGCCCGAGAAGCACTCTCCGGCCAACATGCCAAACGTCCAGCAATAGCTCCCAAACGAAAGGGGCCAGCAGCCAAAGACCTAGCTGGCCTGAAAGCCCCCCAGAGGGCCCACAAGCAGCCCCTCTCAATTTGGGTCTGGGGGCTTTCGCTGGGCGGGGAACCTTGGAGGTACCTGCAAGGTTGCAGTTGGCGGCCCGAGAAGCACTCTCCGGCCAACATGCCAAACGTCCAGCAATAGCTCCCAAACGAAAGGGGCCAGCAGCCAAAGACCTAGCTGGCCTGAAAGCCCCCCAGGGGGCCCACAAGTAGCCCCTCTCAATTTGGGTCTGGGGTCTTTCGCTGGGCGGGGAACCTTGGAGGTACCTGCAAGGTTGCAGTTCGCGGCCCGAGAAGCACTCTCCGGCCAACGTGCCAAACGTCCAGCAAGAGCTCCCAAACGAAAGGGGCCAGCAGCCAAAGACCTAGCTGGCCTGAAAGCCCCCCAGGGGGCCCACAAGCAGCCCCTCTCAATTTGGGTCTGGGGGCTTTCGCTGGGCGGGGAACCTTGGAGGTACCTGCAAGGTTGCAGTTGGCGGCCCGAGAAGCACTCTCCGGCCAACATGCCAAACGTCCAGCAATAGCTCCCAAACGAAAGGGGCCAGCAGCCAAAGACCTAGCTGGCCTGAAAGCCCCCCAGGGGGCCCACAAGCAGCCCCTCTCAATTTGGGTCTGGGGGCTTTCGCTGGGCGGGGAACCTTGGAGGTACCTGCAAGGTTGCAGTTGGCGGCCCGAGAAGCACTCTCCGGCCAACATGCCAAACGTCCAGCAATAGCTCCCAAACGAAAGGGGCCAGCAGCCAAAGACCTAGCTGGCCTGAAAGCCCCCCAGGGGGCCCACAAGCAACCCCTCTCAATTTGGGTCTGGGGGCTTTCGCTGGGTGGGGAACCTTGGAGGTACCTGCCAGGTTGCAGGTCGCGGCCCGAGAAGCACTCTCCGGCCAACGTGCCAAACGTCCAGCAATAGCTCCCAAACGAAAGGGGCCAGCAGCCAAAGACCTAGCTGGCCTGAAAGCCCCCCAGGGGGCCCACAAGCAGCCCCTTTCAATTTGGGTCTGGGGGCTTTCGCTGGGCGGGGAACCTTGGAGGTACCTGCAAGGTTGCAGTTGGCGGCCCGAGAACCACTCTCCGGCCAACATGCCAAACGTCCAGCAATAGCTCCCAAACAAAAGGGGCCAGCAGCCAAAGACCTAGCTGGCCTGAAAGCCCCCCAGGGGGCCCACAAGCAGCCCCTCTCAATTTGGGTCTGGGGGCTTTCGCTGGGCGGGGTACCTTGGAGGTACCTGCAAGGTTGCAGTTGGCGGCCCGAGAAGCACTCTCCGGCCAACATGCCAAACGTCCAGCAATAGCTCCCAAACGAAAGGGGCCAGCACCCAAAGACCTAGCTGGCCTGAAAGCCCCCCAGGGGGCCCACAAGCAGCCCCTCTCCATTCGGGTCTGGGGGCTTTCGCTGGGCAGGGAACCTTAGAGATACCTGCCAGGTTGCAGGTCGCGGCCCGAGAAGCACTCTCCGGCCAACATGCAAAACGTCCAGCAATAGCTCCCAAACGAAAGGGGCCAGCAGCCAAAGACCTAGCTGGCCTGAAAGCCCCCCAGGGGGCCCACAAGCAGCCCCTCTCAATTTGGGTCTGGGGGCTTTCGCTGGGCGGGGAACCTTGGAGGTACCTGCAAGGTTGCAGTTGGCGGCCCGAGAAGCACTCTCCGGCCAACATGCCAAACGTCCAGCAATAGCTCCCAAACGAAAGGGGCCAGCAGCCAAAGACCTAGCTGGCCTGAAAGCCCCCCAGGGGGCCCACAAGCAGCCCCTCTCCATTTGGGTCTGGGGGCTTTCGCTGGGCGGGGAACCTTGGAGGTACCTGCAAGGTTGCAGTTCGCGGCCCGAGAAGCACTCTCCGGCCAACATGCCAAACGTCCAGCAATAGCTCCCAAACGAAAGGGGCCAGCAGCCAAAGACCTAGCTGGCCTGAAAGCCCCCCAGGGGGCCCACAAGCAGCCCCTCTCAATTTGGGTCTGGGGGCTTTCGCTGGGCGGGGAACCTTGGAGGTACCTGCAAGGTTGCAGGTCGCGGCCCGAGAAGCACTCTCCGGCCAACGTGCCAAACGTCCAGCAAGAGCTCCCAAACGAAAGGGGCCAGCACCCAAAGACCTAGCTGGCCTGAAAGCCCCCCCGGGGGCCCACAAGCAGCCCCTCTCAATTTGGGTCTGGGGGCTTTCGCTGGGCGGGGAACCTTGGAGGTACCTGCCTGGTTGCAGTTGGCGGCCCGAGAAGCACTCTCCGGCCAACGTGCCAAACGTCCAGCAAGAGCTCCCAAACGAAAGGGGCCAGCAGCCAAAGACCTAGCTGGCCTGAAAGCCCCCCAGGGGGCCCACAAGCAGCCCCTCTCAATTTGGGTCTGGGGGCTTTCGCTGGGCGGGGAACCTTGGAGGTACCTGCAAGGTTGCAGTTGGCGGCCCGAGAACCACTCTCCGGCCAACATGCCAAACGTCCAGCAATAGCTCCCAAACGAAAGGGGCCAGCAGCCAAAGACCTAGCTGGCCTGAAAGCCCCCCAGGGGGCCCACAAGCAGCCCCTCTCAATTTGGGTCTGGGCGCTTTCGCTGGGCGGGGAAATTGGAGGTACCTGCAAGGTTGCAGTTGGCGGCCCGAGAAGCACTCTCCGGCCAACATGCCAAACGTCCAGCAATAGCTCCCAAACGAAAGGGGCCAGCAGCCAAAGACCTAGCTGGCCTGAAAGCCCCCCAGGGGGCCCACAAGCAGCCCCTCTCAATTTGGGTCTGGGGGCTTTCGCTGGGCAGGGAACCTTAGAGATACCTGCCAGGTTGCAGGTCGCGGCCCGAGAAGCACTCTCCGGCCAACATGCCAAACGTCCAGCAATAGCTCCCAAACGAAAGGGGCCAGCAGCCAAAGACCTAGCTGGCCTGAAAGCCCCCCAGGGGGCCCACAAGCAGCCCCTCTCAATTTGGGTCTGGGGGCTTTCGCTGGGCAGGGAACCTTGGAGGTACCTGCAAGGTTGCAGTTCGCGGCCAGAGAAGCAATCTCCGGCCAACATGCCAAACGTCCAGCAATAGCTCCCAAACGAAAGGGGCCAGCAGCCAAAGACCTATCTGGCCTGAAAGCCCCCCAGGGGGCCCACAAGCAGCCCCTCTCAATTTGGGTCTGGGGGCTTTCGCTGGGCGGGGAACCTTGGAGGTACCTGCAAGGTTGCAGTTGGCGGCCGGAGAAGCACTCTCCGGCCAACGAGCCAAACGTCCAGCAATAGCTCCCAAACGAAAGGGGCCAGCAGCCAAACACCTAGCTGGCCTGAAAGCCCCCCAGGGGGCCCACAAGCAGCCCCTCTCAATTTGGGTCTGGGGGCTTTCGCTGGGCGGGGAACCTTGGAGGT
This sequence comes from Gallinula chloropus, assembly GCF_964237585.1. Classification (NCBI taxonomy): domain Eukaryota; kingdom Metazoa; phylum Chordata; class Aves; order Gruiformes; family Rallidae; genus Gallinula; species Gallinula chloropus. The sequence goes on along the minus strand of NC_140119.1, from coordinate 2,470,961 downwards.
ACCTGCAAGGTTGCAGTTCGCGGCTAGAGAACCACTCTCCGGCCAACGTGCCAAACGTCCAGCAAGAGCTCCCAAACGAAAGGGGCCAGCACCCAAAGACCTAGCTGGCCTGAAAGCCCCCCAGGGGGCCCACAAGCAGCCCCTCTCAATTTGGGTCTGGGGGCTTTTGCTGGGCGGGGAACCTTGGAGGTACCTGCAAGGTTGCAGTTGGCGGCCCGAGAAGCACTCTCCGGCCAACGTGCCAAACGTCCAGCAATAGCTCCCAAACGAAAGGGGCCAGCAGCCAAAGACCTAGCTGGCCTGAAAGCCCCCCAGGGGGCCCACAAGCAGCCCCTCTCAATTTGGGTCTGGGGGCTTTCGCTGGGCAGGGAACCTGGGAGGTACCTGCAAGGTTGCAGGTCGCGGCCCGAGAAGCACTCTCCGGCCAGCATGCCAAACGTCCAGCAATAGCTCCCAAACGAAAGGGGCCAGCAGCCAAAGACCTAGCTGGCCTGAAGGGGCCCCAGGGGGCCCCCAAGCAGCCCCTCTCCATTTGGGTCTGGGGGCTTTCGTTGGGCCGGGAACCTGGGAGGTACCTGCCAGGTTGCAGGTCGCGGCCCGAGAAGCACTCTCCGGCCAACATGCCCAACGTCCAGCGACTGCTCCCAAAGTGAAGGAGCCAGGACCCAAAGACCTAGCTGGCCTGAAGGGGCCCCAGGGGGCCCCCAAGCAGCCCCTCTCCATTTGGGTCTTGGGGGTTTCGTTGGGCCGGGAAACTGGGAGGTACCTGCCAGGTTGCAGGCCGCGGCCCGAGAAGCACTCTCCGGCCAACATGCCAAACGTCCAGCGACTGCTCCCAAAGCGAAGGAGCCAGGACCCAAAGACCTAGCTGGCCTGAAGTGGCCCCAGGGGGCCCCCAAGCAGGCTCCTCTCCATTTGGGTCTGGGGGCTTTCGTTGGGCCGGGAACCTGGGAGGTACCTGCCAGGTTGCAGGCCGCGGCCCGAGAAGCACTCTCCGGCCAACATGCCCAACGTCCAGCGACTGCTCCCAAAGCGAAGGAGCCAGGACCCAAAGACCTAGCTGGCCTGAAGGGGCCCCAGGGGGCCCCCAAGCAGCCCCTCTCCATTTGGGTCTGGGGGCTTTTGTTGGGCCGGGAACCTGGGAGGTACCTGCCAGGTTGCAGGTCGCGGCCCGAGAAGCACTCTCCGGCCAACATGCCCAACGTCCAGCGACTGCTCCCAAAGCGAAGGAGCCAGGACCCAAAGACCTAGCTGGCCTGAAGGGGCCCCAGGGGGCCCCCAAGCAACCCCTCTCCATTTGGGTCTGGGGGCTTTTGTTGGGCCAGGAACCTGGGAGGTACCTGCCAGGTTGCAGGCCGCGGCCCGAGAAGCACTCTCCGGCCAACATGCCCAACGTCCAGCGACTGCTCCCAAAGCGAAGGAGCCAGGACCCAAAGACCTAGCTGGCCTGAAGTGGCCCCAGGGGGCCCCCAAGCAGCCCCTCTCCATTTGGGTATGGGGGCTTTCGTTGGGCCGGGAACCTGGGAGGAACCTGCCAGTTTGCAGGCCGCGGCCCGAGAAGCACTCTACTTCCAACTTGCCAAACGTCCAGCGACTGCTCCCAAAGCGAAGGAGCCAGGACCCAAAGACCTAGCTGGCCTGAAGGGGCCCCAGGGGGCCCCCAAGCAGCCCCTCTCCATTTGGGTCTGGGGGCTTTCGTTGGGCCGGGAACCTGGGAGGTACCTGCCAGGTTGCAGGCCGCAGCCCGAGAAGCACTCTCCGGCCAACATGCCCAACGTCCAGCGACTGCTCCCAAAGCGAAGGAGCCAGGACCCAAAGACCTAGCTGTCCTGAAGGGGCCCCAGGGGGCCCCCAAGCAGCCCCTCTCCATTTGGGTCTGGGGGCTTTTGTTGGGTTGGGAACCTGGGAGATACCTGTAGGTTGCAGGCCGCGGCCCGAGAAGCACTCTCCGGCCAACATGCCCAAAGTCCAGCAAATGCTCCCAAAGCGAAGGAGCCAGGACCCAAAGACCTAGCTGGCCTGAAGGGGCCCCAGAGGGCCCCCAACAGCCCCTCTCCATTTGGGTCTGGGGGCTTTCGTTGGGCCGGGAACCTGGGAGGTACCTGCCAGGTTGCAGGTCGCGGCCCGAGAAGCACTCTCCGGCCATCATACCGAACATCTAGCGACTGCTCCCAAAGCGAAGGAGCCAGGACCCAAAGACCTAGCTGGCCTGAAGGGGCCCCAGGGGGCCCCCAAGCAGCCCCTCTCCATTTGGGTCTGGGGGCTTTCGTTGGGCCGGGAACCTGGGAGGTACCTGCCCGGTTGCAGGTCGCGGCCCGAGAAGCACTCTCCGGCCAACATGCCCATCGTCCAGCGACTGCTCCCCAAGTGAAGGAGCCAGGACCCAAAGACCTAGCTGGCCTGAAGGGGCCCCAGGGGGCCCCCAAGCAGCCCCCTCTCCGTTTGGGTCTCGGGGCTTTCGTTGGGCCGGGAACCTGGGAGGTACCTGCCAGGTTGCAGGTTGCGGCCCGAGAAGCACTCTCCGGTCAACATGCCCAACGTCCAGCGACTGCTCCCAAAGCGAAGGAGCCAGGACCCAAAGACCTACCTGTCCTGAAGGGGCCCCAGGGGGCCCCCAAGCAGCCCCTCTCCATTTGGGTCTGGGGGATTTCGTTGGGCCGGGAACCTGGGAGGAACCCCCCGGGTTGCAGGTCGCGGCCCGAGAAGCACTCTCCGGCCAACATGCCCAACGTCCAGCGACTGCTCCCAAAGCGAAGGAGCCAGGGGGCCCCAGGGGGCCCCCAAGCAGCCCCTCTCCATTTGGGTCTGGGGGCTTTCGTTGGGCCGGGAACCTGGGAGGTACCTGCCAGGTTGCAGTTCGCGGCCCGAGAAGCACTCTCCGGCCAACATGCCAAACGTCCAGCAATAGCTCCCAAACGAAAGGGGCCAGCAGCCAAAGACCTAGCTGGCCTGAAAGCCCCCCAGGGGGCCCACAAGCAGCCCCTCTCAATTTGGGTCTGGGGGCTTTCGCTGGGCGGGGAACCTTGGAGGTACCTGCAAGGTTGCAGGTCGCGGCCCGAGAAGCACTCTCCGGCCAACGTGCCAAACGTCCAGCAAGAGCTCCCAAACGAAAGGGGCCAGCACCCAAAGACCTAGCTGGCCTGAAAGCCCCCCCGGGGGCCCACAAGCAGCCCCTCTCAATTTGGGTCTGGGGGCTTTCGCTGGGCGGGGAACCTTGGAGGTACCTGCCTGGTTGCAGTTGGCGGCCCGAGAAGCACTCTCCGGCCAACGTGCCAAACGTCCAGCAAGAGCTCCCAAACGAAAGGGGCCAGCAGCCAAAGACCTAGCTGGCCTGAAAGCCCCCCAGGGGGCCCACAAGCAGCCCCTCTCAATTTGGGTCTGGGGGCTTTCGCTGGGCGGGGAACCTTGGAGGTACCTGCAAGGTTGCAGTTGGCGGCCCGAGAACCACTCTCCGGCCAACATGCCAAACGTCCAGCAATAGCTCCCAAACGAAAGGGGCCAGCAGCCAAAGACCTAGCTGGCCTGAAAGCCCCCCAGGGGGCCCACAAGCAGCCCCTCTCAATTTGGGTCTGGGCGCTTTCGCTGGGCGGGGAAATTGGAGGTACCTGCAAGGTTGCAGTTGGCGGCCCGAGAAGCACTCTCCGGCCAACATGCCAAACGTCCAGCAATAGCTCCCAAACGAAAGGGGCCAGCAGCCAAAGACCTAGCTGGCCTGAAAGCCCCCCAGGGGGCCCACAAGCAGCCCCTCTCAATTTGGGTCTGGGGGCTTTCGCTGGGCAGGGAACCTTAGAGATACCTGCCAGGTTGCAGGTCGCGGCCCGAGAAGCACTCTCCGGCCAACATGCCAAACGTCCAGCAATAGCTCCCAAACGAAAGGGGCCAGCAGCCAAAGACCTAGCTGGCCTGAAAGCCCCCCAGGGGGCCCACAAGCAGCCCCTCTCAATTTGGGTCTGGGGGCTTTCGCTGGGCAGGGAACCTTGGAGGTACCTGCAAGGTTGCAGTTCGCGGCCAGAGAAGCAATCTCCGGCCAACATGCCAAACGTCCAGCAATAGCTCCCAAACGAAAGGGGCCAGCAGCCAAAGACCTATCTGGCCTGAAAGCCCCCCAGGGGGCCCACAAGCAGCCCCTCTCAATTTGGGTCTGGGGGCTTTCGCTGGGCGGGGAACCTTGGAGGTACCTGCAAGGTTGCAGTTGGCGGCCGGAGAAGCACTCTCCGGCCAACGAGCCAAACGTCCAGCAATAGCTCCCAAACGAAAGGGGCCAGCAGCCAAACACCTAGCTGGCCTGAAAGCCCCCCAGGGGGCCCACAAGCAGCCCCTCTCAATTTGGGTCTGGGGGCTTTCGCTGGGCGGGGAACCTTGGAGGTACCTGCAAGGTTGCAGTTCGCGGCTAGAGAACCACTCTCCGGCCAACGTGCCAAACGTCCAGCAAGAGCTCCCAAACGAAAGGGGCCAGCACCCAAAGACCTAGCTGGCCTGAAAGCCCCCCAGGGGGCCCACAAGCAGCCCCTCTCAATTTGGGTCTGGGGGCTTTTGCTGGGCGGGGAACCTTGGAGGTACCTGCAAGGTTGCAGTTGGCGGCCCGAGAAGCACTCTCCGGCCAACGTGCCAAACGTCCAGCAATAGCTCCCAAACGAAAGGGGCCAGCAGCCAAAGACCTAGCTGGCCTGAAAGCCCCCCAGGGGGCCCACAAGCAGCCCCTCTCAATTTGGGTCTGGGGGCTTTCGCTGGGCAGGGAACCTGGGAGGTACCTGCAAGGTTGCAGGTCGCGGCCCGAGAAGCACTCTCCGGCCAGCATGCCAAACGTCCAGCAATAGCTCCCAAACGAAAGGGGCCAGCAGCCAAAGACCTAGCTGGCCTGAAGGGGCCCCAGGGGGCCCCCAAGCAGCCCCTCTCCATTTGGGTCTGGGGGCTTTCGTTGGGCCGGGAACCTGGGAGGTACCTGCCAGGTTGCAGGTCGCGGCCCGAGAAGCACTCTCCGGCCAACATGCCCAACGTCCAGCGACTGCTCCCAAAGTGAAGGAGCCAGGACCCAAAGACCTAGCTGGCCTGAAGGGGCCCCAGGGGGCCCCCAAGCAGCCCCTCTCCATTTGGGTCTTGGGGGTTTCGTTGGGCCGGGAAACTGGGAGGTACCTGCCAGGTTGCAGGCCGCGGCCCGAGAAGCACTCTCCGGCCAACATGCCAAACGTCCAGCGACTGCTCCCAAAGCGAAGGAGCCAGGACCCAAAGACCTAGCTGGCCTGAAGTGGCCCCAGGGGGCCCCCAAGCAGGCTCCTCTCCATTTGGGTCTGGGGGCTTTCGTTGGGCCGGGAACCTGGGAGGTACCTGCCAGGTTGCAGGCCGCGGCCCGAGAAGCACTCTCCGGCCAACATGCCCAACGTCCAGCGACTGCTCCCAAAGCGAAGGAGCCAGGACCCAAAGACCTAGCTGGCCTGAAGGGGCCCCAGGGGGCCCCCAAGCAGCCCCTCTCCATTTGGGTCTGGGGGCTTTTGTTGGGCCGGGAACCTGGGAGGTACCTGCCAGGTTGCAGGTCGCGGCCCGAGAAGCACTCTCCGGCCAACATGCCCAACGTCCAGCGACTGCTCCCAAAGCGAAGGAGCCAGGACCCAAAGACCTAGCTGGCCTGAAGGGGCCCCAGGGGGCCCCCAAGCAACCCCTCTCCATTTGGGTCTGGGGGCTTTTGTTGGGCCAGGAACCTGGGAGGTACCTGCCAGGTTGCAGGCCGCGGCCCGAGAAGCACTCTCCGGCCAACATGCCCAACGTCCAGCGACTGCTCCCAAAGCGAAGGAGCCAGGACCCAAAGACCTAGCTGGCCTGAAGTGGCCCCAGGGGGCCCCCAAGCAGCCCCTCTCCATTTGGGTATGGGGGCTTTCGTTGGGCCGGGAACCTGGGAGGAACCTGCCAGTTTGCAGGCCGCGGCCCGAGAAGCACTCTACTTCCAACTTGCCAAACGTCCAGCGACTGCTCCCAAAGCGAAGGAGCCAGGACCCAAAGACCTAGCTGGCCTGAAGGGGCCCCAGGGGGCCCCCAAGCAGCCCCTCTCCATTTGGGTCTGGGGGCTTTCGTTGGGCCGGGAACCTGGGAGGTACCTGCCAGGTTGCAGGCCGCAGCCCGAGAAGCACTCTCCGGCCAACATGCCCAACGTCCAGCGACTGCTCCCAAAGCGAAGGAGCCAGGACCCAAAGACCTAGCTGTCCTGAAGGGGCCCCAGGGGGCCCCCAAGCAGCCCCTCTCCATTTGGGTCTGGGGGCTTTTGTTGGGTTGGGAACCTGGGAGATACCTGTAGGTTGCAGGCCGCGGCCCGAGAAGCACTCTCCGGCCAACATGCCCAAAGTCCAGCAAATGCTCCCAAAGCGAAGGAGCCAGGACCCAAAGACCTAGCTGGCCTGAAGGGGCCCCAGAGGGCCCCCAACAGCCCCTCTCCATTTGGGTCTGGGGGCTTTCGTTGGGCCGGGAACCTGGGAGGTACCTGCCAGGTTGCAGGTCGCGGCCCGAGAAGCACTCTCCGGCCATCATACCGAACATCTAGCGACTGCTCCCAAAGCGAAGGAGCCAGGACCCAAAGACCTAGCTGGCCTGAAGGGGCCCCAGGGGGCCCCCAAGCAGCCCCTCTCCATTTGGGTCTGGGGGCTTTCGTTGGGCCGGGAACCTGGGAGGTACCTGCCCGGTTGCAGGTCGCGGCCCGAGAAGCACTCTCCGGCCAACATGCCCATCGTCCAGCGACTGCTCCCCAAGTGAAGGAGCCAGGACCCAAAGACCTAGCTGGCCTGAAGGGGCCCCAGGGGGCCCCCAAGCAGCCCCCTCTCCGTTTGGGTCTCGGGGCTTTCGTTGGGCCGGGAACCTGGGAGGTACCTGCCAGGTTGCAGGTTGCGGCCCGAGAAGCACTCTCCGGCCAACATGCCCAACGTCCAGCGACTGCTCCCAAAGCGAAGGAGCCAGGACCCAAAGACCTACCTGTCCTGAAGGGGCCCCAGGGGGCCCCCAAGCAGCCCCTCTCCATTTGGGTCTGGGGGATTTCGTTGGGCCGGGAACCTGGGAGGAACCCCCCGGGTTGCAGGTCGCGGCCCGAGAAGCACTCTCCGGCCAACATGCCCAACGTCCAGCGACTGCTCCCAAAGCGAAGGAGCCAGGGGGCCCCAGGGGGCCCCCAAGCAGCCCCTCTCCATTTGGGTCTGGGGGCTTTCGTTGGGCCGGGAACCTGGGAGGTACCTGCCAGGTTGCAGGCCGCGGCCCGAGAAACACTCTCCGGCCAACATGCCAAACGTCCAGCGACTGCTCCCAAAGCGAAGGAGCCAGGACCCAAAGACCTAGCTGGCCTGAAGGGGCCCCAGGGGGCCCCCAAGCAGCCCCTCTCCATTTGGGTCTGGGGGCTTTCGTTGGGCCGGGAACCTGGGAGGTACCTGCCAGGTTGCAGGTCGCGGCCCGAGAAGCACTCTCCGGCTAACATGCCCAACGTCCAGTGACTGCTCCCAAAGCGAAGGAGCCAGGACCCAAAGACCTAGCTGGCCTGAAGGGGCCCCAGGGGGCCCCCAAGCAGCCCCTCTCCATTTGGGTCTGGGGGCTTTCGTTGCCCGGCATCCTGGGAGGTACCTGCCAGGTTGCAGGTCACGGCCCGAGAAGCACTCTCCGGCCAACATGCCCAACGTCCAGCGACTGCTCCCAAAGCGAAGGAGCCAGGACCCAAAGACCTAGCTGGCCTGAAGGGGCCCCAGGGGGCCCCCAAGCAGCCCCTCTCCGTTTGGGTCTGGGGGCTTTCGTTGGGCCGGGAACCTGGGAGGTACCTGCCGGGTTGCAGGTCACGGCCCGAGAAGCACTCTCCGGCCAACATGCCCAACGTCCAGCGACTGCTCCCAAAGCGAAGGAGCCAGGACCCAAAGACCTAGCTGGCCTGAAGGGGCCCCAGGGGGCCCCCAAGCAGCCCCTCTCCATTTGGGTCTGGGGGCTTTCGTTGGGCCGGGAACCTGGGAGGTACCTGCCAGGTTGAAGTTCGCGGCCCGAGAAGCACTCTCCGGCCAACATGCCCAACGTCCAGCGACTGCTCCCAAAGCGAAGGAGCCAGGACCCAAAGACCTAGCTGTCCTGAAGCGGCCCCAGGGGGCCCCCAAGCAGCCCCTCTCCATTTGGGTCTGGGGGCTTTCGTTGGGCTGCGAACCTGGGAGGTACCTGCCAGGTTGCAGGTCTCGGCCCGAGAAGCACTCTCCGGCCAACATACCAAACATCTAGCGACTGCTCCCAAAGTGAAGGAGCCAGGACCCAAAGACCTAGCTGTACTGAAGGGGCCCCAGGGGGCCCCCAAGCAGCCCCTCTCCATTTGGGTCTGGGGGCTTTCGTTGGGCCGGGAACCTGGGAGGTACCTGCCAGGTTGAATGTCGCGGCCCGAGAAGCACTCTCCGGCCAACATGCCCATCGTCCAGCGACTGCTCCCCAAGTGAAGGAGCCAGGACCCAAAGACCTAGCTGGCCTGAATGGGCCCCAGGGGGCCCCCAAGCAGCCCCTCTCCATTTGGGTCTGGGGGATTTCGTTGGGCCGGGAACCTGGGAGGAACCCCCGGGGTTGCAGGTCGCGGCCCGAGAAGCACTCTCCGGCCAACATGCCCAACGTCCAGCGACTGCTCCCAAAGCGAAGGAGCCAGGGGGCCCCAGGGGGCCCCCAAGCAGCCCCTCTCCATTTGGGTCTGCGGGCTTTCGTTGGGCCGGGAACCTGGGAGGTACCTGCCAGGTTGCAGGCCGCGGCCCGAGAAACACTCTCCGGCCAACATGCCCAACGTCCAGCGACTGCTCCCAAAGCGAAGGAGCCAGGACCCAAAGACCTAGCTGGCCTGAAGGGGCCCCAGGGGGCCCCCAAGCAGCCCCTCTCCATTTGGGTCTGGGGGCTTTCGTTGGGCCGGGAACCTGGGAGGTACCTGCCAGGTTGAAGGTCGCGGCCCGAGAAGCAATCTCCGGCCAACATGCCAATCGTGCAGCATCTGCTCCCAAAGCGAAGGAGCCAGGACCCAAAGACCTAGCTGGCCTGAAGGCGCCCCAGGGGGCCCCCAAGCAGCCCCTCTCCATTTGGGTCTGGGGGCATTCGTTGGGCCGGGAACCTGGGAGGTACCTGCCAGGTTGCAGGTCGCGGCCCGAGAAGCACTCTCTGGCCAACATGCCCAACGTCCAGTGACTACTCCCAAAGCGAAGGAGCCAGGACCCAAAGACCTAGCTGGCCTGAAGGGGCCCCAGGGGGCCCCCAAGCAGCCCCTCTCCATTTGGGTCTGGGGGCTTTCGTTGGGCCGGGAACCTGGGAGGTACCTGCCAGGTTGCAGGCCGCGGCCCGAGAAGCACTCTCCGGCCAACATGCCCAACGTCCAGCGACTGCTCCCAAAGCGAAGGAGCCAGGACCCAAAGACCTAGCTGGCCTGAAGGGGCCCCAGGGGGCCCCCAAGCAGCCCCTCTCCATTTGGGTCTGGGGGCTTTCGTTGGGCCGGGAACCTGGGAGGTACCTGCCCGGTTGCAGGCCGCAGCCCAAGAAGCACTCTCTGGCCAACATTCCCAACGTCCAGCGACTGCTCCCAAAGCGAAGGAGCCAGGACCCAAAGACCTAGCTGGCCTGAAGGGGCCCCAGGGGGCCCCCAAGCAGCCCCTCTCCATTTGGGTCTGGGGGCTTTCGTTGGGCCGGGAACCTGGGAGGTACCTGCCAGGTTGCAGGCCGCGGCCCGAGAAGCACTCTCCGGCCAACATGCCCAACGTCCAGCGACTGCTCCCAAAGCGAAGGAGCCAGGACCCAAAGACCTAGCTGGCCTGAAGGGGCCCCAGGGGGCCCCCAAGCAACCCCTCTCCATTTGGGTCTGGGGGCTTTCGTTGGGCCGGGAACCTGGGAGGTACCTGCCAGGTTGCAGGTCGCGGCCCGACAAGCACTCTCCGGCCAACATGCCCAACGTCCAGCGACTGCTCCCAAAGCGAAGGAGCCAGGACCCAAAGACCTAGCTGGCCTGAAGGGGCCCCAGGGGGCCCCCAAGCAGCCCCTCTCCATTTGGGTCTGGGGGCTTTCGTTGGGCCGGGAACCTGGGAGGTACCTGCCAGGTTGCAGGTCGCGTCCCGACAAGCACTCTCCGGCCAACATGCCCAACGTCCAGCGACTGCTCCCAAAGCGAAGGAGCCAGGACCCAAAGACCTAGCTGGCCTGAAGGGGCCCCAGGGGGCCCCCAAGCAGCCCCTCTCCATTTGGGTCTGGGGGCTTTCGTTGGGCCGGGAACCTGGGAGGTACCTGCCATGTGGCAGGCCGCGGCCCGAGAAGCACTCTCCGGCCAACATGCCCAACGTCCAGCGACTGCTCCCAAAGCGAAGGAGCCAGGACCCAAAGACCTAGCTGGCCTGAAGGGGCCCCAGGGGGCCCCCAAGCAGCCCCTCTCCATTTGGGTCTGGGGGCTTTCGTTGGGCCGGGAACCTGGGAGGTACCTGCCAGGTTGCAGGCCACGGCCCGAGAAGCAAACTCCGGCCAACATGCCCAAAGTCCAGCGACTGCTCCCAAAGCGAAGGAGCCAGGACCCAAAGACCTAGCTGGCCTGAAGGGGCCCCAGGGGGCCCCCAAGCAGCCCCTCTCCATTTGGGTCTGGGGGCTTTCGTTGGGCCGGGAACCTGGGAGGTACCTGCCAGGTTGCAGGCCGTGGCCTGAGAAGCACTCTCCGGCCAACATGCCCAACGTCCAGCGACTGCTCCCAAAGCGAAGGAGCCAGGACCCAAAGACCTAGCTGTCCTGAAGGGGCCCCAGGGGGCCCCCAAGCAGCCCCTCTCCATTTGGGTCTGGGGGCTTTCGTTGGGCCGGGAACCTGGGAGGTACCTGCCAGGTTGCAGGTCGCGGCCCGAGAAGCCCTGTCCGGCCAACATGCCCAACGTCCAGCGACTGCTCCCAAAGCGAAGGAGCCAGGACCCAAAGACCTAGCTGGCCTGAAGGGGCCCCAGGGGGCCCCCAAGCAGCCCCTCTCCATTTGGGTCTGGGGGCATTCGTTGGGCCGGGAACCTGGGAGGTACCTGCCAGGTTGCAGGTCGCGGCCCGAGAAGCACTCTCTGGCCAACATGCCCAACGTCCAGTGACTACTCCCAAAGCGAAGGAGCCAGGACCCAAAGACCTAGCTGGCCTGAAGGGGCCCCAGGGGGCCCCCAAGCAGCCCCTCTCCATTTGGGTCTGGGGGCTTTCGTTGGGCCGGGAACCTGGGAGGTACCTGCCAGGTGGCAGGCCGCGGCCCGAGAAGCACTCTCCGGCCAACATGCCCAACATCCAGCGACTGCTCCCAAAGCGAAGGAGCCAGGACCCAAAGACCTAGCTGGCCTGAAGGGGCCCCAGGGGGCCCCCAAGCAGCCCCTCTCCATTTGGGTCTGGGGGCTTTCGTTGGATCGGGAACCTGGGAGGTACCTGCCAGGTGGCAGGCCGCGGCCCCAGAAGCACTCTCCGGCCAACATGCCCAACGTCCAGCGACTGCTCCCAAAGCGAAGGAGCCAGGACCCAAAGACCTAGCTGGCCTGAAGGGGCCCCAGGGGGCCCCCAAGCAGCCCCTCTCCATTTGGGTCTGGGGGCTTTCGTTGGGCCGGGAACCTGGGAGGTACCTGCCCGGTTGCAGGCCGCAGCCCGAGAAGCACTCTCCGGCCAACATGCCCAACGTCCAGCGACTGCTCCCAAAGCGAAGGAGCCAGGACCCAAAGACCTAGCTGGCCTGAAGGGGCCCCAGGGGGCCCCCAAGCAGCCCCTCTCCATTTGGGTCTGGGGGCTTTCGTTGGGCCGGGAACCTGGGAGGTACCTGCCAGGTTGCAGGCCGCGGCCCGAGAAGCACTCTCCGGCCAACATGCCCAACGTCCAGCGACTGCTCCCAAAGCGAAGGAGCCAGGACCCAAAGACCTAGCTGGCCTGAAGGGGCCCCAGGGGGCCCCCAAGCAGCCCCTCTCCATTTGGGTCTGGGGGCTTTCGTTGGGCCGGGAACCTGGGCGGTACCTGCCAGATTGCAGGCCGCGGCCCGAGAAGCACTCTCCGGCCAACATGCCCAACGTCCAGCGACTGCTCCCAAAGCGAAGGAGCCAGGACCCAAAGACCTAGCTGGCCTGAAGGGGCCCCAGGGGGCCCCCAAGCAGCCCCTCTCCATTTGGGTCTGGGGGCTTTCGTTGGGCCGGGAACCTGGGCGGTACCTGCCATGTGGCAGGCCGCGGCCCGAGAAGCACTCTCCGGCCAACATGCCCAACGTCCAGCGACTGCTCCCAAAGCGAAGGAGCCAGGACCCAAAGACCTAGCTGTCCTGAAGGGGCCCCAGGGGGCCCCCAAGCAGCCCCTCTCCATTTGGGTCTGGGGGCTTTCGTTGGGCCGGGAACCTGGGAGGTACCTGCCAGGTGGCAGTCCGCGGCCCGAGAAGCACTCTCCGGCCAACATGCCCAACGTCCAGCGACTGCTCCCAAAGCGAAGGAGCCAGGACCCAAAGACCTAGGTGGCCGGAAGGGGCCCCAGGGGGCCCCCAAGCAGCCCCTCTCCATTTGGGTCTGGGGGCTTTCGTTGGATCGGGAACCTGGCAGGTACCTGCCAGGTTGCAGGCCGCGGCCCCTGAAGCACTCTCCGGCCAACATGCCCAACGTCCAGCGACTGCTCCCAAAGCGAAGGAGCCAGGACCCAAAGACCTAGCTGGCCTGAAGGGGCCCCAGGGGGCCCCACAGCAGCCCCTCTCCATTTGGGTCTGGGGGCTTTCGTTGGGCCGGGAACCTGGGAGGTACCTGCCAGGTTGCAGGCCGCTGCCCGACAAGCACTCTCCGGCCAACATGCCCAACGTCCAGCGACTGCTCCCAAAGTGAAGGAGCCAGGACCCAAAGACCTAGCTGGCCTGAAGGGGCCCCAGGGGGCCCCCAAGCAGCCCCTCTCCATTTGGGTCTGGGGGCTTTCGTTGGGCCGGGAACCTGGGAGGTACCTGCCAGGTTGCAGGCCGCGACCCGAGAAGCACTCTCCGGCCAACATGCCCAACGTCCAGCGACTGCTCCCAAAGCGAAGGAGCCAGGACCCAAAGACCTAGCTGGCCTGAAGGGGCCCCAGGGGCCCCCCAAGCAGCCCCTCTCCATTTGGGTCTGGGGGCTTTCGTTGGGCCGGGAACCTGGGAGGTACCTGCCAGGTTGCAGGCCGCGGCCCGAGAAGCACTCTCCGGCCAACATGCCCAACGTCCAGCGACTGCTCCCAAAGCGAAGGAGCCAGGACCCAAAGACCTAGCTGGCCTGAAGGGGCCCCAGGGGGCCCCCAAGCAGCCCCTCTCCATTTGGGTCTGGGGGCTTTCGTTGGGCTGGGAACCTGGGAGGTACCTGCCCGGTTGCAGACCGCGGCCCGAGAAGCACTCTCTGGCCAACATGCCCAACGTCCAGCGACTGCTCCCAAAGCGAAGGAGCCAGGACCCAAAGACCTAGGTGGCCTGAAGGTGCCCCAGGGGGCCCCCAAGCAGCCCCTCTTCATTTGGGTCTGGGGGCTTTCGTTGGGCCGGGAACCTGGGAGGTACCTGCCAGGTTGCAGGCCGCGGCCCGAGAAGCACTCTCCGGCCAACATGCCCAACGTCCAGCGACTGCTCCCAAAGCGAAGGAGCCAGGACCCAAAGACCTAGCTGGCCTGAAGTGGCCCCAGGGGGCCCCCAAGCAGCCCCTCTCCATTTGGGTCTGGGGGCTTTCGTTGGGCTGGGAACCTGGGAGGTACCTGCCCGGTTGCAGACCGCGGCCCGAGAAGCACTCTCTGGCCAACATGCCCAACGTCCAGCGACTGCTCCCAAAGCGAAGGAGCCAGGACCCAAAGACCTAGCTGGCCTGAAGGTGCCCCAGGGGGCCCCCAAGCAGCCCCTCTCCATTTGGGTCTGGGGGCTTTCGTTGGGCCGGGAACCTGGGAGATACCTGCCAGGTTACAGGCTGCTGCCCGAGAAGCACTCTCCGGCCAACATGCCCAACGTCCAGCGACTGCTCCCAAAGCGAAGGAGCCAGGACCCAAAGACCTAGCTGGCCTGAAGGGCTGAATCACTTGTCTGGAATGGCTTTCCCACTATGACAGAATGGGAATTTCCAGGATTGTGACCAATGGCAGCAGAAGAAATGTTCACCTGTCCCTGTACCTGCATTACCTCCAGGGTGTTTCTTTCATCTCCCCCATAATTCAGGTGTTTCCACCTGAATCACTTGTCTGGAATGGCTTTCCCACTATGACAGAATGGGAATTTCCAGGATTGGGACCCATGGCAGCAGAAGAAATGTTCACCTGTCCCTGTACCTGCATTACCTCCAGGGTTTTTCTTTCATCTCCCCCATAATTCAGGTGTTTCCACCTGTCCTGATGATACAGCCATGACTAAGAACATCTTTTCCACAGATGGGCTGGACATGTGCACTTTACTTTGATCACAGGTTTCCACCTCCACTTGCTCTTTGGTTACTCAAATGCTACTCATCTCTCTGGTTTCTGCTTTGAGCTCCAGAGAGTTGGAAAATGAGACCAATATCCATCCCAGAATGCTGCTGTCACTCCTTCCATCAACTGAGCCATGACAGGAAATACCCGTGAAGGGAAAATATCCTCCATTGTAATATTCCTTTGAACTATTCATCATTAAATACCTAACTGTAATCCAATTATTTGTAGAAGTCTGGAGTTTTTTTAATGAAAAGCACTTGAAGAGATATGCTTTTTAAGGCTTTCTGTATTTTCATTTGCTCCATGGTGTCTTTTCTTCTGAGTCCACACACCTCAGATACTACGTGGAGAGTGAAGAAACCTCTCAAAATGTCAAAGTCAGAACTAATGCCCAAAGTACCTTGAAGTATTCATGGGCCCTACTGTGAGCCATTGCTGACAAAGCCTCCCCATGAACATCTTACACCTCACAAGTGGAGGCCATGAGGACAAACACAGGCACAGGGCAGGCAGCTCTGATGCTGAGGACACCCTGGCTTGGTCTGATGAAGCAGAAATGCCAAGTGCTGACCCCCAGCCCCTGGGCAGGGAGATCCTGACCCTCACCTGTGTCTCAGAGCTCTTACATGGCATGTGGGGAGTGTGATGCCAAGGGTAGGACAGGGGTATGACACATGGATGCCTCCCTAGGTTGAGTTCAAGGAGGCAATAATGTTCCATGGCCATGAGGCCATGAGGCCTCTGAGGCCTCTGCAGGGACATCAACCATTGCCAAGGGGAAAAAGACCTCGTTTCTGTCAGTTGCTTTCAGCCTGGCCAACACCCCCCACCTTCTGCACCGCAGCCCATCTCACTCTGCCCCACACCTGTGCCTGTTTCTCTGCAGGCACCCAACCCCTTTCCCCACTTTGTTCTCACCCCACGATGTCCCTGCCTGTACTGCTGTCTCTCCCTCCTCGCCAGCTGTTCCCAGATAAACCAAGCAACCAGCTCATCCACACTTCCTCCAAGTAACTCCAAGCACCACAGCACTACCCTCAGAATGGCATTTCTCCATGCTTATTACCCATCTGCACCTCTAGTTTTAATTGCCATTCATTTGAAAAGGAACTTTCAAGCTCTCTGAGCTACCCCTATACTCTCCTCAGACTCCCATTCCCCAGGCTAAAGAAGCTCAGGTCTCACAGCCTCTCCACACAAGACCCCTAACCCTATCTTGGCAAAATTTCCCTCAACCTCGTGACAGTTTCTCCACATTCATCCTGACCGACCGCCCCCCCCCCCCCCCCCCCCCCACTCCTGGACACTCTGCTGGTGTCCACACCAGTGCTGAGTCAAACAATAAGTGCCTTTGCCTGGGTGGCCATACTGCTCCCAGTGCTGCCCAATGTGCTCATGGCCAGGTTGCTGTGTAGCAGCCCTGGCTGCTATGGCATCCCTCAGAATGCCCAAAGCCTCCTCCTTGACACTGCTGCTCCACCAGTCATGTCTGAATTCCCTTGATGAGGTTTAACCCTGCTCACTGATGATGTCATCATGCATGGGAGATGCTTTTGGGCAGCTGGCATCAGCTGCCCTGGCAGTCCTCCCTCACAACAACCAGTGCTCCCTGAGCTTCCTTTCTAGTGGAGCAGCATGTGAATCAGGAAGGGCCTTGATGCTGGGCAAGCACTGGGCAGCAATGAATAAATTATCATAGGTCACCAATGCTGGATTGGTCACACAACAGGACGATGTGTTGGTTCTACCCCTGTTGTGGTTATCCCCTGATGCAGAACATCACAAGGTCAGAAGGAGCAGGTCAGCTCAGGTTGGAAAATGTTCTTGAGGTTTCTCTTTGTAACACCATGGAGGGTTTTGCCAGGGTCTGCTGGAAGTGAAGCTCCGATGTGTCAGTGGTTAATTCGTGCGTGTAGAAGCCGCAGCTGACTTGTGGTGCCTCAGCAAGAGGCATTAAAGGACATGATAGAAAATAAATAAAAAGAGGAGAGAGTAATTTAAATGTTTGTGGTGGTTCAGCCCCCAACAGTGGCTGAGCACCACACACCACTGGCTCACTCCCAGAGGAGAAAGAGACAGAGCCTCTGTCGTTTGGGATAAGGAGAGTTTACTGAAAATAGCACCATGAAACTAGAACAATAAACAGCCCATGACACTCATACCCAGTGAGAACACAGAGTACCTTACCCACCTGAGGATTACAGAGTGCTGCAGGACAGGAGGACCAACCCAACCCCCCAGCTGCACTCAGACTGCCCTGGAGGCACCCAGGAGTGGTGCCCAAACCAGCTCCTTTATGGAGAAGTGATGTCAGGTGGCGTGGAAAACAGCCAGGGCTAACTCAACCTCCCCAATCAGCCAGCACAGGGGAGATAACTGTGGCCTGCCCAGAACCAGGACATTATCCTGGTTTTTTGCACACCATCTACATCACGCCCAGATGGGTTTGCCTCTGCACTCCCAGTTGCTTTGTTTCCATTGCTGCAACCACACCCACAGGGCATTGGCCACCATCCAGGAGTGAGGATAGAGGTAGAATTTTGGCCTCTTTTCTCATCTGGCAATGTTTAAAGCCAGCTGGATGGCTTTTACCTCTGCAATCTTGCCCTCTAATCTTGTTCATCATACTTGCCTTCCAAAAAATGGCTGAGCAGTCCCTTCAAGAGGATAACAAGCACAATGACAGTCTGGTGGGCTGACTACTGGAAGCTGGTGCAGCATTTTTCCTGGGGAAATCTCTTTTTGTAACTTTTCCCTTGCAGCTTCTTCACTCAGGATTGGAGGTGGGTTTCCCATCTCACCTCCTCATGTCTTCACCATGGTCATGCAGAGAGAATGGATACCTCTTGGTGTGTACTTTTTACTGGAACAGGGGAAGGCCTACTTCAGATGGCTGAGATAAGGGAGGAACAAAGACTTTCTTTAAATAGATGGAGTTGGCCAGACACCTCAGCCACTGTCGGTGCTTCTCCCTTTCCCCAATCTATTACTGCCAGTCAGTTGGCATATGATGCTGGTGCACTCCACACAGACTTACACCACATGGGTGAGGAACATTGGACTTCATCAGGATTGGTGGGTAGCTGCAGATCATCAGGATCATAGTAATTCATCTCTCACATGGCTAATCCCCTCAAATACTGCACACTCTGCTCTGTGGTCATGCACTTGCCAGGCCAACACATGACATCTTCACTGAACAGGTACCTTTCCCCCACACTGGACAGAAGTGGCCTCCAGAGGCTGAGGGCTTGAGACTTCTTTCCAATCACCTTGTCAAAGACTCCTTCTCTGAACAGGGATCCCAGCTGCTTGGCCTCCCTGCCTTCAAATTCCAGGCTGTGTGCCCCATTGTCTCAGCATTGGAGTAGCCAGGGGATGATGTGCTCCCCTGGAAGGCAGCTGAAATATTTCTCATTCTTCCAGCTCACTCATGTACAAGGGTCAGGTTATAATGCTCACTCCTGGAGGAGAAACAGACAGACCCTCTGTGGGCTGGGAGGAGGACAGTTTACTGACAAAACCACGGTGAAAAAATGATAACAGCACATCACAAACTACACTCACATCCAGTGATAACAGAGAGAACTTTACTGACCAAAGGATCACAAGGAACAGCACAATGCAAGGACCAACCAAATGCCCCAGCCACACTCAGACTGCTATTAAAGAACCCAGGAGTGCCCCTCCCCAACCAGCCCCTTTTATGGGGGGTGATGTCAGGTGGTGTGGAAAACAGCCTGGACACACTCAGCTCAGCTGTTTCTAACTCAGGTCACCTCTGCTAATTTAGCTCAGCTCTGCTGGCTGCTTGGGGAGGTGAACTCTTGCCTGGCCAGAAACAGGACAGCTGTGCATTTAATCTCCCCTGTCTGTCACATATTTCTACACTTCCAAAGTCAATTGACCATGTCTGAAATCATTGTTCCAACAGTGGATCTGCACAGCAGTGCTTCTGGTTGCTCTCTAGATTTCCCTTCACCTTCCCCTTGGACCATTCAGACACCCCTCAACCATCCAGCTGCTGCTCTGAGTTTCAGGGAGTTAAACCCTTGCCTTTCTGGCAGTTGTCTGACTCATTCTGTCTTTAGCCAGCTCTTGAGTTGTGGTGATTTCACAGCCTCCTTCCTCACTAGAACATTTCTCACAGGGTTAAGCTTTGTGGAAGGTGAGTCTCACTGGTGGCAGATTGCACTTGGCATAGAGTGAGGAGTGTTGAATTTAATGATGAATCTTGTCAAGTTTCTTCTGTTGAAGGGAAAATAACTCCCTCTGTGCTGCCTGTGTGCAGCCAGTTCTCTAAGGAAAGCAGGGCAGCTGGTACAGAGGGGCTGTAATACCCCACTGTGGAGTGCAGAGAGAGACCTGATGTAAGGACAAGGGATGCAAGTCCCAGTTGGCTGGTGAGAGTCATGGTGGGCTTGTGGAGATGTGCAGCAAGGTTGTCCCCACAGAGTCAGTCCTCAAGGGACCCTTTTTCAGACCAGTCCAGACCTCCTTAGGAGGCACCCTGGATCAATCTCAGTCAGAGGTTGTCACCTCTCCTCTAAAGTGAAAATAATAACCTACACCCTGAAAAAGAAATCAATTTTACTCTGAGCTCCCTTTGAAACAGCTTCAATGATCTGTACATCTCTTGAAGACCTGAAGATAATTACATGAAGAGACAAAGCTCGTTAGGGCTTGCTTTTTAATTTTAATGAGCCCTGGATTGCATTTGGTGCTGAGTCCTTGAAGCTCAGGTACTGAGAGGAGATGACACAAAAATCTCCATGTCAAAAGTAGAAGCCAAAGTACCTGAAGTATTAATGAGTCCCACTGAGAGCCATTGCTGGCTGAGCCTCCCCAGGGACTCGTTAGCACAGGTAATTGGAGGCCATGTTGGCTGGTAGGCAAAGGCAATGTACAAGCAGCTGAGATGCTGAGAAAGCCCTGGGTTGGTTTCATGAAGGAGAAAGGCCAAGCCCTGACCCACAGCCCAGGGAAGACAGGTCCTGTCCCTCAGGCATTACTCTGAAAAGAGGAACAATAACATCTCTTGGCAAACAACAGTCAGACCAGGTGATAACACAGAGTACCCTACCACACCAATGATAACAGTGCTACTAGAGCTAAGGACCAAACAGATGCCCTGTCCCCACTCAGACTAGCCTGGAGGCACCTAGAAGTACCCCTCCCCAACCAGCACATTTTATGGGGAAGTGATGTCAGGTGGTGTGGAAAACAGCCTGGGCTAGCTCAGCTCACCTGTGCTGGCTGCTTGGGGAGGTGAGCTCTGACCTGGCCAGAACCAGGACACCCACAGTGCCTAGGAAAGCTTGTGTCTCCTTTTTGTTGGTTGGAGGAGACATTGCTGGATCAGTCCTTGACAGATGGTGGGGCTGTGTTTCCAGCCCAGGGGCAGTTGATTCCAAGTGTACTGAATTCCATTCCAAGTGACAGCAAACTGTGGCCTGTGCTCTGCTGCAAAAAGACTCAAGGAGAAAGCATTTGCTATGTCGATTCTGGCGTGGAATCACTTAGATTGGAAGAGACATTTAAGATCATCAAGGCCTAGTCCACCTCTTGACCATGTCCTCAAGCACAACATCTACACATGTTTTAAATACCTCCAGCGATGGCGACTACACCACCTCCCTGGGAAGCCTTTTCCAATATTTGACTATTCTTTCAGTGGGGAAATATTTCCTAATATCTAACCTAAATCTCCCCTGGTGCAATTTAAAGCCATTTCCTCTCATCCTATCACTTGTTACCTGAGCAAACTGACCAACCCTCACCTCTCTACACCCTCCTTGCAGGTTGTTGTAGAGAGCGATAAGGTCTCCCCTCAGCTTCCTTTTCTTAAGACCAAAAATCCCCAGCTCCCTCAGTCATTCCTCTTAGGACTTGTGCTCCAAACCCTTCACCAGTTTTGTTGCCCTTCTTTAGACATGCTCCAGCATCTCAACATCCTTCTTGTAGTGAGGGGCCCAAAACCGGACACAGCACTTGAGGTGCAGCCTCACCAGAGCTGAGGATAATGGAACAATCACTCCCTACTCCTGCTGGTCACACTATTCCTGATCCAGGCCAGAATGCTATTGGCCTCCTTGACCACCTGGGCACAGTACTGGCTCATGTTCAGCCATCTGTCCACTAACACCCCCAGGTCATTCTCCTCCAGGCAGCTCCCCAGCCACTCTCTCCCAGGCCCGTAGCGTTGCCTGGGGTTATTGTGACCAAAGTGCAGGACCTGGCACTCGGCTTTGTTGACCCCCATAAAACTGGCCTCTGCCCATCAATCCAGCCTGTCCAATTCTCTCTGCAGAGCCTTCCTGCCTTTCAGCAGATCAACATTCCCCATACATTTGGTGTCATCTACAACCTTGCTGAGGGTGCACTCGATCCCCTCATTCAGATCATTAACATAGATCTTAAAGAGGATGGGCCCCAACACTGAGCCCTGGGGAATACCACATGTGACCTGTCGCAAGCTGGACTTAACTCCATTCACCAAAACTCTCTGGGCCTGTCCATCCAGCCATTTTTTAACCCAGCAAAAGAATATACCCATCTAATCCATGGGCAGCTAGTTTCTCTAGGAGGATGCTGTAGGAAACAGTGTCAAAATCTTTACTGGAGTCCAGGTAAACCAAATCCACAGCCTTCCCCTCATCCACTAAGCAGCAGGTCACCTTGTCGTAGAAGGAGATCGGGTTGGTAGAGCACGATCTGCCTTTCCTAAACCCCTGCTGACTGGGCCTGATCACCTGAGTGTCCCGCATTTGTTGCATGATGGCAGGCCTGTAGTTCTCTGGGTCCTTCCTCTGTCCCTTTTTGTAGGTGGGCATCACATGTTCCAGCTTCCAGTCAGGCAGAGCCACCTCAGTCAGCAAGGACTGCTGGTAAATAAGAGGAAGTGGCTGGGCGAGCACTTCTGCCAGCTCCCTCAGTGCCCTTGGGTGTACCCTATCCAGACCCATTGACTTGTGGGGATCTAAGTGGCTGAGCAGGTCATTAAAAATTATCCTGGGACTATGAAGGCTTAATGGGTTAACTTCCCATTCTCATCTTCCCACTCAGGGGTCTGGGAATCAGGAGGCCAATTGGTCCTACTACTAAAGCCTGAGGCAAAAAATGTATTAAGTATCTTAACCTTTTCTTCATCCTTCATCACAATGGTTCCCCCAGCATCCAATAAAGGTGGGAGATTCTCCCTGGCCCTCCTTTTGTTATTAACATATTTATAGAATTTCTTCCTGCAATCTTTTACAGTAGTGCCCAGCTTGAGCCCTCTTTGGGCTTTGGCCCTCCTTAGTTTTTCCTGCATAGCCTCACCTCAGCCCTGTACTCCTCCTGGGTCACCTGCCCTTTCTTCCAACAATTATATGCTCTCCTTTTCCTCCTGAGTTCCAGCCAAAGATCTCTGTTCAGCCAGGCCAGTCGTCTTCCCCCTTGACTTGAAATCCAGCACACTGGGATGGCTTGCTCCTGCTCCTTCAGGACCTCATTCTTGAGGAGCATCCAGCCTTCCTGAGCTCCTTTATTTTCCAACACTTTCTCCTTGGGGACTCAATCCACAAATTTCCTCAACAGGACAAAGTCCACCCTCCAGAAGTCCAGGGTGGTGGTTCTGCCACCCCTCTTCCTTCCCCAAGAATTGAGAACTCTATCATTTCATGATCACTGTGCACAAGACAGCCTCCAAGCACCACCTCATCCACAAGTCTTCTGTTTGTGAGCAACAGGTCGAGCAGGGCACCTTTCCGTGTTGGCTCACTCACCAGCTGCATCAGGAAGTTCTCTCCCACACACTCCAAGAACCTTCTAGACTGACCCCTCTCTGCTGTGTTGTCCACCTAGGAGATACCTGCTAGGTTGAAGTCACCCACAAGAAGAAAGACCAACGATGGTGATGCTACTCCCAGCTGGCTGAAGAATATTTCATCTACCTCTTTGTCCTTGTTGGGTGGTCTGTAAAAGACTCCCACCAGGATTTCCACCTTGCTGACCTTCCCTCTAGTTCTAACCCATAAGCACTCAACCTTATCATCACCCCCATTAAACTCCAGACAATCTAGACAATCCCATAGACAGAGGGCTACCCCACCACCTCTCCTTTCTCACCTGTCCCTCTTGGAGAGATTATACCCATCCCTCACAGCACTGCAGTTGTGAGAATCATCCCACCAAATTTCTATGATGGCAACTAAGTCATAGGCTTCTCGACATACAGTTACTTTGAGCTCCTAGTGTGTTCTGCCCATACTGAGTACGTTGGTGTGCAAACATTTCAGGGACCAAGCCGAGCCCCCCATTTTTGCCTTAAAATCACCAACATCTTGAACACAACCTGAGGCAACACATGGAGGGACCATACCTGTACCCCTTCCCTCCAACCATACTGTGTCCTTTCGCACTTTGTCATGGGCAAGCCTGCTATATTCCCCTCCCCCGCACCCCCAATCTTGTTTAAAGCCCTGTCTGTGAGCCCTGCAAGCTCCTGGGCAAAGACCCCCTTTTTCTTCTATGAGAAAGGGTGGTTCCCATGTGACACCTGCAAGCATGGTACCATGTAGGCCATCCCATTGTCAAAAACCCCAGAATTATTACGTGTGCACCAGCTCCAGAGCCATGTACTAATAGATTAGATCTGCCTATCCCATCCAATATCACTGCCTGGTACTGGAAGGAGGGAGGAAAAAACCACCTGGGCCCCAGATTCCCTCACTAGTCATCCAAGGGCCCTGAAGTCCCTCTTGATTGCCCTTGGACAATGTACTACAGCTTCATCACTCAGCCTCCAACCCCCCGCCATGGCAAAGCAGTAGTGGGTAGTAGTCTGAGGGACGTACCAGACGAGGAGGTTTCCTAGTGATATCCCTAACCCGGGCTATGGGAGGCCACAGACCTCCCTGTGAGTAGGTTCTGCCCTACATATTGGTCCCTCCCCTCCCTGTAGCAGGGAGTCTCCTACAATCTTTTCTTTCTTGTTGCTGTTGTAGTGATTCGAGGGGTATGTCTCTCTCACCTTGGGTACTCCTCTGGCATGGTCAAATCAGGAGCCACGTTGTTCCCTTCCTGGTCCTCCAGGAACGGAGTAAGAAGCTCAGTAAGAGCTTCATATGTACTGTTTAGAGAAATCTGGAGAGGAGGCATGGGCAAGGAGGTGGTATTCTTCCTGCCACTTTTGTGGACTAGTTTCCACTCACTGTGCCCCTTTAAGTTCCTACCTACATACTGATGGGGGGTTGATTCCACTTCCATCTCATCAGGTGTGTTTTCTGGTGCTTGTCTCTTCTCTTGTTTCAGGGAGCTCAGGGTGTGGGTCCACCAATCTATCCCATGTTCTGACTCCCTGATGCTCCTTAGCTTGTCTACTTCCTCTCTTAGTTCAACCAAGAGGTTCAACAGATACATGAATGATGCAAAGAGAGCACAGCTGGTGCTGAGTCTGGGTCACAGAAGATTGTGACATACTGCATTAGGAATGGGATGAATGTGAACCATGTTATCATACTTAGAGAAACTAGAAAGGAAAAAAAATAGCAACCTCAAACCAAAAATACTACAAATTCAGACTGGTCCTGACATGAGTTACATGGTCAGTGACATGCAGAAGATAAGCCTTTTATTGCTTAGAAACATCCAGTCACTAGTTTACACATGGCACTCTTGAGCTCCTGGTTCCTCATGCTGTAGATGAGGGGGTTCAGTGCTGGTGGAAACACGGAGTAAAGAAATGCCACTACCAGGTCCAAAAAGAGAGAGGAGATTGAGGGGGGCTTCAGGTAGGCAAACATGGCAGTGCTGACAAACAGGGAGACCACGGCCAGGTGAGGGATGCACGTGGAAAATGCTTTATGTTTTCCCTGCTTTGATGGGATCCTAAACACAGCCCTGAAGATCTGCACATAGGACACCATGATGAACACACAACAGCCAAAACCTAAACAGACACTGACAACAATGACACCAGTTTCCGTGAGGTAGGCATCTGAGCAGGAGAGCTTGAGGATCTGGGGGATTTCACAGAAGAACTGGTCAACAGTATTGCCATGGCAGAGGGGCAGTGAAAATGTATTTGCTGTGTGCAGCACAGCATGGAGAAACCCACTGCCCCAGGCAGCTGCTGCCATGTGGACACAAGCTCTGCTGCCCAGGAGGGTCCCGTAGTGCAGGGGGTGGCAGATGGCAACGTAGCGGTCATAGGCCATGACAGTGAGAAGAGAAATCTCTGCACCAGCCAAGAAGAAAAACAGAAAGACCTGTGCAGCACATCCCCAGAACGAGATGACCCTGGTGTTCCACAAGGAATTTGCCATGGATTTTGGTAGAGTTGTTGACATGCATCCCATGTCAATGAGTGAGAGGTTGAGGAGGAAGAAGTACATGGGGGTGTGGAGGTGTTGGTCACAGGCTATGGTGATGATGATGAGGCCATTGCCCAGGAGAGCAGCCAGGTAGATGTCCAGGAAGAGCCAGAAGTGCAGGAGCTGCAGCTCCCGTGTGTCTGCAAAGGGCAGGAGGAGGAACTGGCTGGTGGAGCTGCTGTTGGACATCAGCTGGTTCATGGCATGGTATCTGGATAAAAAAAGGAAGTGACAGGAAAAATTAGGACAGACTCTGAGCAAAGCCACACCCCTTTTCACAGAAACACCCCCAAATGTCAATCATTTCATTTGTTTGGTTTATGTTGGCTGAGTTTGTTGTGAGGAGCTGAGGAGGCAGCTTTGCTCAGCTGCAGTGGGTATGTGGAGCTGGTCTGTGACATCTCCCATGTTCACAACTGATTCCAGATGCAGTCAGCCTTTAAGGAAAAGCTCTGTCTCTGCACTCATGACTCAGAAGAGAGCGGGCTGCAGGTGAGAGGCTGAGCATGTCCTTAAAAGGATTTTGTTTGTGGTTTCTATTTTCCACCATCACATCTGGTGAGGTTTCCTTTGAGGGGTAGGAATCCTCATTTTATTATGTAATATGGGAAGAGGCTTGAGACAGAACAGACAAACGGGCTCAGTTCTTGACAGCTTAGCACAGAGTGAGGAGAGCTTCAGTGTCCATTATTCTGTCACCCAGCTGCCCTGTGCTCATGCCTGTGCTGCCTTGAAAATGTCTTCAGACACAGAACTGCCCTTCCCACATTTGAGTGCTCAGCCCTGCCATACAGACACCTCCTGACATCACAGCACCACCCAGGAGCAGCTCTGTGAGCGAAGGTTTTAATGGGGAGAGCAGATAATCATAGAGTCACAGAATCAGGAGTCCACCTTGATTATCCTTATGGGTCCCTTCCCACCCAGGTTATTCTATGATTCTGTAATCATAGAATCTGTTAGGTTGAAAGGGACCTTAAAGACCATCTAGTCCCACCCCCCTGCAGTAAGCACAGATTTCTTTAACTAGATCAGGGACCTCAGAGCTTCTTCAAGTCTGACCTTGAATGTCTCCAGGGATGGGGCCCTCCCTCACCTCTCTGGGCAACCTGTTCAAGTGTCTCACCACCCTCAGAAAAGTACCCTGAGAAACATCTCAGGGGTGATCTGGAGCTGTGAGCAGCCTGGACTCATGCAGCACCTTTTCAATAGCAGAAAGACCCTGCCCTGCCCTTCCAGGTGATCACTCCTTCCACCCACACCTTCTCACTGCAGCACTATGAAGAGCTCCCCAAGGAGGCTGAGCATTGACTCTGCATGGCAGCAGAGTCCCTGACAGGGCACACTGCACCTGGGATTGAGGGACCCTGCTCTGAAGGGCAGCCCTGGGCACCCCTGGCTGCTCCCCTGGATTCACAGGCATTAAAAGTTTCCTCTGGACCTGGAATCCACCTTACGGATCCTGTGAGCTCTGGGCTGTGCCAGCCTGAGGGGGTGCCTCCAGGAATGGCATCTGCATTGCTGTGAACCCAGAGACTTACCGTGTCAAGGGCTCTGAAGACTTCTCCTTCAGTGAGCTCTTAGCCATCCTCCCACTCCTGACTGCCTTTAACCTCTCTCTGCCTCACTGCTCTGCCCTCGGTGCCTGCAGGCAGAACCCTCAGCCCTGCTGTGACCTGCAGAGGAGCAGCTCCTGGGCAGAGCTGTCTCGGTGCAGCACAGCCTGCTTGCCATGAGCTCCCTTCTTCCCAGGAGATCAGCAGCAGAGGAGCAGCCAATGACAGGCAATGACCTCTCTGGGCAGTTTCCAGCTGACTTCATGAACTTCTGGCCCTGAGGGGATTCTGATGAAACCTCTCCAAAAGTCAAAGTCAGATACAAACTCCAAAGTTTCTTGAAGCATTAATGGGTCCCCCTGAGGCCATTAATGACAGAGCAACCCTGGGAGACAGAAAACTGGAGGCAGTGATGACAGGCAGGAAAAGGGAGAATCAGCATGGCTCTGATGCTGAGGATCCTTATTGTGTTTTATTAAGGCCAAGCCCTGACCCCCAACCCCTTAGAGGACAGGTCCTGTCCCACACCCATCCCTCTGGAATAATTGCTGGAGGTGACACAAAGAAAACTTATATTCACATTTTGAGAAAAGGTAGAGCAGGAGAAACTTCCAGAGTGGAGTGTGGCTGATGTGCCAAGAGACCATTCCACAAATGTTCTTTAGGAACTCACCTGGCAACATCAGGGAGCTTAATGTGCAAACCCTGAGTGGAGCAGAGTGGAGACACCATGGCCAGGCTCTGTGATGAGACCAAGCTTGGTGCACTGTGGTACCAAGAAGCTGCTTTGTTTCTGTTTAGAAGTGGGATTCGTCCAATCATGGCATGGTGGCCTCTGAGAGGTTTAAATGTTGCCTTAACTTAATCCCTCTCCCTGTCCCATTGCCAGGTAGGACAGTGCAGCAGTGACAGGCAGGGATCATTTCTCCCCAAGCAGGGCAGGGATTCAGCAATGTCCATCAGGTATCTCCTCTCCAGTGAGTAGTCTGGAGACTGCAGTGAGGTTCAGCTCTCCCCAAGTACCCCATGGACCGACAGGATGGTTGGATTCCTCTTGTCTAAGCTCAGTGTGCACACCATCCAGTCCATTTAAAGGACTGGCCATTCTTCTCACTCAGCAATAGCCAAGGATGCTGTTGGACCAGTCAGGATGCTCATGCCACTCCTTCCCAGTTAGGCTTTCCTCAGCCTCCAACACAGACCCTTCCTGGGATACTCCTGTCACTCCAGAAATACAGATGGATTTTGCCCTGTTGTCACCAGGTGGGATTAGAGAACACTGTTCACTGGTTTCCCCTAGAGCTTCTCACTCCCATGGGGCTGATGTGCCAGGCCATCTATCCCACACAGTCCAGTAAATGTGGCTGTGCCTTTCCCCTGCCTGGCTGGAGACAGGGCCCCTTTATTGGTCAGTGCATTCATTGCTTGGGATTTGTAACAGCGAAGCAGAAGCCCCTTCATCAGGGACGAAGGTGAGATCAGCCCTTCTGCTCTGCCCCACCGACACTGGAGTGGTGGTTCTGCTGCATGAACGCCTTTTGGCTGGTTCTTTTCCGTGCAGTTCTTGTACCCAAGCTTCTAGTCTCCAGAGAGGTTTGCCATCCCACATCCTCATGCCCTCTTCCAGTCACCCAGATAGAACCAGAGGGTGGCAGGGCATGTGTGCCACTGGTACCGTCTCCCTTGAGCAGGAAAATACTGACTCTTAATAGGTGAAGCATCGGTTGGTATGAGATAGGAAGAGACCTTTTTTTCAAAAATGCTGGGACAGTTGTTAGGACAGTAAAAATGTTTTTATAAATACATTAACAGGAGGACTGAGGGGAATCTCCATCCTTTATTGGATGCAGGGGAAAACATAGTGACAAAGGCTGAGGAAAAGGCTGAGGTGCTTCATGCCTGCTTTGCCTCAGTCTTTAGCAGTAAGGCCAGTTGTCCTCTGGGTATCGAGCCCCCTAAGATGATGGGGTTGAGGAGAAAACAGGGATGAGGAGGAGAAGAATGAAGCCCCCATAATCCAAGGGGAAATGGTTTGTGCTCTGCTAAACCACTAAGACACACACAAGACTGTGGGTCTCATGGCATCCACCCAAGGGTACTGAGCGAGCTGGAAAAATTGCTCACCAAGCCACTTTCCTGGAGGTTAGCCAGTGTGATGTCCGTCTCCATGAAGAGCTGGAAGGAGGATCTGGAGAGTGACACTTCTCTCAGTCTGACCTTGGTACCAAGGACGGTTATGGGGCAGATCATCTTGAGTGCCATCAGGTGGCATGTACAGGAAAACCTGGTGATCTGGCCCCCTCAGCACGGACTTATGAAAGGGGGACCCTGCTTGATTCACCTGATTCCCTTCTGTGACAACTGTACCTGCCCAGTGGATGAGGTAAAGGCTGTGCATAGTGTGTACCTAACCTTTAGCAAAGCTTTTGACCCTGTTTCCCACAGCATTGTCCTGGGGAACGTGGCTGCTCATGGCTGAGATGGATATACTCTTTCCTGAGAAGAAACCTGGCTGGAGTTGCTTGTGGCTGAGCCGCAGATTCAGCTGGTGGTCGGTCACAAGTGGGCTTCCCCAGAGCTCAGTGCTAGGGCCAGTTCTCTTTAGTATCTTTATCAATGGTCTGGAAGGCAATCGAGTGCATTCCTAGTAAGTTTGCAGATGACACCAAGTTGGTTAGCAGTGTTAATCTGATTGGAGGCAGGGAGGCTTCACAAAGGGATCTGATCAGGTTGGACTGATAGGCCAAGGCCAACTCTCTGAGGTTCAACATGGCTCAGTGCCAGAATCACAGAAACACAGAATCGTAGGGGTTGGAAGGGACCTCAAGAGATCATCGGGTCCAACCCCCCTGCCAAAGCAGGCTCCCTATCTCATATTACACAGATAGGCATCCAGACGAGACTTGAATATCTCCAGAGAAGGAGACTCAACCACCTCCCTGGGCAGCCTATTCCACTGCTCCGTCACCCTCACTGTGAAAAAGTTCTTCCGCATGTTGGTGCGGAACTTCCTATGCTCCAGCTTACAGCCATTGCCCCTTGTCCTGTCCCCACAGACCACTGAAAAGGGGCTGGCCAAATCCCCCTGCGTCCCAAGTCTAAGATATTTATAAACACTAATTAGGTCTCCCCTAAGCCTTCTTTTCTCAAGGCTGAACAGTCCCAGCTCACTCAGCCTTTCCTCATATGGGAGATGTTCCAGGCCCCTAATCATCTTCGTGGCCCTTCTCTGGACTCTCTCCAGAAGGTCCCTGTCTTTTTTATACCATGGAGCCCAGAACTGGACACAGTACTCCAGGTGGGGCCTGACCAACGCAGAGTAGAGGGGGAGGATCACTTCCTTCGACCTGCTGGACATACTCTTCCTGATGCATCCCAGGATCCCATTGGCTCTCTTCGCCACCAGTGCGCACTGCTGGCTCATAGCCAACCTGTCATCAACCAGGACCCCCAGGTCCTTCTCCACAGAGCTCCTTTCCAGCAGGTCATCCCCCAGCCTGTACTGATACAGTCGGTTGTTCCTCCCCAGGTGCAAGACTTTACACTTGCTCTTGTTGAACCTCATCTGGTTTCTCCCAGCCCAGCTCTCCAGCCTGTCCAGGTCTCGCTGGATGGCAGCGCAGTGTTCCTGCGTGTCAGCCACTCCTCCCAGCTTTGTATCATCGGCGTACTTGCTGAGGGTGGATGCTGTTCCCTCATCAAGATCGTCAATGAAGATATTAAACAGGACTGGACCCAACACCGAGCCCTGGGGAACACCGCTAGTCACAGGCCTCCATTCAGATTCTACTCCACTGATCACGACCCTCTGGGCTCGGTCCAACAGCCAGTTCTCAACCCACCTCACTGTCCACTCATCTAACCCTTGTTCCCTCAGCTTGTCTATCAGGATGTCGTGGGCGACAGTGTCGAAAGCTTTGCTAAAGTCAAGGTAGACGACATCCACTGCTCTCCCTCCGTCCACCCAGTTGGTGATGACATCATAGAAGGCTATGAGATTGGTCGAGCACGATTTCCCCTTGGTGAATCCATGCTGACTACTCCTCATAACCTTCTTCTCTTCCAGTTGTTTGGAGATGGCATCCAAAACAAACTGTTCCATCACCTTTCCAGGGACAGAAGTGAGGCTGACTGGCCTGTAGTTACTGGGATCCTCCTTCTTGCCTTTTTTAAAGACTGGAGTCACATTGGCTATTCTCCAATCTTCAGGCACTTCTCCTGTAGTCCAGGACCTATTGAAGATGATAGAGAGTGGCTCCGCAATCACCTCCGCCAGTTCTCTCAGCACACGTGGGTGTATCCCATCTGGACCCATGGATTTGTGTGCATCCAATCCTTTGAGTCGCTCCTGGACTACCCCTACCTCAACTAGAGGTGAGCCGTTCATTCCCCAACCACTGCTACTTTCGTCTGGTATCTGTGGGTCCCGAGAAGCCTTCGGAGTAAAGACCGAGGCAAAGAAGGCATTCAGTATCTCCACCTTCTCATCATCTCCCGTTACCAAGATACCCGCCTCATTTAACAAGGGACCTACATTATCCCTGGTTATCCTTTTACTATTCACATACCTGAAAAAACTCTTTTTATTACCTTTTATGTCCCTTGCCAGCTTAATTTCTAAGCAGGCTTTAGCCCTCCTAGTTGCATCGCTGCAGGCCCTGGCAACATCCTTATATTCATCCCATGATCCCAGGCCCTGTTTCCACAGTTTATGCCCAACGTCCAGCGACTGCTCCAAAAGCGAAGGAGCCAGGACCCAAAGACCTAGCTGGCCTGAAGGGGCCCCAGGGGGCCCCCAAGCAGCCCCTCTCCATTTGGGTCTGGGGGCTTTCGTTGGGCCGGGAACCTGGGAGGTACCTGCCCGGTTGCAGGCCGCGGCCCGAGAAGCACTCTCCGGCCAACATGCCCAACGTCCAGCGACTGCTCCCAAAGCGAAGGAGCCAGGACCCAAAGACCTAGCTGGCCTGAAGGGGCCCCAGGGGGCCCCCAAGCAGCCCCTCTCCATTTGGGTCTGGGGGCTTTCGTTGCGCCGGGAACCTGGGAGGTACCTGCCAGGTGGCAGGCCGCGGCCCGAGAAGCACTCTCCGGCCAACATGCCCAACGTCCAGCGACTGCTCCCAAAGCGAAGGAGCCAGGACCCAAAGACCTAGCTGGCCTGAAGGGGCCCCAGGGGGCCCCCAAGCAGCCCCTCTCCATTTGGCTCTGGAGGCTTTCGTTGGGCCGGGAACCTGGGAGGTACCTGCCAGGTGGCAGGCCGCGGCCCGAGAAGCACTCTCCGGCCAACATGCCCAACGTCCAGCGACTGCTCCCAAAGCGAAGGAGCCAGGACCCAAAGACCTAGCTGGCCTGAAGGGGCCCCAGGGGGCCCCCAAGCAACCCCTCTCCATTTGGGTCTGGGGGCTTTCGTTGGGCCGGGAACCTGGGAGGTACCTGCCAGGTGGCAGTCCGCGGCCCGAGAAGCATTCTCCGGCCAACATGCCCAACGTCCAGCGACTGCTCCCAAAGCGAAGGAGCCAGGACCCAAAGACCTAGCTGGCCTGAAGGGGCCCTAGGGTGCCCCCAAGCAGCCTCTCTCCATTTGGGTCTGGGGGCTTTCGTTGGGCCGGGAACCTGAGAGGTACTGCCAGGTGGCAGGCCGCAGCCCGAGAAGCACTCTCCGGCCAACATGCCCAACGTCCAGCGACTGCTCCCAAAGCGAAGGAGCCAGGACCCAAAGACCTAGCTGGCCTGAAGGGGCCCCAGGGGGCCCCCAAGCAGCCCCTCTCCATTTGGCTCTGGGGGCTCTCGTTGGGCCGGGAACCTGGGAGGTACCTGCCAGCTTGCAGGCCGCGGCCCGAGAAGCACTCTCCGGCCAACATGCCCAACGTCCAGCGACTGCTCCCAAAGCGAAGGAGCCAGGACCCAAAGACCTAGCTGGCCTGAAGGGGCCCCAGGGGGTCCCCAATCAGCCCCTCTCCATTTGGCTCTGGGGGCTTTGGTTGGGCCGGGAACCTGGGAGGTACCTGCCAGGTGGCAGGCCGCGGCCCGAGAAGCACTCTCCGGCCAACATGCCCAACGTCCAGCGACTGCTCCCAAAGCGAAGGAGCCAGGACCCAAAGACCTAGCTGGCCTGAAGGGGGCCCAGGGGGCCCCCAAGCAGCCCCTCTCCATTTGGGTCTGGGGGCTTTTGTTGGGCCGGGAACCTGGGAGGTACCTGCCAGGTTGCAGGCCGCGGCCCGAGAAGCACTCTCCGGCCAACATGCAAAAAGTCCAGCGATGCTCCCAAAGCGAAGGAGCCAGGACCCAAAGACCTAGCTGGCCTGAAGGGGCCCCAGGGAGCCCCCAAGCAGCCCCTCTCCATTTGGGTCTGGGGGCTTTCGTTGGGCCGGGAACCTGGGAGGTACCTGCCAGCTTGCAGGCCGCGGCCCGAGAAGCACTCTCCGGCCAACATGCCCAACGTCCAGCGACTGCTCCCAAAGCGAAGGAGCCAGGACCCAAAGACCTAGCTGGCCTGAAGGGGCCCCAGGGGGCCCCCAAGCAGCCCCTCTCCATTTGGGTCTGGGGGCTTTCGTTGGGCCGGGAACCTGGGAGGTACCTGCCAGCTTGCAGGCCGCGGCCCGAGAAGCACTCTCCGGCCAACATGCCCAACGTCCAGCGACTGCTCCCAAAGCGAAGGAGCCAGGACCCAAAGACCTAGCTGGCCTGAAGGGGCCAGAGGGGCCCCCAAGCAGCCCCTCTCCATTTGGCTCTGGGGGCTTTCGTTGGGCCGGGAACCTGGGAGGTACCTGCCAGGTGGCAGGCCGCGGCCCGAGAAGCACTCTCCGGCCAACATGCCCAACGTCCAGCGACTGCTCCCAAAGCGAAGGAGCCAGGACCCAAAGACCTAGCTGGCCTGAAGGGGCCCCAGGGGGCCACCAAGCAGCCCCTCTCCATTTGGGTCTGGGGGCTTTCGTTGGGCCAGGAACCTGGGAGGTACCTGCCCGGTTTCAGGCCGCGGCCCGAGAAGCACTCTCCGGCCAACATGCCCAACGTCCAGCGATGCTCCCAAAGCGAAGGAGCCAGGACCCAAAGACCTAGCTGGCCTGAAGGGGCCCCAGGGGGCCCCCAAGCAGCCCCTCTCCATTTGGGTCTGGGGGCTTTCGTTGGGCCGGGAACCTGGGAGGTACCTGCCAGGTGGCAGGCCGCAGCCCGAGAAGCACTCTCCGGCCAACATGCCCAACATCCAGCGACTGCTCCCAAAGCGAAGGAGCCAGGACCCAAAGACCTAGCTGGCCTGAAGGGGCCCCAGGGGGCCCCCAAGCAGCCCCTCTCCATTTGGCTCTGGGGGCTTTGGTTGGGCCGGGAACCTGGGAGGTACCTGCCAGGTTGCAGGCCGCGGCCCGAGAAGCACTCTCCGGCCAACATGCCCAACGTCCAACGACAGCTCCCAAAGCGAAGGAGCCAGGACCCAAAGACCTAGCTGGCCTGAAGGGGCCCCAGGGGGCCCCCAAGCAGCCCCTCTCCATTTGGGTCTGGGGGCTTTCGTTGGGCCGGGAACCTGGGAGGTACCTGCCAGGTTGCAGGCCGCGGCCCGAGAAGCACTCTCCGGCCAACATGCCCAACGTCCAGCGACTGCTCCCAAAGCGAAGGAGCCAGGACCCAAAGACCTAGCTGGCCTGAAGGGGCCCCAGGCGGCTCCCAAGCAGCCCCTCTCCATTTGGGTCTGGGGGCTTTCGTTGGGCCGGGAACCTGGGAGGTACCTGCCAGCTTGCAGGCCGCGGCCCGAGAAGCACTCTCCGGCCAACATGCCCAATGTCCAGTGACTGCTCCCAAAGCGAAGGAGCCAGGACCCAAAGACCTAGCTGGCCTGAAGGGGCCCCAGGTGTTCCCCAAGCAGCCCCTCTCCATTTGGCTCTGGGGGCTTTCGTTGGGCCGGGAACCTGGGAGGTACCTGCAGGTTGCAGGCCGCGGCCCGAGAAGCACTCTCCGGCCAACATGCCCAACGTCCAGCGACTGCTCCCAAAGCGAAGGAGCCAGGACCCAAAGACCTAGCTGGCCTGAAGGGGCCCCAGGGGGCCCCCAAGCAGCCCCTCTCCATTTGGCTCTGGGGGCTTTCGTTGGGCCGGGAACCTGGGAGGTACCTGCCAGGTTGCAGGCCGCGGCCCGAGAAGCACTCTCCGGCCAACATGCCAAACGTCCAGCGATGCTCCCAAAGCGAAGGAGCCAGGACCCAAAGACCTAGCTGGCCTGAAGGGGCCCCAGGGGGCCCCCAAGCAGCCCCTCTCCATTTGGGTCTGGGGGCTTTCGTTGGGCCGGGAATCTGGGAGGTACCTGCCAGGTTGCAGGCCGCGGCCCGAGAAGCACTCTCCGGCCAACATGCCCAACGTCCAGCGACTGCTCCCAAAGCGAAGGAGCCAGGACCCAAAGACCTAGCTGGCCTGAAGGGGCCCCAGGGGGCCCCCAAGCAGCCCCTCTCCATTTGGGTCTGGGGGCTCTCGTTGAGCCGGGGACCTGGGAGGTACCTGCCAGGTTGCAGTCCGCGGCCCGAGAAGCACTCTCCGGCCAACATGCCCAACATCCAGCGACTGCTCCCAAAGCGAAGGAGCCAGGACCCAAAGACCTAGCTGGCCTGAAGGGGCCCCAGGGGGCCCCCAAGCAGCCCCTCTCCATTTGGGTCTGGGGGCTTTCGTTGGGCCGGGAACCTGGCAGGTACCTGCCAGGTTGCAGGTCACTCAGTTTGCCGGTTGGGCAAGGCAACCCATCAGGCCAGGAAGCCAGTGTGCATGGTGGCCACCTGACCCGCCGCCTGACGTGACCTGTCGCCTCCTCTGATACGCCGTGAACAGCAACTGTGGAGCACTTCTGCGGCTGTGAACAGCACCTATGGAAATATCTCAAAGGTTTCCTGGCAAACCAAAGCCCTCAGAGCCACAATGCTAGGGGCTGCTTGTGGGCCGCCTGTGGAGGTGTCAGGCCAGCTATGTCTTTCAGTCCTTGCCGCCTTGCCCTACCTGACCAGCCGCCTGACCTGACCTGACCAGCCACCATGCCCAACCGGCCACTTGACCTGACCTGACCGGCTGCCTGACCTGACTGGCCGCCTGCACGATCTGACTGGCCGCCTGCCCGACCGACGGCCCAACATGACCAGCCGCCTGCCCCACCTGACCAGACGCCTGACCAACCTGACCGGCCGCCTTCCCGACCTGCAGCCTGACCTGACCAGTCGCCTTGCCCGACTGGTCACCTGACCTGACTGGTCGACTCTCCCTTCTGGCCGCATGACCTGACCTGACCGGCCGCCTTGCCTGAACTGACTGGCAACCTGACCTGACAGGCCGCCTTGCCCAACCGGCCACCTGACCTGACCGGCTGAGTGACTTGACCTGACCTGACCGGATTCCTGACCTGATGGGCTGCCATGCCCAACCTGACCAGCCGTCTGCCCGACTGGCCACCTGACCTGACCTGACTGGCCGTCTGACCTGACCAGACCGTCTGCCATCCTGATTGGCCCCCTTGCCCGACCGGCCGCCTGCTTGACCAGCCGTCTGACATGACCGACCGCCTTGCCCGACCTGACTGGAAACCTGCCCAACCGGCCGCCCGACATGACCAGCCACCTTGCCCGACCTGACTGGCCGTGTGCCCGAATGGCCTCCTTACCCGGCCTGACGTGCCGCCTGCCCGACCTGACCGGCCACCTTGCCCAACCAGCGTCCTGACTTGACCGATCGCATTGCCCGACTGGCCGCCTGACCTGATCTGACCAGCCGCCTTACCTGACCTGACTGGCCACCTGTCCTGACCGGACGCCTTGCCCGACCTGACCGTCATGCGGCCACTCAGGTCAGGTCAGGCGGCCGGAAAGGTCAGGCGGTCGTTCGGGCAGGCGGCCGGTCGAGCTGGCGGCCGGTCATGTCGGGCAAGGCCACCACTCAGTTCAGGCAGCTGGTCGGACAGGCAGCCTGTCAAGTTGGGCAAGTCAGCCGGTGAGGTTAGGCGGCCGGTTGGGAAGGCGGTCGATAAGGTCGGGCAGGCTGCCGGTCAGGTCAGGCGATTGGTCAGGTAGTGCGGCCAGTCAGGCAGTCAGTCAGGTCGGGTGCCTGGTCGGGCAGGCGACCGGTCAATCTGACAAGATGGCCGGTCAGGTAAGTTGGCCGGTGATGTGAGGTGGCCGGTCAGGGCTGGTGGCCGGTCAGGCAGGTTGCTGGTCAAGTCTGGCAAGGCGACCATTCAGGCAGGCGGATGGTCAGGTCAGGTCAGGCAGCCAGTCAGGTAAGGTCAGGTCAGGCGGCCAGTCAGGTAAGGTCAGGCGGCCAGTCAGGTCAGGCAGGTGGCCAGTCAAGCAAGGTGGGCAGTCAGGTCAGGTGGCCTGTCAGGTTGTGCAAGGTGGCCAGTCAGGTCATGTGGCCGGTGAGGTTGGGCAAGGTGGCCGGTCAGGTCAGGCAGCCTGTCAGGTAGGTGGCCTGTCAGGCAGGCGGCCTGTTGAACAAGGTGGCCGGTCGGGTAGGTGGCCAGTCTGGTTGGGCAAGGCAGCCATTTGGGCAAGGTGGCCGGTCAGGTTGGGCGTCCAATCGGGCAGGAGGCCGGTCACGTCGGTGGGCTGATCGGGCAAGAGGCCGGTCACATCGAGCAAGGGGGCCAGTCAGGTTGGGCCGTTGGTCAGAGAGGCTGCCGGTCCCGTCGGACAAAGCAGCCGGTCAGATCAGCTGGCCGGTCAGGCAGGCAACCAGTCAACTCTGGGAAGGCGGTCGGTCAGGTCACACGGAGGGTCAGGTAAGGTCACATCAGGCGGCCGGTCAGATAAGCTGGCCGGTCAGGCAAGGCGGCCGGTCAAGTCAGGCGGCCGGTCTGGTCACGTCAGGTGGCCGGTCAGGTCAGGCGACTGGTCGGGCATGCGACCGGTCAGGTCAGGCAAGGCAGACGGTCAGGTCAGGCGGCCGTTCAGGTCAGGAAGGCGGCCGGTCAGGTGGGGTGGCTGGTCCAGCAAGGTGGCCGGAAAGGTCAAGCGGCCGGTCAAGTCAAGTCAGGTCAGGCGGCCGGTCAGGTCAAGCGGATGGGCAGGTCAGGCGTCCGGTCAGGTTAGGTCAGGTCAGGTCAGGCAGCTGGTCCGTTCGGGCAAGGTGGCCGGTCCGGACAGGTCAGCTGAGGCAGCCGGTCAGGTCAGGCAGCCAGTCAGGTCAGGTCAGGTCAGGCAGCCGGTCAGGTCAGGTGGCCAGTCAGGTCGGGAGAGTAGTACGGTCACGTGTGGCGGCTGGTCGGGCAGGCGTCTGGTCAATTCGGGTAAGGTGGCTGGTCAGATCAGGTCAGGTCAGGCGGCCGGTCAGGTCAGGTGGAAGGTCAGGTCGGGCAGGTGGCCGGTCAGGTCGGGCAAGGCGTCAGGTCGGGCAGGCGTCTGGTCAATTCGGGTAAGGTGGCCAGTCAGATCAGGTCAGGTCAGGCGGCTGGTCAGGTCAGGTGGAAGGTCAGGTCGGGCGAGGTGGCCGGTCAGGTCAGGCGGCTGGTCGGGCAAGGCAGCCGGTCAATTCTGGCAGGCGGCAGGCCAGATCACGCGGCCAGTCAGGTCAGGCAAGGAGTCCTGTCAGGTCAGGCAGCAGGTCGGGCAGGCAGCCAGTCAGGTTGGGCAAGATGGCCGGACAGGTCGGGCCGTTGGTCAGGCAGGCGGCCTGTCAGGTCAGGAGGCCGGTCAGGTCAGGTCAGGCATCGAGTCAGGCATGGCGGCCGGTCACGTCAGGTGGCTGGTCTGGCAAGGCGGGCAAGGAGGCCTGTCAGGTCAGGCGGCTGGTCAGGTCAGGTCAGGTAGCCAGTCGGGTAGGAGGCCAGTAAGAAGAGCAAGGCAGCCAGTCAGGTCAGGTGGCCGGTCAGGACAGGCAGCCGGTCACTCAGGCGGACGATCAGGTCGGGAAGGCAGCGGGTTGGTCAGGCGGACGGTAATGTTGGGCAAGGAGGCTGGTCAGGTCAGGCAGGCGTCCGGTAAGGTGGGGCAGGCGGCCAGTCAGTTCGGGCGGGCGGTCAGGTCAGGTGGCCGGTCAGGTGAGGTCAGGCGGCCCGGTCGGGCAGGCGGGTGGTCAGGTCGGGCGAGGCGGGTGGTTAGGTCAGGTGGCTGGTCAGTTCAGGCCAGGCAGCCAGTCAGGGAGGCAGCCGGTCACGTCGTGCAAGGCAGCCAATCAGTTCAGGTGGACGGTCGGGTCACACGGCCAGTCAGTTCGGGCAGGTGGCCGGTCAGATCGCGTAGCCGGTCAGGTCAGGCAAGACGGCCAGTCAGGTCAGGCCGCCAGTTGGGTCAGGTCAGGTCAGGCGGCCGGTCAGGTCGGGCGAGGTGGCTGGTCAGGTAGGGTGGCCGGTCGGGTACGCGGCCGGTCAGGTCGGGCAAGGAGCCCGGTCAGATCAGGAGGCTGGTCGGGCAGTGGACAGTCTGGTGGGTCGGGCAGCCGGGCAGGTCGGGCAGGCGGCCGGTCAGGTTGGGAGAGGCGGATGGTCAGTTGGCCTGTCAGGTCGGTCAAGGAGGCTGGTCGGGCATGCGACCGGTCAGGTCAGGCAAGGCAGACGGTCAGGTCAGGTGGCCATTCTGGCCAGGTCAGGTTAGGCATCCGGTCAGGTCAGGCTGCCGGTCAGGCAGGCGGCCGGTCGGGGAATGCGGACAGTTGGATATGCAGCCGGTTGTGTCGGGCAAGGTGGCCAGTCAGGAAAGGCAGCTGGTCAGGTCAGGCAGCCAATCAGGAAGGAGGCTCGTCACGTCGTGGGGCCGATCGGGCAGGAGGCCGGTCACGTCGAGCTAGGTGGCTGGTCAGGTTGGGCCGTCTGTTGGACAGGTGGCCAGTCAGGTCAGAGAAGACGGCTGGTCAGGCCAGCTGGTCGGTCCGGCAAGGCAGCCGGTCAGGTAGTGCAGCCGGTCAGGCAGGCGACCAGACAAGTCTGGGAAGGCGGCCAGTCACGTCGGGCGGCCAGTCAGGTAGTCGGCCATTCAAGTCTGGCAAGGCAGCCTATCAGGTCAGGCGGCCGGTCACGTCAGTTCAGGTCAGGCATCTGGACAGGTCAGGCGGCAGGTCAGGTCAGGTCATGTCAGGTGGCCAGTCAGGGAGTGGGCCAGTCAGGTCAGGTCAGGTCAGGCAGTTGGCCAGTCAGGTGGCTGGTCAGGTTAGGTGGTCGGTCGGTCAGGTCAGGTCAGGCAGCTGGCCAGTCAGGTGGCTGGTCAGGTCAGGTGGTCGGTCGGTCAGGTGGCCAGTCAGGTAAAGGAAGAAGGCCGGTCGGATCAGACAGGCGGCTAGTCGGGGAGGCAGCCTGTCAGGCAAGGTGGCCGGTCAGGTCAAACAGCCGGTCAGGTCAGGTCAGGCGGCTGTTCGGGAAAGGCAGCCGGTCAGAGAGGCCAGTCAGGTCAGGCGGCCGTTCAGGTCAGGAAGGCGGCCGGTCAGGTGGGGCAGGAGGCTGGTTGGGCAGGTGGCCGGTCAGGTCGGGCGGCTTATCCGGCAAGGTGGCCGGAAAGGTCAAGCGGCCGGTCAAGTCAAGTCAGGTCAGGCGGCCGGTCAGGTCAAGCGGATGGGCAGGTCAGGCGTCCGGTCAGGTTAGGTCAGGTCAGGTCAGGCAGCTGGTCCGTTCGGGCAAGGTGGCCGGTCCGGACAGGTCAGGTGAGGCAGCCGGTCAGGTCAGGCAGCCAGTCAGGTCAGTTCAGATCAGGCGGCCGGTCAGGTCAGGTGGCCAGTCAGGTCGGGAGAGTTGTACGGTCACGTCTGGCAGCCGGTCGGGCAGGCATCTGGTCAATTCGGGTAAGGTGGCTGGTCAGATCAGGTCAGGTCAGGCGTCCGGTCAGGTCAGGTCAGGTTAGGCGTCCGGTCAGGTAGGCAGCCGGTCAGGTTGGGCAAGGCGGCTGGTCAGGCGGCCGGTCAGGTCAGGCAAGGTGGCCGGTCGGGCAAGGCGGCCAGTCAGGTCAGGTGTCTGGTCATGTCAGGTCATGTGGCCGGTCAGGCAAGGCGGACTGCTAGGTCACGTGGAAAGTCAGGTCAGGTCAGGCGGCCAGTCGGGCAAGGCAGCCGCTCAGGTGAGTCAGCTGGTTGGGCAGGCGGCATGTCAGGTCGGGCAAGGCGACCGGTGAGGTCAGGATGCCGGTCGGGCAGGTGGCCGGTCAGGTCGGGCAGGCGTCTGGTCAATTCGGGTAAGGTGGCCAGTCAGATCAGGTCAGGTCAGGCGGCTGGTCAGGTCAGGTGGAAGGTCAGGTCGGGCGAGGTGGCCGGTCAGGTCAGGTGGCTGGTCGGGCAAGGCAGCCGGTCAATTCTGGCAGGCGGCAGGCCAGATCACGCGGCCAGTCAGGTCAGGCAAGGAGTCCTGTCAGGTCAGGCAGCAGGTCGGGCAGGCAGCCAGTCAGGTTGGGCAAGATGGCCGGACAGGTCGGGCCGTTGGTCAGGCAGGCGGCCTGTCAGGTCAGGAGGCCGGTCAGGTCAGGTCAGGCATCGAGTCAGGCATGGCGGCCGGTCACGTCAGGTGGCTGGTCTGGCAAGGCGGGCAAGGAGGCCTGTCAGGTCAGGCGGCTGGTCAGGTCAGGTCAGGTAGCCAGTCGGGTAGGAGGCCAGTAAGAAGAGCAAGGCAGCCAGTCAGGTCAGGTGGCCGGTCAGGACAGGCAGCCGGTCACTCAGGCGGACGATCAGGTCGGGAAGGCAGCGGGTTGGTCAGGCGGACGGTAATGTTGGGCAAGGAGGCTGGTCAGGTCAGGCAGGCGTCCGGTAAGGTGGGGCAGGCGGCCAGTCAGTTCGGGCGGGCGGTCAGGTCAGGTGGCCGGTCAGGTGAGGTCAGGCGGCCCGGTCGGGCAGGCGGGTGGTCAGGTCGGGCGAGGCGGGTGGTTAGGTCAGGTGGCTGGTCAGTTCAGGCCAGGCAGCCAGTCAGGGAGGCAGCCGGTCACGTCGTGCAAGGCAGCCAATCAGTTCAGGTGGACGGTCGGGTCACACGGCCAGTCAGTTCGGGCAGGTGGCCGGTCAGATCGCGTAGCCGGTCAGGTCAGGCAAGACGGCCGGTCAGGTCAGGCCACCAGTTGGGTCAGGTCAGGTCAGGCGGCCGGTCAGGTCGGGCGAGGTGGCTGGTCAGGTAGGGTGGCCGGTCGGGTACGCGGCCGGTCAGGTCGGGCAAGGAGCCCGGTCAGGTCAGGAGGCTGGTCGGGCAGTGGACAGTCTGGTGGGTCGGGCGGCCGGGCAGGTCGGGCAGGCGGCCGGGCAGGTTGGGAGAGGCGGATGGTCAGTTGGCCTGTCAGGTCGGTCAAGGAGGCTGGTCGGGCATGCGACCGGTCAGGTCAGGCAAGGCAGACGGTCAGGTCAGGTGGCCATTCTGGCCAGGTCAGGTTAGGCATCCGGTCAGGTCAGGCTGCCGGTCAGGCAGGCGGCCGGTCGGGGAATGCGGACAGTTGGATATGCAGCCGGTTGTGTCGGGCAAGGCAGCCAGTCAGGAAAGGCAGCTGGTCAGGTCAGGCAGCCAATCAGGAAGGAGGCTCGTCACGTCGT
Source organism: Gallinula chloropus (assembly GCF_964237585.1). NCBI lineage: Eukaryota > Metazoa > Chordata > Aves > Gruiformes > Rallidae > Gallinula > Gallinula chloropus. Next base: position 2,429,228 of record NC_140119.1, on the reverse strand, counting down.
GGGGCCGATCGGGCAGGAGGCCGGTCACGTCGAGCTAGGTGGCTGGTCAGGTTGGGCCGTCTGTTGGACAGGTGGCCAGTCAGGTCAGAGAAGACGGCTGGTCAGGCCAGCTGGTCGGTCCGGCAAGGCAGCCGGTCAGGTAGTGCAGCCGGTCAGGCAGGCGACCAGACAAGTCTGGGAAGGCGGCCAGTCACGTCGGGCGGCCAGTCAGGTAGTCGGCCATTCAAGTCTGGCAAGGCAGCCTATCAGGTCAGGCGGCCGGTCACGTCAGTTCAGGTCAGGCATCTGGACAGGTCAGGCGGCAGGTCAGGTCAGGTCATGTCAGGTGGCCAGTCAGGGAGTGGGCCAGTCAGGTCAGGTCAGGTCAGGTGGTCGGTCGGTCAGGTGGCCAGTCAGGTAAAGGAAGACGACCGGTCAGATCAGGCAGGCGGCTAGTCGGGGAGGCAGCCTGTCAGGCAAGGTGGCCGGTCAGGTCAAGCAGCTGGTCAGGTCAGGTCAGGCGGCTGTTCGGGAAAGGCAGCCGGTCAGAGAGGCCAGTCAGGTCAGGCGGCCGTTCAGGTCAGGAAGGCGGCCGGTCAGGTGGGGCGGCTGGTCCAGCAAGGTGGCCGGAAAGGTCAAGCGGCCGGTCAAGTCAAGTCAGGTCAGGCGGCCGGTCAGGTCAAGCGGATGGGCAGGTCAGGCGTCCGGTCAGGTTAGGTCAGGTCAGGTCAGGCAGCTGGTCCGTTCGGGCAAGGTGGCCGGTCCGGACAGGTCAGGTGAGGCAGCCGGTCAGGTCAGGCAGCCAGTCAGGTCAGGTCAGGTCAGGCGGCCGGTCAGGTCAGGTGGCCAGTCAGGTCGGGAGAGTTGTACGGTCACGTGTGGCGGCTGGTCGGGCAGGCATCTGGTCAATTCGGGTAAGGTGGCTGGTCAGATCAGGTCAGGTCAGGCGGCCGGTCAGGTCAGGTCAGGTTAGGCGTCCGGTCAGGTAGGCAGCCGATCAGGTTGGGCAAGTCGGCTGGTCAGGCGGCCGGTCAGGTCAGGCAAGGTGGCCGGTCGGGCAAGGCGGCCAGTCAGGTCAGGTGTCTGGTCATGTCAGGTCATGTGGCCGGTCAGGCAAGGCGGACTGCTAGGTCACGTGGAAAGTCAGGTCAGGTCAGGCGGCCAGTCGGGCAAGGCAGCCGCTCAGGTGAGTCAGCTGGTCGGGCAGGCGGCATGTCAGGTCGGGCAAGGCGACCGGTGAGGTCAGGATGCCGGTCGGGCAGGTGGCCGGTCAGGTCGGGCAAGGCGTCAGGTCGGGCAGGCGTCTGGTCAATTCGGGTAAGGTGGCCAGTAAGATCAGGTCAGGTCAGGCGGCTGGTCAGGTCAGGTGGAAGGTCAGGTCGGGCGAGGTGGCCGGTCAGGTCAGGCGGCTGGTCGGGCAAGGCAGCCGGTCAATTCTGGCAGGCGGCAGGCCAGATCACGCGGCCAGTCAGGTCAGGCAAGGAGTCCTGTCAGGTCAGGCAGCAGGTCGGGCAGGCAGCCAGTCAGGTTGGGCAAGATGGCCGGACAGGTCGGGCCGTTGGTCAGGCAGGCGGCCTGTCAGGTCAGGAGGCCGGTCAGGTCAGGTCAGGCATCGAGTCAGGCATGGCGGCCGGTCACGTCAGGTGGCTGGTCTGGCAAGGCGGGCAAGGAGGCCTGTCAGGTCAGGCGGCTGGTCAGGTCAGGTCAGGTAGCCAGTCGGGTAGGAGGCCAGTAAGAAGAGCAAGGCAGCCAGTCAGGTCAGGTGGCCGGTCAGGACAGGCAGCCGGTCACTCAGGCGGACGATCAGGTCGGGAAGGCAGCGGGTTGGTCAGGCGGACGGTAATGTTGGGCAAGGAGGCTGGTCAGGTCAGGCAGGCGTCCGGTAAGGTGGGGCAGGCGGCCAGTCAGTTCAGGCGGGCGGTCAGGTCAGGTGGCCGGTCAGGTGAGGTCAGGCGGCCCGGTCGGGCAGGCGGGTGTTCAGGTCGGGAGAGGCGGGTGGTTAGGTCAGGTGGCTGGTCAGTTCAGGCCAGGCAGCCAGTCAGGGAGGCAGCCGGTCACGTCGTGCAAGGCAGCCAATCAGTTCAGGTGGACGGTCGGGTCACACGGCCAGTCAGTTCGGGCAGGTGGCCGGTCAGATCGCGTAGCCGGTCAGGTCAGGCAAGACGGCCGGTCAGGTCAGGCCGCCAGTTGGGTCAGGTCAGGTCAGGCGGCCGGTCAGGTCGGGCGAGGTGGCTGGTCAGGTAGTGCAGCCGGTCAGGCAGGCGACCAGACAAGTCTGGGAAGGCGGCCAGTCACGTCGGGCGGCCAGTCAGGTAGTCGGCCATTCAAGTCTGGCAAGGCAGCCTATCAGGTCAGGCGGCCGGTCACGTCAGTTCAGGTCAGGCATCTGGACAGGTCAGGCGGCAGGTCAGGTCAGGTCATGTCAGGTGGCCAGTCAGGGAGTGGGCCAGTCAGGTCAGGTCAGGTCAGGTGGTCGGTCGGTCAGGTGGCCAGTCAGGTAAAGGAAGACGACCGGTCAGATCAGGCAGGCGGCTAGTCGGGGAGGCAGCCTGTCAGGCAAGGTGGCCGGTCAGGTCAAGCAGCTGGTCAGGTCAGGTCAGGCGGCTGTTCGGGAAAGGCAGCCGGTCAGAGAGGCCAGTCAGGTCAGGCGGCCGTTCAGGTCAGGAAGGCGGCCGGTCAGGTGGGGCGGCTGGTCCAGCAAGGTGGCCGGAAAGGTCAAGCGGCCGGTCAAGTCAAGTCAGGTCAGGCGGCCGGTCAGGTCAAGCGGATGGGCAGGTCAGGCGTCCGGTCAGGTTAGGTCAGGTCAGGTCAGGCAGCTGGTCCGTTCGGGCAAGGTGGCCGGTCCGGACAGGTCAGGTGAGGCAGCCGGTCAGGTCAGGCAGCCAGTCAGGTCAGGTCAGGTCAGGCGGCCGGTCAGGTCAGGTGGCCAGTCAGGTCGGGAGAGTTGTACGGTCACGTGTGGCGGCTGGTCGGGCAGGCATCTGGTCAATTCGGGTAAGGTGGCTGGTCAGATCAGGTCAGGTCAGGCGGCCGGTCAGGTCAGGTCAGGTTAGGCGTCCGGTCAGGTAGGCAGCCGATCAGGTTGGGCAAGGCGGCTGGTCAGGCGGCCGGTCAGGTCAGGCAAGGTGGCCGGTCGGGCAAGGCGGCCAGTCAGGTCAGGTGTCTGGTCATGTCAGGTCATGTGGCCGGTCAGGCAAGGCGGACTGCTAGGTCACGTGGAAAGTCAGGTCAGGTCAGGCGGCCAGTCGGGCAAGGCAGCCGCTCAGGTGAGTCAGCTGGTTGGGCAGGCGGCATGTCAGGTCGGGCAAGGCGACCGGTGAGGTCAGGATGCCGGTCGGGCAGGTGGCCGGTCAGGTCGGGCAAGGCGTCAGGTCGGGCAGGCGTCTGGTCAATTCGGGTAAGGTGGCCAGTCAGATCAGGTCAGGTCAGGCGGCTGGTCAGGTCAGGTGGAAGGTCAGGTCGGGCGAGGTGGCCGGTCAGGTCAGGCGGCTGGTCGGGCAAGGCAGCCGGTCAATTCTGGCAGGCGGCAGGCCAGATCACGCGGCCAGTCAGGTCAGGCAAGGAGTCCTGTCAGGTCAGGCAGCAGGTCGGGCAGGCAGCCAGTCAGGTTGGGCAAGATGGCCGGACAGGTCGGGCCGTTGGTCAGGCAGGCGGCCTGTCAGGTCAGGAGGCCGGTCAGGTCAGGTCAGGCATCGAGTCAGGCATGGCGGCCGGTCACGTCAGGTGGCTGGTCTGGCAAGGCGGGCAAGGAGGCCTGTCAGGTCAGGCGGCTGGTCAGGTCAGGTCAGGTAGCCAGTCGGGTAGGAGGCCAGTAAGAAGAGCAAGGCAGCCAGTCAGGTCAGGTGGCCGGTCAGGACAGGCAGCCGGTCACTCAGGCGGACGATCAGGTCCGGAAGGCAGCGGGTTGGTCAGGCGGACGGTAATGTTGGGCAAGGAGGCTGGTCAGGTCAGGCAGGCGTCCGGTAAGGTGGGGCAGGCGGCCAGTCAGTTCGGGCGGGCGGTCAGGTCAGGTGGCCGGTCAGGTGAGGTCAGGCGGCCCGGTCGGGCAGGCGGGTGGTCAGGTCGGGCGAGGCGGGTGGTTAGGTCAGGTGGCTGGTCAGTTCAGGCCAGGCAGCCAGTCAGGGAGGCAGCCGGTCACGTCGTGCAAGGCAGCCAATCAGTTCAGGTGGACGGTCGGGTCACACGGCCAGTCAGTTCGGGCAGGTGGCCGGTCAGATCGCGTAGCCGGTCAGGTCAGGCAAGACGGCCGGTCAGGTCAGGCCGCCAGTTGGGTCAGGTCAGGTCAGGCGGCCGGTCAGGTCGGGCGAGGTGGCTGGTCAGGTAGGGTGGCCAGTCGGGTACGCGGCCGGTCAGGTCGGGCAAGGAGCCCGGTCAGGTCAGGAGGCTGGTCGGGCAGTGGACAGTCTGGTGGGTCGGGCGGCTGGGCAGGTCGGGCAGGCGGCCGGTCAGGTTGGGAGAGGCGGATGGTCAGTTGGCCTGTCAGGTCGGTCAAGGAGGCTGGTCGGGCATGCGACCGGTCAGGTCAGGCAAGGCAGACGGTCAGGTCAGGTGGCCATTCTGGCCAGGTCAGGTTAGGCATCCGGTCAGGTCAGGCTGCCGGTCAGGCAGGCGGCTGGTCGGGGAATGCGGACAGTTGGATATGCAGCCGGTTGTGTCGGGCAAGGCGGCCAGTCAGGAAAGGCAGCCGGTCAGGTCAGGCAGCCAATCAGGAAGGAGGCTCGTCACGTCGTGGGGCCGATCGGGCAGGAGGCCGGTCACGTCGAGCTAGGTGGCTGGTCAGGTTGGGCCGTCTGTTGGACAGGTGACCAGTCAGGTCAGAGAAGACGGCTGGTCAGGCCAGCTGGTCGGTCCGGCAAGGCAGCCGGTCAGGTAGTGCAGCCGGTCAGGCAGGCGACCAGACAAGTCTGGGAAGGCGGCCAGTCACGTCGGGCGGCCAGTCAGGTAGTCGGCCAGTCAAGTCTGGCAAGGCAGCCTGTCAGGTCAGGCGGCCGGTCACGTCAGTTCAGGTCAGGCATCTGGACAGGTCAGGCGGCAGGTCAGGTCAGGTCATGTCAGGTGGCCAGTCAGGGAGTGGGCCAGTCAGGTCAGGTCAGGTCAGGTGGTCGGTCGGTCAGGTGGCCAGTCAGGTAAAGGAAGACGGCCGGTCGGATCAGACAGGCGGCTAGTCGGGGAGGCAGCCTGTCAGGCAAGGTGGCCGGTCAGGTCAAGCAGCCGGTCAGGTCAGGTCAGGCGGCTGTTCGGGAAAGGCAGCCGGTCAGAGAGGCCAGTCAGGTCAGGCGGCCGTTCAGGTCAGGAAGGCGCCCGGTCAGGTGGGGCAGGAGGCTGGTTGGGCAGGTGGCCGGTCAGGTCGGGCGGCTTATCCGGCAAGGTGGCCGGAAAGGTCAAGCGGCCGGTCAAGTCAAGTCAGGTCAGGCGGCCGGTCAGGTCAAGCGGATGGGCAGGTCAGGCGTCCGGTCAGGTTAGGTCAGGTCAGGTCAGGCAGCTGGTCCGTTCGGGCAAGGTGGCCGGTCTGGACAGGTCAGGTGAGGCAGCCGGTCAGGTCAGGCAGCCAGTCAGGTCAGGTCAGGTCAGGCGGCCGGTCAGGTCAGGTGGCCAGTCAGGTCGGGAGAGTTGTACGGTCACGTGTGGCGGCTGGTCGGGCAGGCATCTGGTCAATTCGGGTAAGGTGGCTGGTCAGGTCAGGTCAGGTTAGGCGTCCGGTCAGGTAGGCAGCCGATCAGGTTGGGCAAGGCGGCTGGTCAGGCGGCCGGTCAGGTCAGGCAAGGTGGCCGGTCGGGCAAGGCGGCCAGTCAGGTCAGGTGTCTGGTCATGTCAGGTCATGTGGCCGGTCAGGCAAGGCGGACTGCTAGGTCACGTGGAAAGTCAGGTCAGGTCAGGCGGCCAGTCGGGCAAGGCAGCCGCTCAGGTGAGTCAGCTGGTCGGGCAGGCGGCATGTCAGGTCGGGCAAGGCGACCGATGAGGTCAGGATGCCGGTCGGGCAGGTGGCCGGTCAGGTCGGGCAAGGCGTCAGGTCGGGCAGGCGTCTGGTCAATTCGGGTAAGGTGGCCAGTCAGATCAGGTCAGGTCAGGCGGCTGGTCAGGTCAGGTGGAAGGTCAGGTCGGGCGAGGTGGCCGGTCAGGTCAGGCGGCTGGTCGGGCAAGGCAGCCGGTCAATTCTGGCAGGCGGCAGGCCAGATCACGCGGCCAGTCAGGTCAGGCAAGGAGTCCTGTCAGGTCAGGCAGCAGGTCGGGCAGGCAGCCAGTCAGGTTGGGCAAGATGGCCGGACAGGTCGGGCCGTTGGTCAGGCAGGCGGCCTGTCAGGTCAGGAGGCCGGTCAGGTCAGGTCAGGCATCGAGTCAGGCATGGCGGCCGGTCACGTCAGGTGGCTGGTCTGGCAAGGCGGGCAAGGAGGCCTGTCAGGTCAGGCGGCTGGTCAGGTCAGGTCAGGTAGCCAGTCGGGTAGGAGGCCAGTAAGAAGAGCAAGGCAGCCAGTCAGGTCAGGTGGCCGGTCAGGACAGGCAGCCGGTCACTCAGGCGGACGATCAGGTCGGGAAGGCAGCGGCTTGGTCAGGCGGACGGTAATGTTGGGCAAGGAGGCTGGTCAGGTCAGGCAGGCGTCCGGTAAGGTGGGGCAGGCGGCCAGTCAGTTCGGGCGGGCGGTCAGGTCAGGTGGCCGGTCAGGTGAGGTCAGGCGGCCCGGTCGGGCAGGCGGGTGGTCAGGTCGGGCGAGGCGGGTGGTTAGGTCAGGTGGCTGGTCAGTTCAGGCCAGGCAGCCAGTCAGGGAGGCAGCTGGTCACGTCGTGCAAGGCAGCCAATCAGTTCAGGTGGACGGTCGGGTCACACGGCCAGTCAGTTCGGGCAGGTGGCCGGTCAGATCGCGTAGCCGGTCAGGTCAGGCAAGACGGCCGGTCAGGTCAGGCCGCCAGTTGGGTCAGGTCAGGTCAGGCGGCCGGTCAGGTCGGGCGAGGTGGCTGGTCAGGTAGGGTGGCCGGTCGGGTACGCGGCCGGTCAGGTCGGGCAAGGAGCCCGGTCAGGTCAGGAGGCTGGTCGGGCAGTGGACAGTCTGGTGGGTCGGGCGGCCGGGCAGGTCGGGCAGGCGGCCGGTCAGGTTGGGAGAGGCGGATGGTCAGTTGGCCTGTCAGGTCGGTCAAGGAGGCTGGTCGGGCATGGCGGCTGGTCAGGTCAGGAGGCCTGTCAGCTAAGATCAAGTGGCCAGTTGGGCAAGGTGGCCGGTCAGCTCAGGCAGCCAGTCAGGTCAGGTCAGGCGGCCCGTAGGACAGGGGGACCAGTCAGATCGCACAGCTGGTCAGGTCGGGTAAGGCAGCCGGTCAGTTCAGGCGGCCGGTCGGGCAGGCGGCCTATCAAGTTGGACAAGGCGGCCGGTCGGTTCAGGCGGCCATGCAGGTCAGGTCAGGCGGCCAGTCGGTCAAGGCAGCTGGTCAGGTCAGGCAAGGCGGCTGGTCAGGTCAGCGAAGGTGACCAGTCAGGTTACGCGGCTGGTCAGGCAAGGCCGCCGTTCAGGTCAGGTAGGCGGCTCTTAGGGCTTTTGTTTGCCAGGAAACCTTCGAGCTCTCTCTGTAGTTGCTGTTCACGGCCTCAGAAGTGCTCCCTTGAACCAAAGGAGCCAGGACTGAAAGACATAGCTGGCCTGAACCCTCCCCAGGCAGCCCACAAGCAGCCCCTTGCATTGTGGCTCTGAGGGCTTTAGTTTGCCAGAAAACCTTTGAGCTGTCTCCATAGGTGCTTTTCACGGTGGGTCAGGGGAGGTGACAGGTCACGTCAGGTGGCGGGTCAGGTGGCCACCATGCACACTGGCTGCCTGGCCTGACCGGCCGCCTTGCCCAACCGGCCACCTGAGTGACCTGCTGCCTTAGTGACTGGCTGCATCACTGACTGGCCACCTGCCTCACTGGCCACCGTCACTGACCGGCCGCCTCGGCGACCGATCGCCTTGCCTGACCTGCCGTCTGCCTGACCAGACACCTTGTTTGACCGGCCTCCCTGCCTCACTGGCCACCTTGCCTGACCATACACCTGTCTGACCAACTACCTTGGTTACCGGCCTCCCTGCCTGACCAGCTGCCTACCTGACCTGATACCTTGCCTGACCAGCCACCATGTAGACCGGTCTCCTTGCCTTACTGGCCGCCATGTTGACCGGTCTCCTTGCCTGACCGGCCGCCTTGCTGACTGGGCCTTACCTGACCGGCCGTATGTGGGGAGATCACATGGGGAGAAAGTCAGAAGGGCTGAAGCCCAACTGGGACTCAGCCTGGCCAGTTCTGTACAAGAGAATCCAAGTTCTCTTGAACCTGGAGGAACAGGAGGGTCAAGGGGAATCTCCACCCCTGACTGGACGCAGGGGTAACAGGAGTGACAAGGGATGAGGACAAGGCTGAGGTCCTGAATTCCTTCTTTCCCTCAGCCTTTACTAGTCAAATTATTTGCAGGAGACTGCGGGCGCTGCACTTACAGTGCCTTCCTCCTCCTCCTCCTCCTCTGCATGGGGGTGCAGCGGCGCAGGACAGAGCGGCGCCCTGGGTAAAAAGGGAATCTGTGAGTCCCCTGCCTCGCTCCCTGCTGCCCGGCCACCCTTGCGTCACCCACCGCCCGCAGCCCCAGGACATCCCACAACGCCTGGGGACGGGCCTCCATTTCCATGGCCTCCCTTGGCGTTGCTGCCTGTGGCTGGCAGCTGGCTGCCTCCCCCTTCTCCGGCTGTGTGTCTGCCGGGTGCGCCTGGAGCGGTGTCTCTGCCGGCGGCTGCTCCAGCTGTGGCTGCAGCGGTACCCAGCCATGGCTCCTGCTGCCACGGCTGCTCCTGGCCTTCTGGCAGCCCCACAGCCGCCACACCCCAAGTTATAGTGGAGGGTGAGTGTGACGTGTGATGACATCACAGTGCCGAGAGGTGACGGCGCAAGGGGCAGCCAACCATGTGCCGCCACCTGGGCAAAGTCAGTGCCTGGTGTCGCCTGGGAGACCAAGAGGAGCTGGCCCTGGCACCCCAAATGCCCCCAGCCCCTTGCCCGGGGAGTGAGGGTCAGCTGGGGGCCTGCTGAGGCTTTGATTCTGGCTTTTCCAGGATTCAGGATGAGTCCCCAAGCCTGCCAGCTGCCCAGAGGCCATGTAAAAGCCACGGTAAGAAGATAGGAAAGGGAATGAACCTCTGGGTCAAAGCCCCCCCCAAGCACAGCACTTGGTCTGAGCATCCTCTCTTCTCTCCCAGCACCCAGCGACCCAGAACTGGGACAGAGCTGGAGGAGGCCGAGCTGGGGGCAGTATAGCAAAGCCTGGCCACGCGTCGCTCCAAGGGCAGATGGTTGGGGTGATCAGTGGAGGGTTGGGGTGACCAGTGGAGGGTTGGGGTGACCAGTTGAGTGTTGGGATGGAATGGTAATGTCTGGGTCCTTTGACCATTCCCCTCATGGCTCGGCCGTATTTGCCCCAAATCCCAACCCAAACCCTGACCCCTGGAGCCATGGCAAAGGCTCAGCCCAGACTTGCTCCCCTTGAAGGACGAGGACACGGACGTGGAGTCGACTTCCTGTATCTCTCTCCTCAGGCAAGCTGGCTCCCTTCCTGGCCGACTCCTCTTCCCACAGCCTGGCACAGCCTGTTCTTGTGCCGCCAAGATTTCCTTCAAGGGGTCGGTGGGCCCCACAGTTGGGTTCTGAAGGAAACTGGGGGAGATTTTGGCCAGAAACACTCCAAGTTGACTTAAAAGAGATCGAGAATGGGACAAAATGGTTCTCCAGGGAGGTGGGGATACAGGGATGGGGTCAAGGCCACCACCAGCACCACCAGTAGCACCACCAGGAGCTCTGGCTCAGTAGTAGGTGGCCGTGTCACCATCCCTGAGGCTGTTCATCTGCAGCATCACCGTGCTCTGGGAGTTGTCCTTGGAGATGGTGAACCGGCCCTTGACCGATGACCCGTAGTCAGTGCTGCTACCATCGTTACTAATGTGTGTGACCCACTCCAGCCCATTACCGGCGGCCTGGTGAGCCCAGAATATGTGGGTGCTGCTGAAGTCAAAGCCAGAGGCCTTGTAGAGGAGGCGCAGGGACCCCCCGGGTGTCTTGAAGCCCCTCTGGACTCCACCAGTGTCCCAGCTGGAAAAATTAGAGGATTTTGGAGGAATATAAAGGATTTTTGAGGGAAATGAAGGAATTTGGGGAAAATATGAGGGAATTTTGGGGTAAATTAAGGAAATTTAAAAGATAATTAAGGAATTTGTGGAAAAATTATGAGAATTCTGGGAAAAATTAATAGAATTTGGGGGTAAATTAGGGGTGAGGCTGTTTGGGAGAATGGGGGCTGCAGAAAATGGGTGCTGTAAGAAGCAGCCAGAAGCTCTCTGCAGACCCCAGAGAGTAAACATTGGCTGATTCAAGGCCAGAGCTGCTGCTGACTAAGGCCGAGCCAATTGGCGATGGTCACAGCGCCTCTGGGAATCACATACAGGAGAAAGAGAAACACAAGCAGCTGCATTTGCCACCAGAGAAGGGAGCAAAATCCTGACTAAAGTCTGCTAAGAAGGGAGGGGTGGGGGAAGGTGCTTTGAGATCTGGTCACGCTTCTGACCCGACTCTGGTGTCACTGTCTGTGTAGTGCAGTGTCATCAATCAGAGAGTTTTCTTTCCTTCACTCTGTGTTGAGTCTGTTCTGCCGTGTTGTTGATTACAGGATGATCTCTCCCTGTGCTTATCTTGACTCCTGAGCCTCTCTATATGTATTTTCTCCCCTGTCCAAAAAAAGGGGAGGGATAGATCGACTTTGGTGGGCATCTGGCCTCCAGCCAGGCCTAAACCACCACACATACTAATCTCACAGAACTGGGGCCTCATTGCTTCCTTGCACCCCCTCAGGATGCTGGGAGCTGTGGTACCCTTGTACCACACGCTGCATCACACACCCCATGTGACACTGGCCCAGGAAGAGCCCTGAGGCAGTGCAGGGGGCAGAATCCCACTTCTGTGGGACTGGCTCTTCTGCTTGCTAAAATACATCAAGGCTTTACTCAGCATCACATCCACCTGCACAGTGCCTCAGTCTACCTTAAATCACAGACTCCCATTTTCTGCTCTAACCCATTCACGAGGAGAGATGCTTTCTCAGTAATGGGCCTCAGTGGGGCCAATTAACACTCTACAGCAGTTCAGCTTTTTCTTCTGACTTTAACTCTTGGAGAGACTGCTTCAATCTCCTCACAGGATCTGCAGGTCATGGAATCAGCACCAAATACACCATGGAGCTCATTAAAATTGAAAAAGCCCTAACAAGCTTTGTGTCTTTTCTTCAGGGTTTCATGACTTGTACAGCTAATTGGAGAGGTTTCAGGACTCTATTTAAAGTGGAAGATTTCAATGAGCACTTAATTAAAAAAATAAAAAAGTTTTAATATTTTTAAGGCTTTTTAGTTTTTCAATTTACAGAAGTGACAGGAGCTTTCTCCAACTAAAATTGAACCAGAGGATCTCCTAAGGAGGTGTGGAAAGGTCATAACAGCTGTCTCCCTGAGTTCCCACACTGCCTAGACACCTTTACAACTCCCCAACTCCAAGGGATGTTTGGGAGTTGCACGCTTTTCCTCCATCAGGCTTCTGCTCTGAGTCTGCAGCTGAATGTTGCAGCCCCTTTGCTGCAATTCCCACCCCGTTTACCCTGAGGACTGGCTGGGAATAGAAACAGAATTCTTCCTCATTTTGAAAAAAGTTATAAAAGAAATAAAACACATTCCCCAACTAGGAGTAAAAAACTCTAAGGGGGTGGAGTAAATCCCAAAAGCAAAGGACAGGGCACATGGCCAGAGAGTCTGCTTAGAAGGGGCCCTGAGACACAGTCGGTTTCCTCAGGGCAGGTGGAAATACCCGAAAGGCAAGTTTCAGTGCACAGTGTGACAGTGTCCTGACACCCCAAGGACTCAGGAGGATGTGTATTTCCCCTCCTACTTTTAATACATATCCCCAGAGTTCCTAACTTAGTCTGAGTTGAGAGGCAAGAATAAACTGATGATAGTGGCTGCACACTAACAAGCTTCCAGGGGAAAGGCACTGAGTGTGGAGGGCCATGGCAGGAATGAAGATTCCTGGAGGTTTAGTAGAAGCTGCTAAGGGCTGTGGGTGATGAAACTCCTTCAGAACATTGACACATGCCTCCCTGAATGCTGATTAGAGCAGAAAATCAGAGGGAGCAATTTCAGGACGACAAAGTGAGAAGATACAGACGTGCTGTGTCATGGAGCCACTTGGATGTGTCCTGGCACACCACAGGGCCCAGTGGTAGTCTAATGCCCACTGAAATGGGGAGGCTTTTGGTCATCACTTCTCCCCCTCCTCTTTTCCTTTAAAGAGCAGGCAGCTGCCTGGATCTCAGCTCTCAGCTGGGGTAAAACCACGACCCTCAGGTCTTTCCTTGGCAAGGGAATGGTCCTAACGATGCCTCTGTCATTCCGTGTGCTAACAGTGTCCATATTTCAAACTGATAAAGGTCCAGCAGTAGCTCCCAAACAAGAGGATTGAGGGCAGAAATATGTTCCTGTCCTGAAACCATGCCAGGTAGCCCAGCAGCAGCCCCAGTAACCTTGGGACTGATGTCTGTCCCTACCAAGGGATCGTTCCTAACAGTGCCTGACATCATCACCTGGGAAGGAATAACCGCTGCAATCAGTAGAGGCTGGGGGATGACCTGTTGGAGAGGAGCTCTGCAGAGAAGGGAAGGACCTGGGGGTCCTGGTGGGTGACAGGTTGGCCATGAGCCAGCAGTGTGTCTTGGGGGCTGAGAGAGCCAATGGGATCCTGCGGGGCATCAAGAGAAGCGTGGCCAGCAGGTCAAAGGAGGTGATCCTCCCCCTCTATTCTGCCCTGGTCAGGCCCCACCTGGAGTATTGTGTCCAGTTCTAGGCTCCCCAGGACAAAAAAGCCAGGGATCTCCTGGAGAGAGTTCAGAGAAGGGCTACAAAGATGATTAAGGGCCTGGAGCATCTGCCCTATGAGGAAAGGCTGAGTGAGCTGGGACTATTCAGCCTTGAGAAAAGAAGGTTAAGAGGGGATCCTATTAATGTTTATAAGTATCTGAAGTGTAGGACACAGGGGAAAATTTTCAGCCTCTTATCAATGGTCTGTGGGGGCAGAACAAGAGGCAATGGTTTCAAGTTGGAGCACAGGTAGTTCCGCAACAACACGCGGAAAGATTTTTTCCCAGTGAGGGTGACAGAGCCCTGGGACAGGCTGCCCAGGGGGGCTGTGAAGTGTCCCTCTCTGGAGATATTCAAGACCCCTCTGGACACTGACCTGTGCGACCTGTCCTAGGGAAGCTATTTTGACAGGGGGTTGGACCTGATGATCTCGTGAGGTCCCTTCCAACCCCTACAATTCTGTGACTCTGTGACTAATAGATAGATTGTGAGGCAAGGGGATTGACTGATACATTGAAAGATGAGGTAAGGGGATTGACTGATAGATAGTGAGGTAAGCCGGTAGAGAGGGATTCACTGATAGATAGATGTGAGGTAAGGGGACTGATAGAGAGATTGTGACATAAGGAGATTGTGAGGTAAGGAGATTGATAGATAGATTGTGAGGTAAGAACATGGACTGATAGATAGATGTGAGTTAATGAGATTGATAGATTATGAGGTAAGGGGATTGTGAGGTAAGGGGATTGTGAGGTATGATGAATGAGAGGGGGATTATGAAGTCACAGGATTGATTGACAGACAGATTGTGAGGTAAGGGGATTGAATGAGATAGATTGTGTGGTAAGGAGAGTAACTAATAGATTTTGAGGTAAGGGGATTGTGAGGAAAGCGGATTTTGAGTTAACTAGTTTGTGAGGTAAGGAGATTGATTCATAGATAGACTGTCAGGTAAAGAGATTGACTGAGAAATAGATTGTGAGGTCAGGAGATTGACTGATAGATAGTTTGTGAGGTAAGGAATTTGACAGATTGTGAGTTAAGTGCATTGTGAGGTAAGGATTCTGTGGCTGTCGCAGTTTTGTGTAGCTGGGTGCTGGGACAGAACTGGGGCTGCAGCAAATGTCTGGTGTAAGGAACAGCTAGAGGTCTCTGCAGTCCTGAAGAGCAAACATCGGCCAGTTCAAGGCCATAGGTGCTGCTGACCAGGGCCGAGCGAATCTGCGATGGTCACAGAGCCTCTGGGAATCACATATAGGAGAAAAAAACCACAAGCAGCTGCAACGCCCATCGTGAAGAGAGGCCAGAGGGAGGTCCCAGGAATTGCAGGCCTGTCAGCCTGACCGACCTCGGTGCTAGGGAAGGTGATAGAACAAATCGTCATGAGTCCCATCATGCAGCACATGCAGGACACTCAGGTGATCAGGCCCAGTCAGCATGGGTTTAGGAGAGGCAGATCGTGATGGACCAACCCGATCTCCTTCTATGACAAGGTGACCTGCTGCTCAGTGGATGAGGGGAAGGCTGTGGATGTGGTTTATCGAGATTTCAGTGAAGCCTTCATCACTGTCTCCCAAAGCATTTCCCCTGCTGGAGAAACTACCCGCTCATGGATTAGATGGGTACAGTCTGTGCTGGGTTAGAAACTGGCTGGGCAGCCAGGCCCAAAGGGTTGTAGTGAACAGAGTTAAATCCAGCTGGTGGCAGGTCACAAGGTGTATTCTCCAGGACTCAGTGCTGAGGCCTGTCCTCTTTAACATCTTTATTCATGATCTGGACGAGGGGATTGAGTGCACCCTCAGTGAGTTTGCAGATGACACCAAATTGTGTGGGAGTATTAATTGTCTGGATGACATGTAGGCTCTGAAGAGTGATCTGGACAGGCTGGATCGATGAGCTGAGGCCAATTGTATGAGGTTCTAGGGTTCTTGTGGCCAAGTGCCAGGTCCTGCATTTTCATCAGAATAACCCCAGGCAACGCCACAGGCCTGGGTCAGAGTGGTTGGAGAGCTCCCTGGAGGAAAAGGATCTGGGGGTGTCCGTGGATACCTTGGCTGGACATGAGCCAGCACTGTGCCCAGGTGGCCAAGGCCAACAGCATCCTGGCCTGGATTAGGAATAGTGTGACCAGCAGGAGTAGGGAGTGATTGTTCCATTACCCTCAGCTCTGGTGAGGCTGCATCTCGAGTGCTGTGTCCGGTTTAGGGCCCCTCACTACAAGAAGGACACTGAGATGCTGGAGCATGTCCAGAGAAGGGCAACAAAGCTGATGAAGGATTTGAAGCACGGGTCCTATGAGGAGCAGCTGAGGCAACTGGGGCATTTTAGCCTTGAGAAAAGGAGGCTGAGGGGGACACCTTGCCGCTCTCTCCAACTACCTGCGAGGAGGAATGTAGAGAGGTGAGAGCCGGTGCCTTCTCCCAGGTAACATGTGATAAGATGAGAAGAAATGGTTTCAAATTGCACCAGGGGAGATTTAGGTTGGATATCAGGAAGAATTTCATTACTGAAGCATTAGTCAAGTATTGGAACAGGCTGTCCAGGGAAGTGGTGGAGTCACCATCCCTGGAGGGATTTAAAAGGTTCCTATAGATGTTGTGCTTGAGGACATGGCCTAGAGGTTGACTAGGCAGGGGTAGGCTTTGGTTGCACTCAATGATTGTAAAGGCCTCTTCCAACCTAAGTGATTCTATGATTCTCTGGTACACTTCCAGGAAATTCCTGTTCTGTCATGGTGGGAAAGCACTGTCATTCAGAAACATAGTTGAGTGGTTCAGCTGTTGGAAATGTGCTTGTAAAACTTTTATAAATGTCAGGGGGAAAAAACGGAATAAAAAGTTGTGCCCCTTTCCAGGCAGAGATGATGGAAAGAGAGCCCAGCTCATCATTACGCAGTGTCTGGGTCACACAAGACCAGGAGATACTGCATTAGCAATGGGATGAAGCTGGTCCATGTTATTAAAGCTGAGACAAACTAGGAGGGGAAAAAAAACCCAACCCAACAGCTAAAAACCCTACTAAATACAGACTGGTCCTAACATGAGTTACATGGCCAGTGATATGCAGAGTGAGCAGTTTGTTGCTGCTTTGAGACATCCAGTCATCACTTTCCAAACAGCATCATTGAGCTCCTGGTTCCTCATGCTGTAGATGGGAAATTTTTATTCTGGAGGAACCACTGACTAAAAATTGTCACTACCAGGTGCAAATGATGGAGGGGAGCTTCAGGTAGGTGTACACAGCAGTGATGAGGAACAGGGAGACCACGGCCAGGTGAGGGAGGCAGGTGGAAAAGGCTTTGTGCCGTCCCTGCTGCGAGGGGATCCTCAGCACAGCCCTGAAGATCTGCACATAGGACACCACGATGAACACAAAACACCCAAAAGCTAGACATGCTCTGATTACAATTTCACTGAGGTAGGACCATGAGTGAGAGAGCTTGAGGATCTGGGAAATATCTCAGAAGAACTGGTCACAGGCATTGCACTTGCAGAGGGGCAGTGACAATGCATTGGCCGTGGGAAGCAGAGCACTGTGAATCACAACGCTGTGACAGTATTTTTAAGAAGGGAAATAATAACCAGCAGCTCCTTTTTGCCACCAGAGAAAGGAGTGAGAAAATGTAAGGGATTTTGCAGACAACAAGGTCAGTGAAGTAGGGGGACAAGGTCCTCCAAGCCTCATTGCAGAGATTCCCCTGCAGCCCGTGGAGAACACCATGGTGAATGAGGCTGTTCTCTGCAGCCCATGTTGGATGATGTGGAACAGTGATTCTACCTGCAGCTGATAGAGGTCCCCAAGGTTGAGCATGTGAGGACACTGAAGGAGGCTGTGACCTCATAGGAAGCCTGTGCTGGAGCAGGTTTGCTGGTAGGGCTGTGGAGGACCGACGCTGGAGCAGCCTGTAATTATCTGAAGTTATGTGGGAAAGACTCACTTTCATGCAGGACTGTCTCCTGTGGGTGGGACCCAATGCTGGAGCAAGGGGAGACAGTGAGGAGTCCTCCCCCTGAGCAGGAAGGAGCAGCTGAGACGATGTGCGATGAACAGACCCCAACCCTCATTCCCTGTTCCCCAGTGCCACTCAGCTGGAGACAGTAGAGAGTTAAAGAGTGAAGTGGACCCTGGGATATGAAGGGAGAGTCATCGGTGGGTGTTTAAAAATTTCATTTCTCTAGGTTCTTTTCTCATTCCTCTGCTCTCTTTGGATTGAGTGATGCAATAGATTGATTTTATTGTTGGTGTCAAGTCTGTATTGCCAGTGAGAGTAACAGCTGCATGACCTCCCCCTGTGCTTTCTCCCTGCCTGATTTCTCTGTCCTGATCATTCTGCTCCCAGGCAGAATGATCTCAGAGATGAGATCAGGGAGTGATCCCCATGAGGTCTGAGACACCAAGAGGGAGCCTACAAGAACGTGTCTTCTCCTGCTGATCTGAGTCAGGCTCCTGGGATGGAAAGAGCTCATGGCAACCCAGCAGCGCTGCAGAGAGACAGCTCTGCCCAGGAGCAGCTCCTTTGCCAAGCAAACAGGGCTGGGGACACTGCCTGTAGGCACTGAGGGGAGACCTGTGAAGCTGAGAGCTGATGGAAGCTGAGAGCTCACTGCAAGAGAAAGGTAAAGAGACTTTGCTCTGAATTTTCTGCTCTTGGTGTCTGGGTGGGAAGTGGGAGCTGAGGTTTTCTCGATAACTTTGCAGAAGGCAGTGGAAACACATTGCTCATTAGGGGTTGGACCCGATGATCTGGAGGTTGGACCCAATGATCTCTCGAGGTCCCTTCTAACCCCTACAATTCAGCGATTCTGTGATTCTGTGACTTGTTAGAGATTCTCCTGAGCCCTGCACACACAGAGGTTCCCCTGATGCCAGGAGGGGTCTGCAGAGCAGAGCTGAGCACAGGACAGGTTGGATGATCTCTGTGAGCACAGAGCGGGAGGTGAGATGGGCAAAGACAGGCAGCTGCAGGGACAGCTGCAGGCAGAAGAGACATTGTCAGGGAGGGAGAAGGAGCTGCTCTCAGCAATGCCTTGACAGTGGGGATTTGGTACCTCCCTGACATTCCTTGCAATGCAGACCCTTTCCCTCACCGACCCCCTGGTTTCTGCCACCCAGCAGAGACTCTGCACACAGAGTTCCAGGGTTTCAGGCTGAGTCTTCTCCTTGGCAGCACAACCCGCAGAGAGTAAAAACCCCTGAGTACCTGTCTGTCTGTCCCTGTATTTCCAGCCATGGCTGGAGCATTTCTCCCAGTTTCCCCCTCTGTCCTTGCTGCCTTTCTCACCCGGTTACTTGGGGCTCTGGGCACATCCATTGGTGGGGATGACCTTGAGATGACCCTCACTTCAGAACCCCCATCTACAGACATCCCACAGGACTTCCCTCTTTCCATCAGTGACAGACTCAAGCCAGCACAAAGCAGACCTCCTAAAAGGGACCTGACAAAAGTCTCCCTGAATACAAAGAGTCAACCTGGGGGCATTCCATAAGTAGTAAAAGGGATTTTCCTCAAAGAAAATTTCCCTAAATTCTCTCTGCCTTTTCCTCCTTGGACAGGTCTCCTCAGTTGACGGCAGCAGATGTCCAACAGCAGCAGCTCCATCAGCCAGTTCCTCCTCCTGCCCTTTGCAGACACACGGGAGCTGCAGCTCCTGCACTTCTGGCTCTTCCTGGGCATCTACCTGGCTGCTCTCCTGGGCAATGGCCTCATCATCATCACCATAGCCTGTGACCACCACCTCCACACCCCCATGTACTTCTTCCTCCTCAACCTCTCTGTACTTGACTTTAGCTGCATCTCCACCACTGTTCCCAAATCCATGGCCAATTCCCTGTGGGACACCAGGGCCATTTCCTACACAGGATGTGTGGCTCAAATCTTTTTCCTTTTATTTTTAATCTCCACAGAGTACTATATTCTCACTGTCATGGCCTATGACCGCTACGTTGCCATCTGCCAGCCCCTGCACTACGGGACCCTCCTGGGCAGCAGAGCTTGTGTCCACATGGCAGCAGCTGCCTGGGCCAGTGGGTTTCTCTATTCTGTGCTGCGCACAGCCAATACATTTTCGCTGCCCCTCTGCCATGGCAGTGCTGTTGACCAGTTCTTCTGTGAAATCCCCCAGATCCTCAAGCTCTCCTGCTCAGACACCATCAGGGAAGCTGGGCTTAATATGGTCAGTGCCTGTTTAGCCTTTATGTGTTTTGTGTTCATCGTGGTGTCCTATGTGCAGATCTTCAGGGCTGTGCTGAGGATCCCCTCGCAGCAGGGACGGCACAAAGCCTTTTCCACCTGCCTCCCTCACCTGGTTGTTGTCTCCCTGTTTGTCATCACTGCCGTCTTTGCCTACCTGAAGCCCCCCTCCATCTCCTTACCATTTTTGGACCTGGTACTGACATTTCTTTACTCGGTGGTTCCACCAGCAGTGAACCCCCTCATCTACAGCATGAGGAACCGGGAGCTCAAGGATGCCGTGTGGAAACTAATGACTGGATGTTTCTAAGCAGCAATAAACTGCTTACCTTCTTCTGCATATTACTGGCCCTTTTTAGTAGGGTTTTTATTTATTTACAGTTTTTGTCTTTCTTCATTGTCTGAGCTATAATATGATGGGACACATTTATCTTATTCCTAATGAGGTATCTGCACATCTAGTGTGACCCATACACTTTTTGATGAGGAGCTGGGCTCTCTTTCCATCATGTCTGCCTGGAATTGAGCAGAATTATTTTTTCTTTTACTATCTCCTGACATTAATTAAATATTTAGAAGCACATTTGCATCAGCTGATTTAGTCGACTACTTGTCTGAAATGGCAGTGCTTTCACACAATGACACAACAGGAATTTCCTGGAATTGTGCCATAGAATCATAGCATTACTTAGGTTGAAAGAGACCCTTACGATCATTGAGTGCAACCACAGCCTCAGCATGCCTAGTCTGTGACCTGAAGCACAACACCTACATGCCTTTTAAATACTTTATGGGAAGCTGATTCCACCACTTCCCTGGGCAGCCTATTCCAATACTCTTCTACCCTTTAAGTAAAGGAATTCTTCCTGACATCTAACCTAACTCTCCCCTGGTGCAAATGGAAACATTTCACAGAATTGGAGAATCACAAGGTTTGAAAAGACCTTTAGGATGTTGTGACCCATGTGCAACAACACCAACTCCACTTGGTGTTGTTAAACCTCATCCCATTGGTCTCAGCCATTTGGTCCAGCCTGTTCAGATCCTTCTGAAGACCATCCCTCCCCTCAGGCAGATCAACACTTCCTCCCAGCTTAGTGTCATCTTCAGACTTACTGAGGGAACATTTTGATCCCTTCATCCAGGTCATTGATAAAGATGTTGAACAGAACTGGACCCAGGACTGAGCCCTGGGGGATGCCACTCATGACCAGCCTCCAGCTGGATTTTGGTCCATTCACCACCACCCTTTGGGCCCAACAATCCAGCCAGTTTTGAATCCAGCTGTTCAGGCCAGTGGCAATCAGAAGTTGTGACAGATGAAGGATCTTACAGGCCTGAAACCTCCTGAGGTTGTTGTCATGGTTTTACCCTGGCTGAGAGCCGAGATCCACGCAGCTGCCTGCTCCTTAAAGAGCAGGGGAAGAGGGAAGGGGGGGTGGGTGAGAGGCAAGGGAAGGGAATAGAAAGGGGCAAATAACCCCAAAACCAAGAAACTGAGAGGCCCGTGGGTTGGGATAAGGATAGTTTACTAAGATAACAGAAAGATACAATGTAACAATGCTAACAGGACTTTAGAGCAAAAATCTATGAAGCTGTTGCTACACAATGCAGTTTCTCACCAAACCCACAGCTCAGGCCGTGCCACCCAGAGCCGTCCCGGAACCCGACTGTCTCCCGAAAACCGTGCGTCCCAGAGCCGCCCCTGCTCTTCCTCCTCTCAGCCCCCTGTTTCCTGGGCAGGACAGAATTAGCATGGAATACTCTCTTTGGTCAGCTGGGTCACCTGTCCTGGCTTCACCCCTCCTTTCTCATGAATAGAGAAATATGAAGAGCTGAGAAAGTCCCTGACTGTCTTACAGCAACTAAAACCATCAGGGTGTTATCAGCACTGCTTTCATTTTAACTCCCAAACACAGCATTCCATCCACTGCTACAAATGAAGTTAACTCCATCCTGACCAAAACCAGGACAGTTGTGCACTAGTGGAACCAGTGAAGTTGACCCCCTTCACACGCTGCTTGGCCGTAGCAGGCAGCTGAGGAGAGAGATTTCATGGGTATTAAACTGTGTCATGTTTAACTGCTGTTTGTTGTCAGAGAAATCTGTCCCTGCCTGTGAGCACAGATGATGCCAGGAAGTGTTGGGAGTCCCAGGAGGCCAGTGAGGGCACTGCTGGGCTTGGGGAAGAGCAAGGTTCTCCAGACAGGTTTGGATCTCAAGAGACTGCTTTTCCTGCCTGTCCAGATCTCCTTAGGAGACCTCTGGACCAGCCCCCATTGCAGCATGCTGCTGAACTTTCTTCCATGATCAGAGATATGACAGAAACTTTTTTTCCTATGAAAAAATCCTGCATTGTGAAACTCCTTTGAAATTTTCATCACCCAAATAAAACCTCTCCAATTAGTTACACAAGTTCTATTTATTATAAAGACAATTACGTGGAGACCCATGCTTGTAAGGGCTTTCTGGATGTTAATGAGCCCCATGGTGTGTTTTCTTCTGAGTCCCCAGACCTCAGATACCAAGAGGAGAGTGAATAAACCTCTCAAGAAGTTCAAGTAAAGAATAATGCTCAAACTGCCTTGAAGCATTCAGGAACCCTAGTGGAAGCCATTCCTGACAAAGCCTCCCCATGGGCTCCTTAGAGTAGACAACTGGAGGCCATGAGGACAAACGCAGACACAGCACAGGCAGCTCTGATGCTGAGGACACCCTGGCTTGTTCTGAGGAAGCAGAAATGCCAAGTGCTGACCCCAGCCCCTGGGCAGGCAGATCTTGATCCTCACCTATGTCTCAGGGAAGGACAGGGGTCACACATATGGTGACCTCCCCTCGGGTGGGTGCAAGGAGGCAACGATGCTCCATGGCCATGAGGACAATGTGTCTCCTCTGAGACCTCTGTGGCAGAGCCATCAGCCATAGCCAAGGGGACAAAGACCTTGTTTCTCTCAGGACCTTTCAGCCTGTCCAGCACCCTTGGCCATCTACAACACAGCCCATCCCACACTACCCCATGCCTTTGCCTGTTTTCCTGCAGGCTGCTGGCATCAAAACCCCTCCCCCACCACACTCTCACCCCACAATATCCCTGCCTGTTCTGCTGTCTCTCCCTCCTCGCCTGCTGTTCCCACAAAGACCTCGTATCTATCAGGTGCTTTCAGCCTGGCTGGCACCCTTGGCCATCTGCACCACAGCCCACCCCACACTTCCCTCTCCCTCCTCACCAGCTGATCCCAGAAACACAAAGCCACCAGCTCATCTACACTTGCTCTTGAGTGACGTTTTGCACCACAGCACTATCCTCAGAATGAGATTTCTTTATCTTCATGGCCACTCTGACCTTCAAAGCTGCAGTTTCACACGAACTTCCTTTCTTGTTTTCTTTCCATGTTGCACAGAGTGGGTTTCCCTCAGTCTCCCCTTCCCCAGGCTAAAGAAGCTGTGTGTCTCAGCCTCTCCACACAAGACCCCTAGCCATATCTGGGCAGACTTTTATCTGACAACGTGACAGCTCCTCCCCTTCCTCCAGACCGGGGAGCCCCACACTGGGACTGACTGCTCCAGACTTGGCCACACCAGTGCTGAGTCCACATGGACCAGAACAGCCTTTGTCTGTGTGGCCACACTCCTGACAGTGCAGCCCAGTGTGCTCATGGCCAAATTCCTGTTCAGCACCTCTGACTGCTACGGGATCCCCTGAAAGGACCAAATTCTTCTCATTGCAGCCAGTTCTCCACCCATTATCTCTGAGCTGTCTTGATGTGGGGGTGTTGAGCTGGAAACTTTTCTCATGGTTTCACCTCAGGGGGGCAACAACATGAAAATTAATTCCACCCCAGATAATTAAGATCAGAATAAGAAGATCTCTTCTGGATGGGAATTTTCTTGGTGTTTTTATTCAAATCTAATCCCAGAGTTTCTCAAGGTTTGTTTGAAGTGACGCTCCATTGTGTTAATGGTTCCTGTGTGCTTGCAGATGGCTCTCCAACTTGTGGTGCCACTAACAAAGTGACAGCAACAGGTGTTAAAGAAGGTGAGAAATAAGAAATAAAACCAAGAGATGCTTTCTAAATGACTTTGCAGTGGGCCACTGGAAGAAGCCTCATGTCCTCACAGTCTGCTCCCCCGTGTCTTGGAAGAGAACCACTGTTGTAGCTGCCTGAGTGTCAAAACAGGAGGGCTCAACCCATGAGAATGCTTTTGGAGGACAGTGATGATATTACCAGACTCAGACAATCACAGAGTACCCGGCTGAAAGGGAACTCAGGGACTATTTGGTCCAACCATTTTCGGCAAGGGCTCAGTCTCAAGAAAAGCCCCACACAGACCAACTGGCCCCACCCCCCATCCCACTGACTCTTACAAATGTCTGATGTTGGGGAATCCATCACTTCCCACGGAACATTGTGCAAACCCTGGTTCTCAGGGTAAAAGTTTCTTCCTATGTCCTCTGGGAATCTCTCCAGCCGGAACTTGCACCCATTATTCCTCAGCTATTTCATGTGATTCCTTCTAAAACCAGGAGTCTCTCCCTTCTCTGTAGACAGCCTTTCAGTAATGGAACCTGGTTGTGAGGTCTCCCCTAAGCCTTTTTTTCTGAAAGGTGAACAAACCCAGCTCCCTCAGCCTTTCCTCAGATGGCAGGCTGCCCAGGCCTTGGGTCACCTTTGTGGCTCCTCTCTGCACCTTCTCCAACCTGCACAGAACTTCTTTCTTTTTACAGCAGCGACCAAAACTGCACCCAGAATTCCAGGCATGGCCTGACAAGTGCTGAGTAGAGTGGGACAGCGACTTCTTTATGTCTGCTGGTGATCCCCATGCTGAGGCACCTTGCAGTTGTTTGCTGCAGCAGCACTCTGTTTATTCCTGGTGAGCTGCTTGTTCACAAGAACCCCCAGGTCCCATTCCACAGAGCTCTTCTCCAGCCAGGTGGATCCCAGTCAGTGCTGCACTCCTGGATTATAATATCTTACCTCCTAGACCCCATACTTGACCTTGCCTACTCTTCCAGCCTGTCCATATCTTCCTGCTGGGTGGCAATCCCTTCCCACGTGTCTACTTGCCCTGCTGAGTTTGGTATAACCCACAAACTTCATCAAGGTTAACTTTTGGTCAAACGTCAGGAATCTTCTTCCAGCTTCCCAGTGCACAACAGCAGGGCAGGACTGTGATTGCCTCATGACTATATTGTATATTTGGAGTTGTTCTTGGCACTACTATATCTGGGGAGAAGTTTAATGAGATTTAACAAGAGCAAGTGTAGGGTCTGGCATCTGGAGAAGAGCAACCCCAGGTACCAGTATAGGTTGGGAACTGGCTTCCTGGAAAGCAGCACAGGTGAGAGAGACCTTGGTGTCCTGGTGGAAAATGGGATGACTATCAGCCATCAATGTGCCCTCCTGGCTAAGAAGGCCAGTGGCATCCTAGGGTGTATTAGAAGGGGTGTGGTTAGTAGGTCAAGAGAGGTGCTTCTCCCCCTCTCCTCTGTCCTGATCAGACTGTGCCTGGAATGGTGGGTTCAATTCTGTGCCCCTCAGTTAAAGGACACAGAACTTATTGAAAGAGTCCAGCATAGGGCTACCAAGATGGTTAAGGGGGTGAAACACCTTCCTTATAAGGAGAGGCTGAGGGAGCTGGGCTTCTTTAGCTCGGAGGAGACTGAGGGGTGACCTTATCAACAGGCTGCCCAGAGAGGTTGTGGAGTCTCCTCCTTGGGAGACAGTCAAACCCATCTGGATGTGTTCCTGTGTGATTTAGTCTGGGTGATCCTGCTCTGGCTGTGGGGTTGGACTAGATGATCTTACAAGGTCCCCTCACACTCCCAACGTTCTGTGATCCTGTGGCACATCTGTTGCAAAGTCTCCATTACCTTCAGAAGTGCTATTCCCATTCCCTTGTTTTGTCAGGGGGTGGGGCTGGTGTTGGGCTTTTTACCGTGAAGGACAAAGACATTTTCTCCTCATCCCTTTTCCTCTGTGAGGCTGCTATTCACACACCTGCTTTACTTCTATCCATGCCAGTCCCTTCCCTGTCTGCAGATAACCAGACTCAGGACCTACAGCTCATTCCCAGGAGCAAAACGAGTCAGTGGAAGAAGAATGAGGCAAAGCAAGATGGCCAATACGAGACTGAACATGGCTGATCTCAGCACTAACATAAAAGAGACCTTTCTCCTGCCAAGCACTTACTTGCACACCCCCTCAGCACCGTATTTCCCCTCTGCTACAGCGGGTTTTGGGGTAATAATATGGTGTTTTGGGGTATCAATGTGATTGGGGTTTAAGATAAGGCTGGGGAGGGAGGGAGGACATTTACTGTTGCTGGGGGGGTGTAGGGGTTGAAGCAGGATGCTGGGGGAGATATGGTGGAATTTGAAGTTCAAAAGGAAGGGGTTTGTGTGAGTAATATGGGGCTGGGGGGTATAGAGTTTTCTGGGCTGATAATGTTTGGCTGAGGGTGCATAAGTTGTGCTGGGGGAACCCTTAGCACTGAGGAGTTGTGGCATGGGGGATGTAGAGTAGTGCTACAGGGAACATGGGGGGATTTTGGGTGGGAAGTGTGGGGTTTGGGCTTTCTAGAGGGCTTTGGGGGCAACCAGGGTCACTGTGTAGCTATAATGTTGGGTTTGGAGTGGAGGTTAGGCGGGTAGGAGGTGAACCCAAAGGTGGTCAAAGGGACATTGAGGCAGGAAGCATAGAGGGTGCTAGGGGGAGATATGGAGTTATTTGAGGAGGAAAGGAGGGGGTTTTGGGTTGTTGGGCAGCCAGCAGTGGTGCTGTGGGTTTAATGCAGTGCTGGGGAGTGAGGGGGGGCATCTATGGGTTCTGGAAGGAGCCTGGGATTGGTGTATGCAGTGCTGTGGGTGTATAAGTGGGATTTCTTTGGGGGAAGTAGGGGGTCAAGGGGGATACGGGGGGGAGGGGGGAGTGCCTGCCAAGGTACCTGGGAAGGATTAAGGGTATGCTGGGGGGCGGGGTGAAGGTGTGGGGGGCACCCATGATTGCAGAAGGGAGGGCATCTGGAGGGAGTAGAGTAGTGTTTGGGTGAGATATGAGGGGATTTGGAGGTGAAAATGAAGGGGTGGGGGTAATTAGGTTTTGGGGAGCCACCAGGGGTGCTGGGAGGGTTAATTGTGGGGACACCCATAGGTGATGGGAGGGGTGTGGGGATGTTGTACAAAGGTTCTGGGGGTGGATATAATGGAATTTGGGGGGTAAAAGGGGAGGCTTATGGCAATATTATGGTGCTATATGTTCCGGCTATACCAGTGCTCACCTTCCAACCTGTTAAAGGTCCAGCAGTACATCCCAAGCAAAAGGTGTGAGGGATGGCAGATGTTCCTGGCCTGAAACCTCCCCAAGAGTATGCAAGCAGCCCGATAAACCTTGAGGCTCATGAATTCCCAGCCAAAGGAACAGTCCTAACAGTGCCAGATGTCATTTTCTGGTTCTTCCATAGTCCAACATCGAACATGCTGAACATCCGTCCAGCAATGGAGTCCCAGGGTCTCTAACACCTATTGCTGGCATTTCATTGGAGGCACCACAAGTTGGAGAGACACCTGCAAGCACATGTGGACCATTAAAAAGATGGAGTTTCCCTTCAAAAAGACCTCGATAAACCTTCACAGGTGACCCAAAATAGGCCAAAGAGGGTGTTCCATGCCAATTCCATCAAGCTCAGCATAAAGGGGGCTGGTGGAGGGGAGGAGCACAGGGCTCTGAGCTGTAGGGCCTGAGCTGTGTGGTTTGGTGAGAAACTGCACTGGGCATCACCAGTGTTGTATGTTTTACTATGGTTTTTGTTTTCATTTCCCTCCCTTCCCCCTGTTTCCAATCCCTCCCACACCACATCATCCTCCTAGAGAGAACGTGGCCTCTTGATGTCCAGCTCTTGGCTGGAATGAAACCAGGACAAAAGGTTCCAGCACAACACCCACACATCAAGGCAGCTCAGACATGACGGGTGGAGAACAGGCTGCAGGGAGAAGAATTTGGTCATTCCAGGGGCTGCCATAGCAGTCAGAGGTGCTGAACAGGAATCTGGCCATGAGCACATTGGGCTGCACTGGGAGGAGAGTGGCCACACAGACAAGGGCCCTTCTTGTCCATCTGGACTCAAGCACCAGCGAAGACACCTCTGGAGCAGTCAGTGCCAGTGTGGGGCTCCCCAGTCTGGTGGAGTGTGGAGAAACCCTCGTGTGGTCACAGCAAGTCTGACCAGATACAGTTAGGGGTCTTGTGTGGAGAGGCTGAGAGACCCGGGACTTCTTTAGCCTGGGGAAGGGGAGGCTGAGGGAAGCCCTCTTGTGCTACAGGGAAAGAACCTAAGAAAGGAAGTCAAGGTGAAACTGCAGCTTTGAAGGTCAGAGTGGACATGAGGATAAAGAAATGTCATTCTGAGGGCAGTGCTGTGGTGTAAAATGTCACTTTGAGGAAGTGTGGAGGAGCTGGTGGCTTTGTGTTTGTGGGAACAGCTGGCATGGATGGAGACACAGCAGTACGGGCAGGGACATCATGGGGTGAGAGCATGGTCGGGAAGGGGATAATGTGCCTGCAGGGACACAGGCACAGGTGTGGGGAACTGTAGGATGGACTGTGGTACAGATGGCCAAGGGTGCTGAACAGGCTGAAAGGGCCAGATAGAAACAAGGTCTTTGTCCCTTTGGCTGTGGCTGATGGCCCTGACACAGAGGCCTCAGAGGAGAAACATTGTCCTTGTGGCCATGGAGCATCATTACCTCCTTGCACCCATGCCAGGGGAGGACACCATGTATTAAACCCCTGTCCTTCCATGGGGTCACACTGCCCACATCCAAAGGAAGAGCCCTTAGGCACAGGTGGGGGTCAGGATCTCCCTGCTCAGGGGCTGGGGGTCAGCACTTGGCATTGCTGCTTCATCAGACCTAGCCAGGGTGTCCTCAGCATCAGAGCTGCCTGTGCTTTGCCTGGGTTTGTCCTCATGGCCTCCAGTTGTCTGCTCTAACGAGCCCATGGGGAGGCTTTGTCAGTAGTGACTGTCGGTGGGGCCTGTTAGTGCTTCAAGGTACTTTGGGCATTATTCCTGACTAAACATCTGGAGAGGTTTCATCATTCTTCTCTTGCTACCTTGAGGTCTGTGGACTCAGAATAAAGCACACCATGGGGCTCATTAACATCCAGAAATCCCTTAAAACCATGGCACTTCAAGTCATTTTCTTTAACAAAAAATAAGCCTTGTACAACTAATTGGAGAGGTTTTATTTGAGTGATGAAAACTTCAAAGGAGTTTCACAATGCAGGATTTTTCTGTAGGAAAAATGTTTCTGTCACATCTCAGATCATGGAAGAAAGTTCAGCAGCATGCTGCAATGGGGGCTGGGCCTGAGGTCACCTAAAGAGATCTGGACCGGCAGGAAAAGCAGTCTCCTCAGACCCAACCCTGCATGCAGAACCTTGCCCTTCCCCAAGCCCAGCAGTTCCCTCA
This sequence comes from Gallinula chloropus, assembly GCF_964237585.1. Classification (NCBI taxonomy): domain Eukaryota; kingdom Metazoa; phylum Chordata; class Aves; order Gruiformes; family Rallidae; genus Gallinula; species Gallinula chloropus. The sequence goes on along the minus strand of NC_140119.1, from coordinate 2,400,695 downwards.
CTGGCCTCCTGGGACTCCCAACACTTTTCCTCCCATCATCTGTGCTCACAGGCACGGACAGATTTCTCTGACAACAAACAGCTGTTACACATGATCCAGTTTAATACCCATGAAATCTCTCTCCTCATCTGCCTGCTACGGCCAAGCAGCGTGTGAAGGGGGTCAGCTTTACTGGTGCTCCCAGTGCACAACCTGGGCAGGTTTAGGTGCTATTGGTGGATATTTTGCATTTTTGAAACTTGACACTGCTGGAGCTGGAAGATGATGTCAGGCACTTGTAAGGACTGTTCCATTTGACAAGGACAGTCCTGAGCTCCAAGATTACTGGGGCTGCTAATGGGATGTCTGTGTAGGTTTCAGGCCAGGAACAGCTTTAATCACTCACTCCTTTTGTTTTGGTGCTATTGGTGGACATTCAGCACATTTGGAGTTGGATGCTGGTAGAGACTGAAAATGACATCAGGCACTATTAAGATCGTTCCCTCAGCTACAAAAGCTCTGAGCCTCAAGGTTACTGGGGCTGCCTTTGGGCTACCTGGTGAGTTTTCAGACTCCCAAGGTATTTCAGCCCTCAAACCTTTTGTTGTGGAGCTATTGCTGGGCATTTGGCGTCTTTGAATGTGGACACTGGTAGAGCTGGAAAATGATGTCTGGTGTTATGGGACAATTCCCATAGCCAGGAATGCCCTTTGCCCAAAGTTTACAAGAGCGTCTTGTTGGCTAACTGGTAAGGTTTCAGCCCAGGAACATCTTTCAGCCTTCACAGATTTATTTGGGAGCTATTGATGTTTAGAATTTTCAAAGGCGGAACCCAGTAGAGACACAAAAATTGTGTGGGGCAATGGTAGGACTGTTCCCCTGGCTAGGAAAGCCCTGACCCCCAAAGATACTGGGGCTACTAGTGGAATACCTGGGGGGGGGGGGTCTAGAAAGAAACTTTTTCAGCCCTTACACCTTTTGTTTGCGACCTACAATAACTGTGGGAGATTCTCCCTGGTAATCCTTTTGTTATTAATTCTATAAATTCATTAATAGCAAAAGGAGGGCCAGGGAGAATCTCCCACCTTCACTGGATCGGGGGGAACCACTGTGATGGAGGATGAAGAAAAGGCTGATGTACTTTGCCTAAGTCCTTAGTAGTAACACCATTGGTCCCCTGATACCCAGACCACTGAGTGGAAAGATGGGGATGGGAAGTGGACTGAAGTCCCCATCATCCATGGGGAACTGGTTACTGACCTGCTCAGCCGCTTAGATCCATACGAGTTGATGGGTCTGGATGAGAAACACCCCAAGGTACTGAGGGAGCTGGTGGATTTCCTCCCCAGACCACTTTCCCTTAGTTACCAGCAGTCTTGGCTGAACGTGGTGCTTCCACCTGACTGGAAGCTGCACACGTGACACCCATCTACAGGAAGGGACAGAGGGAGGTCCTGAGGAATTACAGGCCTGTCAGCCTGACCTCAGTGCTGGGGAAGTTGATGGAACAAATAATCTTGAGTACCATCACGCAACACATGCACCACACTCAGGCCATCAGGCTCAGTCAGCATGGGTTTAGGAAAGGCAGATTGTGCTTCAAGCTGCTGATCTCCTTCTATGACAAGGTGACCTGCTTAGTGGACGAGGGGAAGGCTGTGGATGTGATCTACATGGACTTCAGTGAAGCCTTCATCAGTTTCCCCCAGGGCACCCTGCTGAAGCATCTGTTCATGGATTAGATGGGTATACTCTTTGCTGGGTCAGAAACTGGCTGAAGGCTGGGCCCAAACAGCTGTGGTGAATGGAGTTAAATCCAGCTGGCAGCACGTCACATGTGGTGTTCTCCAGGGCTCAGTGCTGGGGCCCATCCTCTCTAACATCTTTATTAATGATCTGGACGAGGGGATTGAGTGCAGCCTCAATAAGTTGGTACATGACACCAAATTGTGGAAGGCAGGAAGGCTCTGCAGAGCGACCTGGACAGGCTGGATCAATTGGCAGAGGCTTTATGGGGCTTGGTCATGAGCTTTGGTCACAATAACAACAGGCAGGGTTACAGTCCTGGAGCAGAGTGGCTGGAGAGCTCCCTAGAAGTACAGGATATGGGGGTGTTAGCTGAATATGAGCCAGCGCTGTGCCCAGGTGGCCAAGAAGGCCAGCGGCATCCAGGCCTGGATCAGGAATAGTGTGACTGCCAGGAGTAGGGAAGAGATTGTTCCGTTATACTCAGCTCGGGTGAGGCCACACCTTGAGTACTGTGTCCAGTTTTGAGCCCCTTGCTAAAAGAAGGACGTTGAGATGCTGGATTGTGTCCAGAGAATGGCAGAGTAGACAGTGAAAGGTTTGCAGCACGAGTCCTGTGAGGATCAACTGAGGGAACTGGGGCGTTTTAGTCTTCAGGATACTAAAGGGAGACCTTATCACTCTCTACAAGGACCTGCAAGAAGGATATAGAGAGGTGGAGATTGGCCTCTTATCTCAGATAACAAGCGATAGGATGACAGGGAATGGCTTGAAATTATACCAGGGGAGATTTAGGTTAGACATCAGGAAGAATTTCTTTATGGAAAGGGTATTCAACTATTGGAACAGGCTGCCCAGGGACATGGTGGAGTAGCCATCCCTGGAAGTATTACAAAGGTGTGCAGATGTTGTGCTTGATGACATGGTGTGGAGGTGGACAAGGCAGGGTTAGGCTGTGGTTGGACTTTGTGAAAGATTCTGTGACTTTATGTTTGTTACACTTCAAGGAAATTCCTGTTCTGTCATGGTGGGAAAGCACTGCCATTTCAGACAAGTGGTCAAGTGATTCAGTTGATGAAAATGTTCTTATAAATATTTAATAAATGTCAGGAGAAATTTTAAGAAAGAAAAATTTGTGCAACTTTTCAGACAGACATGATGCAAAGAGAGCACAGCCCTCATGGTCAGTGATAAGCAGAAGAAGATGAGCAGTTCATTGTTGCTTAGAAACATCCAGTGCTCAGTTTCCACACAGCATCCTTCAACTCCTGGTTCCTCATGCTGTAGATGAGGGGGTTCACTGCTGGTGGAAACACTGAGTAAAGAAAAGACAATACCAGGTCCAGAAATAGGGAGGAGATGGAGGGGGGCTTCAGGTAGGCAAAGAAGGCAGTGCTGAGAAACAGGGAGACCACGGCCAGGTGAGGGATGCAGGTGGAAAAAGCTTTGTGCCGTCCCTGCTGCGAGGGGATCCTCAGCACAGCCCTGAAGATCTGCACATAGGACACCACAATGAACACAAAACACCCAAGATCCAAACAGGCACCAACCACAATGAGTCCAGTTTCCCTGAGGTAGGCATCTGAGCAGGAGAGCTTGAGGATCTGGGGGATTTCACAGAAGAACTGGTCAACAGCATTGCCATGGCAGAGGGGAAGGGAAAATGTATTGGCTGTGTGCAGCACAGCATGGAGAAACCCACTGGCCCAGGCAGCTGCTGCCATGTGGACACAAGCTCTGCTGCCCAGGAGGGTCCCGTAGTGCAGGGGGTGGCAGATGGCAACGTAGCGGTCATAGGCCATGACAGTCAGAAGAAAGTACTCTGTTGCGAACAAAAATACAAAGAAAAAGAGTTGAGCCACACATCCTGTGTAGGAAATGGCCCTGGTGTCCCACAAGGAATTGGCCATGGATTTGGGAACAGTGGTGGAGATGAAGCCAATGTCAGCAACAGAGAGGTTGAGGAGGAAGAAGTACATGGGTGTGTGGAGGTGGTGGTCACAGGCTATGGTGATGATGATGAGGCCATTGCCCAGGAGAGCAGCCAGGTAGATGCCCAGGAAGAGCCAGAAGTGCAGGAGCTGCAGCTCCTGTGTGTCTGCAAAGGGCAGGAGGAGGAACTGGCTGATGGAGCTGCTGCTGTTGAACATCTGTTGGTGTCAGTTATGGAGACCTGTGAAAAGAGGAAAAGACACAGTGAGAAGTGATGGAACTCTTCTTTTAGGAAAACGTCTTCTAATTCTTAGGGAATGCCCTCAGATTGACTCTCTGTATTCAGGAAGACATTGCCAGGTCCCTTTTGGGAGGTCTGCTTTGTGCTGGCTTGAGTGTGCCACTGCTGGGAGGAGGGTCAGCTGTGGTCTCTCCAGAACTCAGTCCTGCCTGGCAGCAGTCAATAAACAGAAGGATGGTGGGATCTCAGATTAAAGCCCCTGTGGATAGGAATGAGCTTTTCAGCACTGTCACTCCAGTTTCACCTGAGGGCAGAGCAGAGCTTTGGTAATGGTGGGACAAAGGCAGCAAGGACAGGAAGGGAAACCGTGAGAAACAGTCCAGCCAGGGCTGCAAGGACAGGGACAGACAGACAGGTACTCGCAGGTTTCTCAGACTGAAAACGTGGAAGTCTTGTCTCAGAGTCTGTGCTGGGTGGCAGAAACCAGGGGGTTGCTGTGGGAAAGTATCAGCACAGTGGGTGATGTCAGGGAGGTACCAAATCCCCACTGCCAGGGCATTGCTGGGAGCAGCTCACTCTTCCTCCTTGCCAATGTCTCTGCTAACTGCAGCTGTCCCTGCAGCTGCTTCTCTTTGCCCGTGTCACCTCCTACTCTGTGCTCACAGACCTCATCCAACCTGCCCTGTGCTCAGCTCTGCTTTGCAGACCCCTCCTGGCATCAGGGCACTGCCCCAGGGAACCTCTGTGTGCACAGGGCTCAGGCAAAGCTCCAGAGTCTTAAGAAGATTTGAGTTTTCATTGCATATTCTTTGGGGAGATATAAGTTCTCATCTGCCACAGCACAGCCCACAGGAGAAGAAAAGTCAAAGCAGACACTGCCTTGCAGCAAAATGCTTCCTTGAATTTTTTTCCAAGTCACTTTGGAATGTGTCAAGAATCAGCTGCAGTTGGGAGCAAAGCTGACCCAGCCTGCATTTTCTTACAGAAGAAGGAACCTGTGCTGCCCTTCCCTGGGTCACTCCTTCAACCCACAGCTGCTGTCTCTATTGCTGTGGAAAGCCCAGCAGGCAGGCTGAGTTCTGACCCTGGCAGCAGCAGAGTCCCTGCCCCAGCACACAGACCCCGGGGGCACAGGGACCCTGCTCACAAGGACAGCCCTGGGCACTCCTGGGTGCACACGCTGCTTCACATATCTGCAGCCATGCCCAGGAGAAGACAGCTGTCCTGCCCTGTCCCTCTGATGGGGCAGAAGGGCATCCCTTCCAGGCAGCACTTTCTGCTCCTAGAGAGAACCTGTCCTCCTGACAGACCCCACACACTGCCCCATGTCCCAGCTTTAGGAGATCCCTCCAGGAACAGAACCTGCATTGCCCTGCACCCACAGACATACCACGGACATACTCACAGGTAGAGTGCTGAGGATATTTCTCCTCCAGTGAGCTCTCAGCATCCATCAGCTCTCTCAGCCTCACAGGTGTCCCCTCGGTGCCTACAGGCAGTGTCCCCAGCCCTGTGTGCTTGGCAGAGGAGCTGCTCCTGGCCAGAGCTGTCTCTCTGCAGCACTGCAATATTTCTGAGCTCCTACTCTCCATCCCAGGAGCCCAGCCCAGCTCGCAGCAGAGGAGCAGGTGAAGACATCATATTTTCCATCCCCTCTGGACTCCTCCCTAGAGCTCCAGGGAACCTTCTTGGAAAGAAACTGAAGTTCTCACTGACTTTCCCTCCCCTGGCTGGGGAGAAATCCTTCTGTCCAGCAGATTCCTTTCTCCTGATCAAAACAGAGCTGGGCGGGACAATCACCTTTCCTTGTCTCCCCATGAGACAGGACCCCCAGGCAGGGACAGGGAGGGGTCTCTTACCCCCTGCAAAGGTTAAGGAGCATGGCTGCCTGGGACCTGTTGGGAATTACTGAGGGTGGAGGCCAGGAGAGAGCTCCTCAGACACCAACCCCTATTGTCACCTGAAGGGCCAGAGGTGGTCCAAGAGACATGAGTCGGTTCAAGGTCCAATAGAGCAATGCTGCCTGGGATGAGGAGCATTTTTGAGCCTGGTGGGGAATTCCTTTGGCCAAATAACAAGACACCAGATGGTCACAGTTAGGACCATCCATACCCAGAGGCACCACATGTCCAACAGCAGCTCCATCAGCCAGTTCCTCCTCCTGGCCTTTACAGAACCCATGGGAGCTGCAGCTCCTGCACTTCTGCCTCTTCCTGGGCATCTTCCGGTCTGCTCCTCTGGGCAGCAGTTTAATGATCATTCTTACAGTCTCTCTAACATTTCCCCCTCCCTCAGCAGCCAGTCTCTGGCTGGCAGAGTTTGTGGAAGGATTTGGGCAGGTCGTAGGGCAGTTATAACCTCCTACAGTCTGTGACTTTACAGCTGCACAGGCAAACAACCCTGGCAAACTGACACACCACCTGATCGATGGGTGCCTTGGCTACATCATCCAAATCCCATCCCCATCCCAATCCCATTCCACCTGTCCTGGATCTTGTCAGGGCAGAATTAACCTCCCCAGGCAGGCAGCACAGGTGAGCTGAGTTATCCCAGGCTGTTTTCCACACCCCTTGACATCACTCCCCCATAAAAGGGGCTTGCTGGGGAGGGGCACTCCTGGTGCCTCCAGGGCAAGGAGTGCAGCCAGGTCATCAGGTTGGTCATCATGTTGTGTAGTTACTGGGTCATAACTGGGTATAAGTGAAATTCTTATGGGCTGTTTTCCTTTCACGGTGATTTGGTCAGTAAACTCTCCTTAGGCCAGCCCACGGAGGCTCTGTCTGTTTCTTCTGTGGGAGTGAGTGATCAGCGTGTGCTGCTCAGCCACTGGTTGGAGCTGAACCTCCACAGACCTTTTTGGAGCCCAAGGTGGGGCCTGAAGGGTTGTGATAACAGTAGAGGATGAGGTGAGGGGTGCTTTCTCCTCCCCTTTTCCCTTTAGGCTTTTTACAGCATCTGTTGGGAACGTTGACTATCCCTGGGATGTTCAGACCAGCATATGTGTCTTGCTCTCTCTCCTGAATGTCTGTCTGGACCTATGTGTTACCAACAACTGTTCCAAGAATATTGCCAAGAGGTCTTCCCTGGGCTGAAGGGTCAGGGGTGGCATGGGGTGTGGGAGGGCATGAAAAAATACCTAGACAAGAAAAACAGATCCAGAGGCACTGTGGCTGCCCAGGCCTCAGAAACCAACACCACAGCTGAGCCGGAAAGAACCCTTCCAACAGGCACTGGAGCTACCCGTGCCTCAGAGAGTGCAGCTCCTCCAGTCTCCCCAACAAGCACCATGGGTACTCAAACCTCAGAGGCCAACCCCAGAGCTGATCCAGACAGCCAACCAGTACGCCTGTCAGTCACCTCTATCCAGAAGAAGAAATACATGGAGAAATCAGTCCTCATCGTGAAAGATGATGATGAACTGGGACCATTGCAAGGCCCTGAAGAGGCAATACCAGAGGTTATAACCTGATCCCTGTCCTTGAGCTGAGAGACATGAGAAAAGACTTCAGCCGCCTTCCAGGGGAGCACATCATCACCTGGCTACTGCCATGCTGGGACAATGGGGCAGGCAGCAGAGAGAAGGCAGGGAGGCCAAGCAGCTGGGATCCCTGTCCAGAGAGGAGGCAGTAACAAGGCAATTGGAAGGAAGGCTCAAGCCCTCAGCCTCTGGAGGTGACTTCTACCAAGTGTAAGGGCAGGGTACCAGTTCATTGAAGATGTTGTGTATTGGCCAGACCAGTGGATGACCATGGAGAGAGATATCCATTATCTGAGGGGATTAGCCACGTGAGAGATGATTTAGTGTGATCCTGATGATCTGCAGCTCTGTGCATCCTGGGCATAGACTTCCTCTGCAGAGGGCACTTCAAAGACCCAAAAGGGTACCAGTGGGCTTTTGGAATAGCTGCCTCAGAGACAGAAGACATTGAACAAGTGTCTCTTCTGCCTGTACTGTCAGAAGACCCTGCTGTTGTGGGGCTGCTAAAGGTTGAAGAACAGCGAGTACCAATTGCTACCATGATGGTGCACAGGCAACAATACCACACCCAACAGAGACTCCCTGATTCCCATTCAGAAACTGATCATCAACTGGAGAGTCAGGGAGTGATTGGTAGAACCCACTCACCCTTCAACAGTGCAATCTGGCCAGTGCAGAAGTCCAGTGCAGAGTGGAGGCTGATTCTGGGCTATCATGCCCTGAATGAGGTCTCGCTGCCTCTGAGTGCTGCAGTGCCAGACCTGCTGGAACACCAGTATGAACTGGAGTCAAAAGCAGCCAAATGCTACACTACAACTGACATTGCAAATGTGGTTTTCTCGACTCCTTTGGCAGCAGAACACAGGCCACAGTTTGTTTTCAGTTGGAAGAGAATGCAGTACACCTGAGATCGACTGCCCCAGGGCTGGAAACACAGCCCCACCATCTGCCATGGACTGATCCAGTCTGCATTAGAGCAGGGTGAAGCCCCAGAGCACGTACAGTATATTGATGATGTCATGGCATGGGACAACACAGCAGAGGAATTTTTTGAGAATGGGAAGAAAATGATCTGAATTCTGCTTAAGCTGGTTTTGCCATCAGAGTAAGAGCAAGAGACCTGCTTAAGGAATCCACTTATTAGGAATAAAATAGCAGGATGGGTGTCATCAGATCCCATTGGATGTTATCAATATAATAGCAGCTATGTCTCCACCCATCCACAAAAAGGAGACACAAGCTTTCCTAGGCACTGTGGGGTTCTGGAAAATGCATATCCCAAACCACAGTCTCATTGTCAGCCCTCTCTACCGTGTAACCTGGTAAGAGAACGATTTCCAATGGGGCCCAGCGAGAAGCCTTTGAAGAGATCACACAGGAGATACTCCATGCAGTAGCCCTTGGGCCCTTCCAGGCTGGGCCAGATGTAAAAAATGTGTTCTACAGGTCAGCCTGGGAGAATGGCCCTATCTGGAGTCTCTGACAGGAAGCACCAGGGGAATCTCAAGGTCAGCCTCTGTGGTTTTGGAGTCGGGGCTACAGAGGATCCAGACACTCTAACAGAAAAGGAAATACTGGCAGCACAGGAAGGGGTTTGAGCCACTTAAGAAGTGATTGTGACTAAAGCCCAGCTCCTCCTGGCACCCCGACTGCCGGTGCTGGGCTGGATGTTCAAAGGGAAGGCCCCTTCTACACAACATGCCATTCATGCTACATGAAGCAAGTGGGTTGCACTTATCACACAGCAGGCTGGAATAGGAAACCCCAATCACCCAGGAACCCTGGAAGTGATCACAGACTGGCCAGAAGGCAAAGACTGTGGAATATCACCAGAGGAACAGGTGACACGTGCTGAAGAGACATCACTGTACAGTGATCTGCCAGAAAATGAGAAAAAATATGCCCTGTTCACCGATGGGTCCTGTGGCATTGCTGGTAAACATCAGAGGTGGAAAGCTGCTGTATGGAGTCCTACACAAGTTGCAGAAGCTGCCTGTGCAGAAGGCAAATCCAGCCAGTTTGCAGAGGTGAAAGCCACCCAGCTGGCTTTAGACATTGCCAAAGGAGAAAAGTGGCCACATATGTAGCTCTATACTGATGCCTGGATGGTGGTCCATGGCAGATGGTCTAAATAAAAAATGATGTTATGAACCTCCCAAATACTCTGAAAATGTAAGATCTGGGCCTGGTGTTGAAACAGGGGTGGATAATTTCCTGGTACTGGACAGGCCATAGTTCACCTCCCCAAGAAGCCAGCACAGGTGACCTGAGTTTGCCTGGGCTGTTTTCCACACCACCTGACACCACTTCCCCATAAAAGGGGCTGGCTGGGGAGGGGTGGTCATGGCACGGTGCAGCACTCTGTTATTGTTGGGTTTGTAAGGTACTCTCTGTGCTATCATTGGGTGGGAGTGCAATTTGGGCTGTTAATGTTCCACTTTTATGGTGCTTTTGTCTCTAAACTGTCCTTATCCCAACCCACAGAGGCTCTGTCTGTTTCTCCTCCGTGAGTGAGCGATCAGCATGTGGTGCTCAGCCATTGTTTGGGGCTGAACCACCACAGTTTCCAAGCCACAAGCACTGAGCTTCTCTAGGAGAAAGTTCTGGAAAACTGTGTCCAAGGCCTTGCTAAAGTCAAGGTAGACAACATCCAGAGCCCTTCCCTTGTCCAAGAAGCAGGTCACCCTGTCATAGAGGGAGATTCAGTGGGTCAAACAGGACCTGCCCTTATGAACCCAAGCTGACTGGGCCCGAACACTTGGGGGTTCTTCATGAACTGGATAATGCTGCTCAGGATGATCTGCACCATCAGCTTCTCTGGGACTGAAGTCAAACTATCAGGCCTGTAATTTCCCTGACCATCCTTCTGTCCCTTCTTTTATTGGGGGTTGCATTGACTGATCCAGTCAGCCAGGACTGATGGAAAGTGGCTTGGTGAACACCCCTTGCCAGATATCTCAGCACCCTTTCAGCCCCACAGATCTGTGCACATCTCTGTGGTGCAGCAGGACAATCTCCTCCTGGATTGAGGAGGGCTCATTCTGCTCCCTGTCCCTGTCTCCCAGCTCAGGGAATTGGATTCTCTCTGTACAACTGCTCCTATTACTAAAGACAGTGGCAAAGATTTCATTAAGCACCTCAGCCTTGTCCTCATCTTTCAACAATGTTTTCTCCTGAATCTGAAAGGGGATGGAGGGTCTCCCTGCTCTTTCTTTTATTTAAATGGAGGACAGATGAATTTCTAGCTGGGCTTTGGACCAACAATGAGGAGAAACTCTCATCCTGTTGTTCTTCCCTCAGCATTACACACCCCATGCTGCCCCACGAAGAGCCCTGAGCAATGCCTGAGAGGCAGAACCTGTCTCTCCTGGGGCTGGCAGTCAGGGCTTGGCCTTTATGTTTCATCAAACCAACCCAGGGCTTGCTCAGCATCTCAGCTGCTTGTACATTGCCTTTGCCTACCAGCCAACATGGCCTCCAATTACCTGTGCTAACGAGTCCCTGGGGAGGCTCAGCCAGCAATGGCTCTCAGCGGGACTCATTAATACTTCAGGTACTTTGGCTTCTACTTTTGACATGGAGATTTTTGTGTAATTTCCTCTCAGTACCTGAGCTTCAAGGACTCAGCACCAAATGCACCCCAGGGCTCATTAAACATAAAAAAGCAAGCCCTAACGAGCTATGTCTCTTCATGTAACTATCTTTAAGTCTTCAAGAGATGTACAGATCATTGAAGCTGTTTCAAAGGGAGCTCAGAGTAAAAATGATTTATTTTTAAGTGTGTAGGATATTATTTTCACTGTAGAGGAGAGGTGACAACCTCTGACTGAGATTGATCCAGGGTGTCTCCTAAGGTGGTCTGGACTGGTCTGAAAAAGGGTCCCTTGAGGTCTGGTGCAGTGGGGACAACCTTGCTGCACATCTCCACAAGCCCACCATGACTCTCACCAGCCAACTGGGACTTGCATCCCTTGTCCTTACATCAGGTCTCTCTCTGCACTCCACAGTGGGGCATTACAGCCCCTCTGTACCAGCTCCCCTGCTTTCCTTAGAGAACTGGCTGCACACAGGCAGCACAGAGGGAGTTATTTTCCCAACAACACAAGAAACCTGACAAGATTCACCATTAAATTAAACACTCCTCACCCTATGCCAAGTGCAATCTGCCACCAGTGAGGTTCAACTGCCACAAAGCTTAACCCTGTGAGAGATGTTCTAGTGAGGAAGGAGACTGTGAAATCACCACAACTCAAGAGTTGGCTAAAGACAGAATGAGTCAGACAACTGCCAGAAAGGCAAGGGTTTAACTCCCTGGAGCTCAGAGCAGCAGCTGGATGGTTCAGAGGTGTCTGAATGGTCCAAGGGAAGGGAAATCTGGAGAGCAATCACAAGTGCTGGTGTGCAGATCCACTGCTAAGTGGTGATTTCTGTCAGGGTCATAGAATCGCCCGAGTTGGAAGGGACCCATAAGGATCATCCAGTCCAACTCCTGGCTCCACACAGGGCCAGCCAAATCAGGGCACGGGACTGAGCGCATCATCCAGATGCTTCTTGAACTTGGTCAAGCTCAGGGCTGTGGCCACTTCCCTGGGCAGCCTGTTCCAGGGCCGGACCTCCCTCTCAGTAAAGAACCTCTCCTTCATATCTAGCCTAAACCTCCCCTGTCACAGCTTCATGCTGTTCCCTCAGCTTCTATCACTGCCCACCAAAGAGAGATCAGCACCTGCCCCTTCTCTCCCCCTCCTCAGGATGCCACAGACTGCAATGAGGTCTCCCCTCAGCCTCCTTTTCTCCAGGCTGAACAAACCAGGGGGCTTCAGCCTCTCCCCATGAGACTTCCCCTCCAGACTCTTCACCATCCTCATTGTCTCCTCTGGACATTTCCCAATATTTTTATGTCCCACTTGTACTGTGGTGCCCAAAACTGCACCCAGCACTTGAGGTGAGGCTGCACCAGCACAGTGTAGAGCAGGACAATCCCCTCCCTGGACCGGTTGGCAATGCCATGCTTGATGCACCCCAGGTTACAGTTGGCCCTCCTGGCTGCCTGGGCACACTGCTGGATCGTGTTTAACTTGTTGTCTACCAAGACCCCCCAAATCCCTACAGTTTCTGACCCCCCAGTCTGTATGTGCAGCCAGGGCTGCCCCTTCCCAGGTGCAGGATCTGGTGCTTCCCCTTGTTAAACTCCATGGTGTTGGTGATTGCCCAGCTCCATGACCTGTCCAGGTCTCTGCAAGGCTTCTCCACCCTCAGCAGAGTCCACAGCTCCTCCCAATTTGGTGTCATATGCAAATTTACTCAAGACCAGCCCAGTTATCTGGTCATTTCTGAAAACATTAAAAAGAATCACAGAATCACAAGGTTTGAAAAGACCTTTAAGATCATCAAGTCCAACTGTTTCTGTCCTAATTTAAACCATATCCCTAAGTACTTCATCTACCCCTTTTTTTGAACACATCCATGGAAGGTGACTCAACCCCCTCCCTGGGCAGCCTGTTCCAGGTCCTGATAACTCCTTCAGTAAAAAAATCTTCCTCACATCTGATCTGACCCTTCCCTTGTGCAGCTTGAGGCCATTTCCCCTTGTCCCATCTCCTGTCCTCTGGCTGAAGAGACCATCGCCCACCTCTCTGCACCCTCCTGTCAGGGCAGTGATAAGGTCTCCCCTCAGCCTCCTCTTCTCCAGGCTGAACACCCCCAGCTCCCTCAGCCGTTCCTCAGAGGATTTGCCCTCCAGCCCCTTCCCCATCCTCATTGCCCTTCTCTGGACTCACTCCAGTGCCTCAATGTCCTTCTTATGGTGAGGAGCCCAGAACTGGACTCAGCACTCAAGGTGCAGCCTCACCAATGCCCAGCACAGGGGCACAATCCCCTCCCCAGACCTCCTGGCCACACTGTTTTTGATACAAGCCAAGATGCCGTTGTCCTTCCTGGCCTCCTGGGTGTGGCAGAATGGCTTGAGAAGCCAGGCCATGAGCCTGTGGAGCAGCTGTCCAAGCAGTCGCCTGTGTAGCTCAGCCAGACCAGGCCCCACGCCGTGTTGGTGAGCACAGAAGGGTCAACAATCGGTCAGGGTGTTCTTGTGTCTCGTGCAGCAAGGCCACAAGATGTGGGAGCAGGAGGTGTGATAAGGATTCAGTGCTCCTGGGACTGAGAAAGAGACATGATTCCCAGGCTGCCAGATGGGTGGGGTATGTGAATGTCACCTTTAGCTAAGAGCCAATTAGAATATGACAAGTACAACATGTGGTAGGAACAGTATCAAAGGAAGGGTGTGCTTGCCATGAAGTTGAAGTTGCTTTATCAATCACACTGATTGGCAGCATCTTCCCTCTCGTCGTGGCACCCATCCTTGGTAACAGTCTTGGTAATAGTCTCTTCCCTTGAGGGAATATGGGGTAAATTTGGGAATTAGGAAATTTGGGGGGAAAATATACAATTTTGGGGGAAACGTGAGGATTTTGGGGGAGATATGAGGATTTGGGGGAATTCCTGGTTCCTTGGGCATGGAGAACATCCTGGAACAATCAGAGGTGAAGCTGGATGAGTCATGGCCTGGATTCCAGGAAGAATTTGGGTGAAATTACAAATGTTCTGGGGTTTGTGCTTGGAATGAGACCTGGATCTGTGTGCCAGGACACTGGGGAGATGCCAGGAGGTGGGGACATGGCGATGGGGTGGTGACCACCATCAGCACCACCACCACCATCTCTGGCTCAGCAGTAGGTGGCTGTGTCATCGTCATTGACTGATGATGCGTATCGGGCGTCCCAACCATCTCCAGCCCCTTCCCAGAAAACCCATCCCAGGGTCTTTGATGGTTGGATCAAGAGTTGACCCAGTTGACCCAACCCTTGGCCATTGCCCTGTGGCTTTGGCTGTTTCCCTCTAACATCAACCCCTTTCACCCCAACACTCAACGATCACCCCAACACTCAACTGGTCACCCCAACCCTTTACTCCCTCACTGTCAGGACATTCTCTGTTTCCCTCCCCCTCCAGAGGATCCTTTGGGTTTCTTGACAGTGGCAGAGATGTTACTCTGTGTGGGACTCCACATCAGTGGCTTTGGCAGCAGAGAGGCAGCAGGAGCCCCAGTGAGAAGGGAAATTGGGTTCCCCATTCTGGTTCCCCCACGTCCAGGCAGCCCTGCAGCAGCCCCACTGCTGCCATCAGCTGAGCACATCAGCAGAGGGGGTGCTGCTCTGTGAGGGTGGGTTTAGAAAGGGCACAAATGCCAGACTGGGACAGGGGTAAGGGAGGAGGAGGGAACATGAGGAAAGATCCCAGACACACCAGGGTCAGTGAGGAAGGAGGGGGAGGAGGAGTTCCCTCCCACAGAGTTAAGAAGGAGAAAAATACCCCTTCCTACCCCAAAGGCTTTAATAGGAACAAGTGGGGAGGCAGAGAGTAACCACAGGAGAATAAACAGAGAGCAAACCCCAGGCTGTTTCTGCTGCCCCTGGGAGAAGGGAGATGGTTCCCTGGTGCTCAGGGCTCTCGCAGCTGCACAGACCTCTCCTCCCTCCTGGCTGCACCCAGCTGCATGGCCGGGCTGGGCTGTGCTGGCCCAGGGCTCAGGGGCTGCTGTGCACTGAGCTCTGGTGTCACAGCCTTGGTGTCCTCAGGGGGATGTGCTAGAGACACTTCTTCAGCATCGTCATAGCCTGTGCTGTCCTGGGGAGGGGACCAGGCATCTCCCTCAGCTCCAGGGGCCTCAGCACTTCTCTGGGGGTGCAGGTGTGTCCCTGCAAGCAGCAAGGCAGCCCACTGAGTGATCGTCCCACGAGGTGCCCGTCCTGACCTGTACATCACCTTCCTCCCTTCTCCTTACCAGTGGAGAAATATTTACCTCCCCCTCCCACCAAGGGTCCCCCCCAAGGGAAACACCAAGGGCAGGTTGGTCTATTGCCAGATTGTGGGTTCTCAATATGGCAGCAATTCATCTGGCACCCCAGGAACCCTCAGCACTGTCTGTCCCTCTCACCTCCAGGTGCATCCCTGGGACCAGCTCCATCCTCTGGTGCCCTGGGCAGGTAACGAGGGGGTGGTGAGGACGTGGCGATGGAGATGATGATGATGATGATGGTGGGAGCGGGCGACTCACTGGTGTCCTTCCTCCTTCCCCAGGGCTGCGGGCGGCCGTGATGCTGGTGGAGTCCGGAGGGGCCTCCAGACACCCGGGGGGTCCCTGCGCCTCCTCTGCAAGGGCTCTGGCTTCACCTTCAGCGACACCGGCATGGGATGGTTGCGTCAATCACCTGGGAAGGGGCTGGAGTACGTGGCGGGGATTGGCAGCACTGGTAGAGGCACCAGCTATGCACCATCTCTCCGGGACTGGTTCACCATCTCCAGGGACAACTCCCAGAGCACGGTGACGCTGCAGATGAACAGCCTCAGGGATGGTGACACGGCCACCTACTACTGCGCCAAAAGTATTGATGGTAATTTTGGTGCTGGTGGTCACAACCCCATCCCTGTATCCCCAACTCCCAGGAGAACCATTCTGGCCCATCATCAACACTTTCTGACTCACCTTTGAGTATTTTCAGCTCAAATCTTGCCCACAGTTATTCAGAACCTGCCTGTGGTGCCCAGCAACCCCTTGAGCCCTGTGCCCAACCATTGGCCACAGGGTCAGCACTTGGCCCGAAGCAGCCCGAGCTGGGGGCAGAACGGCAAAGCTGGGCCAGGCGTTGCTCCAAGGGCCGAGGGTTGGGGTGACCAGTTGAGGGTTGTGGTGAAAAGAGTTGAGTTTGGAGGGGACTGGTCAAAGCTGGAGCCCAGTGGCCAAGAGATGGTTCAACAGAGTCAACTCTTGATCCAACCATGAAAGATCCCGGGGTCTTGGGGGTTCCCAGGAAGGGGCTGGAGATGGTTTCCATGCCCGATAAGCATCATCAGTGAAGGACAATGACACGGCCACCTACTACTGTGCCAGAGATGGTGGTGGTGGTGGTGATGGTGGTCACCACCCCATCGCCATGTCCCCACCTCCCAGCATCTCCCTGGTGTCCTGGCACAAAGATCCAGGTCTCGTTCCAGGCACAAAACCCAAAACCTTTGGAATTTCACCCAAAATCCTCTCTGGATTCCTGTCTGTGACTCATCTGGTTTCACCTCCAGTAGCTCAAGGATGTTCTCTGTGCCCGAGAAACTGGGAATTCTTCCAAATCCTCATATCTTCCCCCAAATCCTCACATTTCCCCCAAAATCCACTTTTTCCCCCAAATTCCAACACATTCTCCTCTAAATTCCCTCATTTCCCCCTAAAATCTCTCATATTCTATCCAAATTCCCGAATTTCCTCTAAATTCCCTCATATTCCTCTCAAATCCCATCGTTTCCCTTCTAATTCTGTCATTTTACATAGAATTCCCTGTTTTTCCCATTAAATTCCCTAATTTAATCCCTAATTCCCTCATATTCCTCCCAAATTCCCTTATATTCCCCACAATTTCCTCATTTTGCCCCAAATTTCCCTCTTCCTCCAGGAATTCTGTCATATCCCCCAACAAATTCCCACATTTCTCCCCAAATTCCTTCATATTCCTCCCAAAATTCCCTGATTTCCCCTAAATTCCCTCATTTCCCTACAAAATTCCCTAATTGCCCCCAATTTTTTAAATTTTCTCCTCTAAATCCCCTCATTTTTTCCTCAAAGCGCCTTAATTTCTGGCCAAAATTCCCTAATTCCCCCCAAATTCCCCCATTTCCAGCAAAATTCCTTTGCTACCCCAAGTTTTCCCACTTTTCCCAATAAAATTCCCTCCCCCCTCCCAATTCCCACTTATTCCCCAAATGCCCCAGATTTCCCCCAAATACGAAGAGGGGAGACACAGGGCAAAGCTCAATTCTGGCCTCAGTGATGAGGTCATAATTAATTAAAAGGAAAAGAAGGTATCAAGCACAGCTGGAAGTTAATTAATTAATTGGGGTAAATGTGTGATCATGTCTTGCAATTAATTAATTAATGGCAAATAAGCGATCAAGGTAGAGGCTTTCATTAAGTAATTGGGGTTAAGAAGTGATATGGCACAGCTTGCAATTAATTAATTAGGGGCAAAGAAGCAAACCAGGTAGATAAGGTAATTAATTAATTGAGGGTAAAGAAGCGATCAGGGCTTGTAATTAACTAAGGGCACAGAAGTGATCAGGGTTCACCATACCACCCCTGCTTAGTTAATTGATTAATTTGCCCATTCTCAAGCTCCCTGGGGGACCTGGAATTAATTAATTAATTAATTGGTTGTTTTGCCAAATGGCCGCTTCCCTAGAGAGATACCGCCCTTCATTAGTTAATGAATTCATTAATTGTTCTGGCCATACACCTGATCATCGTCTTCCCAAAGTACCCCTGTAATTAATTATTAACTGATGATTGTTTTTTGGCTGTACAGCTGCTGCGGGTTCCCTGGGGTAACTTTCAGGTCTGTTAACTAACTAACTAATTAATTAATTAATTAGCCAAATGGATTCCCTGGAGACACACACACACAAACTGGGTGCTCTCATTAGCATTCCGATTCCCAAGGCGAGGTAATGAGCCCCAATCTCCCTCCCCATCCGCCTGGCCTCATTATGCAAATCACCTCCCACCCCTCCACCCTATACGAACCCCCCGACCCCTGTCAAGGCGTCATCACCCCCTCCCCAAACCCACCACCCATCACCACTGCGCCAAAAGTGCTGGTAGCTATTATGGCGCTGATACTCGTGGTGGCCCCGACTCCATCCCCGTGTCCCCACCTCCCTGGAGAACAATTTTGGCCCGTTATCAAAATCTTTTGATCGATTTTTGAGGTTTTTCAGCCCAAATCTCTACCAGTTTCCTTCAGAACCTGCCTGTGGGGCCCACACACACCTTGAGGTCTTTGCCCAGCCCTTGGCCATTGGCCTCCAGCTTCGACCATTTCTCTCCAACCTCAAACCCAAACCCTCAACTGGTCACCCCAACCCTTATCTGGTTACCTCAAACCCTAACCCATCACCCCAACCCTTGCCCACTGGAGCCATGTCTAAGGCACGGCCCAGACTTGCTCCCCCCAAGGGCCAAGGCCGTGGCCGTGAGTGGTGGTTTGTCCCTTGCTGGAGGCCAGGGGGAAGGGAGGTGGTTGCACTGATGGAGAGGGGATTGTGTCCCCTCCTGTGTCACCGTGGCACTGTAGCTGGTACTGGTTGGGTTAGTAGATGACATGGTGATGCAGGTGATGACAAAAACCCCAGAGCAAGCTCAGCTCCGCTTCTTCCTGTGCTCAGGAAGTTTTTCCAGGGGTCCAGCCCCCGCTTGGTCCCTCTGCCCCTTTCCAGGGGAGAAGAACTTGGCCTCCTCACCTCCTTTTTTGGACCCAAAGCTGCTCTTCCTGTGGCTTCTCTGGTCACTTTGGACCCAGATCTCACCAAGCTTTGGGTCTACCAGTCCATCATGACCCAAATCTGCTCTTCTGTTGGCTTCTTCTGGTCCATTTTGACCCAAATCTGTGGTTCCTTTGGTTCCTTGGGCTAATTGTTGACCCAAATCTCATCAAGCTTTGCATCTCCTGGCCAATTTTTACCCCCATCTTGAATAACTTTGGGGTTTGGGGCCAATTTGGACCCAAATCTGCTCTTCCTTTCCCTTTTTTGCCCAATTTTGACACAAATCCACAGGTTGAGAGGAGGCAGCTTGTCAGTTGAGGGGGGATTTTGTCCCCTCTGTGTCACCATGTTTCTGCTGGTGGTTGGGGTGCTACTCACAGTGACGCAGGTGGTGACAAAAACCCAGCGCATCTTCTTCTGAGTTGCTGGGCAAATTTGGGCTGGTTTTCCCAATTTTCCAGGATTTTGACCCAATTCTGCTCATTTTTTGACCCAAAATTGGAGTTTTCCCACCAAAAATTGTCATTTCTGACCCAAAATTAAGGGACAAAACACCAAAAATTTAAACTCTTCCCGACTTTGACCATTTCTTCTCCAAATCTTGACATTCTTTTACAATTTATGCCACATTTACCCCAAAATTTGGCCTTTTTGTGCCTAAAACTGTGACTTTTTTGCCCAGAGTGCCCTTTCTTTACTTCCTTTTCCTCAAATATGTGCATTTTTAGCCTGAAATTGCCATTTTTAACCCAAAATTGGGGAATATTCTAATTTAAACCCATTTTTGACACAAATATTTCAACTGCTTTTGAACTTTTCCCCAAAAATCTTCACATTCCTTTATCAATTATGTCATCTTTTGCCCCAAATATGGCATTTTATTGTCAAAAATCAGCATTTCCACACCAAAGTAGCCCGCTTTTGCTTCTTTTGCTCCATTTCCTCCCAAATTTTGGCAGCATTTATCCATTTTAGGGCATTCCACCCCATCTCTCCACCTCACAATGATTAGCCCATATCTGTCCTTTTTTCCTCCCTTTTTATCCAAATTTTTGCCACTTTTGGGGAATTTTCGCCAGTTTTAAAAGTTTTTCCCTTTTTCTTGCCATTTTTCACCCGATTTTTGCCCAAATCCATCACTTTTCTCTGTGAAAGGTGCCCCAAAATTTCCAATATCGACTGTGCACCCCAAAAAATCCAAGAAGTTTTTGAAATAATTTGAAAAATTTAAAATAATTTGAAAATCTCAAAGAATTTTTGAAAATTCTGGACTTGGCTTTTTAACCCCCAAACATTTGGTAGGGGAAGCACCGGCTGTGAATCACAGTGCTCATCCTGGTGTTATTGAGTTTTGGGGCGCCGGGATCATTGTCTCTGTCTTTTCCCGTAAGTCCTCATCACCATCATCTCACCGGGACCAATTTTGGCATTTCACCTTCCCAGGGTGGGAGATGGTGGGGGAGGGGACGAGGGTCAAACCCCCTCCCTCCCCCAATTTCCACACTCAAGGCCATCATTGGGTAAAAATCCGGGGTGTTTTGGGGGGGAAATTCTATTTTGAGGTGAGAAATTTGAAATTTGAGGAGAATTTATGGGAATTCTGGAGAATTTTGAGGGTATTTAATAGGGTCAGGCACTCTGCCAGGCCAAAAATGTAAGTTTTCAGGGTGTTTTGGTGATTTCCATTCTAAAAAACTCACAGCAAGGCAATTTAATGTTAGAAAAAGGGGAATAAATTCAAATTGTGGAATTTGAAAAATTTTTTAGAATGCAATTGAAAATTCTCGGGAATTAGGTTGTTTTTTGAGGGAAAAATGGAATTCTGGAGACCCAAATTACCCTAAAAATGAAATTATAAGGATTTTTTGGGGGTGAAAAATAATCCATAGGAGAATTGCTGGCGGAAAATTGAATCCCGGGCGATTTTGAGGAGAAAATTATAAAAATTTGGGGAAAAAACTGCCGGTGGTTGGGGTACAACTCACGGTGACGCGGCCGATGACAAAAATCTGGCGCTTCCTCTTTCTGCCGAGTTTCTCAGCAAAGTTGAGCTGATTTTATCAGTTTTTCAGGGTTTTAACAAAATTCTGGTCACTGTTTGACCCAAAATACAGGAAATTTCCAATTTATACCCGGTTTTCACCCAAATAGTGGAACGCTTTTCCCACTTTTGCCTCATTTTAACCCAAATCTTCACAGTCTTTTACCATTCCTGCCATTTTTTAACCCCAAATTTATGTTTCCCAACAAAAATCACAGTTTTTGACCCTAAAATTGGGGAGTTTCCCTCTTTAAACCCTTTTTGAATCAAATATTTAAACTCTTCTCCCTCTTTGACCCTTTTTGTCCAAATCTTCACATTCTTTTACTATTTACGCCACATTTACCCCCCAAAATCAGGGACTTGTGTGCCTAGAATAGTCACTTTTTGCCCCCAAATTACCCTTTTTTACCTCTTTTCCCCAACATATAGGCATTTTACATCCTGAAATTGCCATTTTTGACCCCAAATCTGGGAATTTTCTAATTGAAACCCATTTTTGACCCAAACATTTCAACTGTTTTCCCACTTTTGCTCCCCTTTCTCCCAAATCTTCATGTTCTTTTACTAATTATGTCTTTTTTTCCCCCTAAATATAGTCTTTAATTACCATAAATCAGCATTTTCACTCCAAAGTAAGCCTTTTTACCTCTTTTTGGCCAATTTCCCCCACATTTGGGCAACACTTGACCACTTCAGAGCATTTCCCCGCCATATCTCCCAATTTCTACCATGCACCCAAAAAAATCCTGGAAATTTTTGAAATAACTTGAAATTTTTTAAAAATTGTAAATTTCAGAGAATTTTTGAAAATTATGGAAATATATTGATTTTTTTTTTGCCCAAAATGTGACATTTTAACCCAAAAATGTTGGGAGGGGAAGAGATGGGTGTGAATCACAGTGGTTATACTGGTTATATTGATGTGTGGGGCAAAGGAGCCATCGTCACCGTCTCCTCTGGAAAGTCCTTGTCACCATCATCTCCCCAGGACAAATTTTAGCCTTTTTTGCCCTAAAATATCACCATGCCAGGGCGGGGGCAGGTGGGGGAGGTGACGAGGGTCGACCCCCCATCCCCAAAATTCGACCCTCAAGGCCATTGTTGGGTCAAAATGTGGGGGTTTTGGGGGGAGGAGGGAAATTCTATTTTGAGGTGAGAAATTTGATTTTTGGAGAGAATTTGGGGAATGTTGGTGAATTTGGGGGGGTTTTAGTTAGGGCGGTTTTAGAGTGTCACCCAGTCCGACTTGCTCAACCCTTGACTGCTTTTGTACAAACCCCAACTTATCACCCCAAACTTGGACCCCTGGAGCCACAGCAAATGCTCGGCCCAGACTTGCTCCCCTTGAAGGACGAGGACACAGACATGGAGGGTGATGATGGTGGGAGCGGGCGACTCACTGGTGTCCTTCCTCCTTCCCCAGGGCTGCGGGCGGCCGTGACACTGGTGGAGTCCAGAGGGGCCTCCAGACACCCGGGGGGTCCCTGTGCCTCCTCTGCAAGGGCTCTGGCTTCCCCTTCAGCAACTACGGCATGGGATGGATGCGCCAGGCACCTGGGAACACCTTTGAATACGTCGCGAGTATCACCAGCAGTGGTGGCACGGAGTACGCGCCTTCAGTCCAGGGCCGGTTTAATGTAAAAAATTCCCCTATGTTGGGTCCAAATGGCAATTTTAGGTTGAAAAGTGCTCATATTTAAGGAAAAATAGGTGAAAAGGTTCAATTTGGGGGCAGAAAGTGACAATTTTAGGCACACAAAGGCCAAATTTGGGGGGAAAATTGTCATAAATAGGACATTAATGTGAAGATATGGGCAAAAATGGATCAAACTTTGGAGAAGAGTTAAAATATTTGGGTAGAAAGTGGAAAATTCCCCAACTTTAGGTCAAAAATTACCAGAATTGGGTCAAAACCCTGGAAAATTGTGAAAAACAGCCCAAATTTGCCGAGAACCTCAGTAGAATGAGGAAGCGCCAGGTTTTTGTGACCACTCGTGTCACCATAAGTAGCACCCCAACCACCAGCAGCACCACGGTGACACAGCGGGGAGCAATTCTCCCTCAATCAGCACAGCTGCCTCCCCTCACCCTGCGCATTTGGGTCAAAATTGGTCAAAAAAGGGAAAGGAAGAGCAGATGTGGGTCCAAATTGTCCCCAAACTCCAAAATTATTCAAGATCAGGGAAAAAATTGGCCCAAGGAACAAAAGGAACCCCAGATTTGGGTCAAAGTGGACCAGAAGAAGCCAAAGGAAGAGCAGGTTTGGGTCATGATGGACTGGCAGACCCAAAGCTTGGTGAGATCTGGGTCCAAAGTGACCAGAGAAGCCACGGGAAGAGCAGCTTTGGGTCCAAAAAAGGAGGTGAGGAGGCCAAGTTCTTCTCCCCTGGAGCAAAGCTGCCCACGCCCCCGCTCAGGGTGGGTGCTGAAGCCTCCAGGAAGGGGAAGAGGGACCAAGCGGGGGCTGGACCCATGGGAAAGGCCCCCTGAGAATAGACACCCCCTATAGTTACTTAATTAACAGATTTCTAAATTACTTTTGCTGGGCATCTGCCTTGGGCTCTGTGCAGACCCCCTTTAATGGCTTCATTAACTGTTTTCTCAATTGCTTTCACTGTGCACGTGGATGGGTTATCTAGAGACACCCTGTAATTAATTAATTAACTGATTTCTTCATTACTTTCACTGTTTGTCTCCTCTGGGCACCCTATAGACTCCCTTTAATTACTTAACTGATTTATTGATTACTTTTGTTGTGCATATGACTTGGGCTCCCTGGATACCCCTTTTAATGAGTTAATTAACTTATTTCTTGATTGCCTTCCACCGTGTCTCTCCGCATAATTAATTACTTAACCCACACCTCTGCCACATCTTCCCTGGAGATTTTATAATTAATTTATTAACGCCTTGTTTTGACCAGACACCTGAGACCAGACTCTCATAATTCACCCCTCTGCCCTATAAACCCCCCCCAACCCTGTCATGGCACCATCACCCCTCTCCTAAAATGCACCACCCATCCCCATGGGCACCCGCTGGGCCTCCACCATCCTCCTCTTCCTCGTCGCCCTCCCAGGTAATGAGGGGGTGGTGAGGACGTGGCGATGGAGATGATGATGATGATGATGATGATGATGATGATGATGATGATGAGGATGATGATGGTGGGAGCGGGCGACTCACTGGTGTCCTTCCTCCTTCCCCAGGGCTGCGGGCGGCCGTGACGCAGGTGGAGTCCGGAGGGGCCTCCAGACACCCGGGGGGTCCCTGCGCCTCCTCTGCAAGGGCTCTGGCTTCATCTTCAGTAGCTACGGCATGGGATGGGTGCGCCAGGCGCCTGGGAAGGGGCTGGAGTGGGTTGCGCAGATTAACAGCGGTGGTAGTTGGACCGGCTACGCGTCCTCAGTCAAGGGCCGGTTCGGCATCTCCAGGGACAACTCCCAGAGCACGGTGACGCTGCAGATGAACAGCCTCAGGGACGGTGACATGGCCACCTACTACTGTGCCAGAGCTGCTGCTGGTACTGGTGGTTATATTTCTGGTGGCCCCAACCCCGTCCCCATGTCCCCATCTCCTCTCTGCACTTTTCTGGCCCCACCACTGACTGCTTCTGCTCCAAGAAGTGTTTCAGACCTGTGCTGGTCCTGGCCAGGCCAGAACTCAGCTCCCCAAGCAGCCAGCACAGCTGAGCTGAGTTTGCCTGGGCTGTTTTCCACACCCCCTGACACCACTGCCCCATGAAAGCAGCTGGGGGAGAAAGGGGAGGGGCTGTTTGCCTCCAGAACAGGCTGAGTGTGGCCGGGGTGTGGGGCCGCTCAGTCGGTCCTGGCCGTCAGGCAGCCCTCTGGAACCGTCGGGTCAGTCAGGGACTCTGTGTCAGCACTGGGGGGGAGTGGAACTGCCCGTTCTTGTTCTACACTCACAGGGATTTCTGTCAGGAACTGTCCCTGTCCCACCCCACGGAGGCTCCATTTGTCTGTCTGTCTGTCCCGGGGGAGTGAGCGAGCGGCCGGGTGGGCATTTGGCCTCTGGCCAGGGCCAAACCACCCCCCACCCCCCAAACCCACATTTAGACCCAACAACGGCCTGGAGGATGGAATTTTGGGGGGAGTGTGTCGACCCTCGTCCCCTCACCCACACGTCCCCGCCCCGGGTAGGTGAAATTTTGGGTTAAAAAGGCCAAAATTGATCCCGGTGAGATGATGGTGATGAGGACTTACCGGAGGAGACGGTGATGACGGCTCTGGCGCCCCAAAATTCAATCTGACCAGGATAACCACTGTTATTCTAGCCCACTGCTTCCCCTCCCAATATTTTTTGGGTTTAAAAAAACATGTCCCTGCCACAGGCTCCCCCAGACACCCCCATTCAGCAATTCATTCATGGATTTCATAATTACTTTTACCCCGAACCTGATACAGGCTCCACAGAGACCCCTATAATTACTTAATTAACAGATATCTTAATTGCATTCTGCCACCCATCTCCCCATAATTAATTAATTAAATCCTACAACTGCTATGGCTTCCCTGGAGACTTTCTAATGAATTAATTAATCCCTTCTTGTGACTTGCGAACTGAGACCGGATGCTCTTAATCAATCAATCAATCAATTAATAAATTAATTTTTTTTTCCATGAGCCTCATTCCCTGGACAACTGGTTAATTAACTTAAAAAAACCTACTCTTTTGGTGCGCTCATTAGTGTTACGATATCCATGGGAGGTGTCGCTAAGAGAACCCCTCCCTCTTCTCACCGTCCCTGACTCGTTATGCAAATCAACCCCCACCCCTTTGCCCTATAAGAACCCCCCAACCCCGTTGTGGCACCATCACTTCCCTCCCCAAACACACCACACATCACCATGGGCACCCGCTGGGCCTCCCCCATCCTCCTCTTCCTCGTCGCCCTCCCAGGTAACAAGGGGGTGGTGAGGACGTGGCGATGGAGATGATGATGATGATGATGATGATGATGATGATGATGGTGGGAGCGGGCGACTCACTGGTGTCCTTCCTCCTTTCCCAGGGCTGCGGGCGGCCGTGACGCTGGTGGAGTCCGGAGGGGCCTCCAGACACCCAGGGGGGTCCCTGCGCCTCCTCTGCAAGGGCTCTGGCTTCACCCTCAGCAGCTTTGCCATGTTCTGGGGGCGTCAGTCACCTGGGAAAGGGCTGGAGTGGGTCGGGAGTATTTACACTGGTAGTGGTGGCACAGCCTACGCACCCTCGGTCAAGGGCCGGTTCAGCATCTCCAGGGACAACTCCCAGAGCACGGTGACGCTGCAGATGAACAGCCTCAGGGATGGTGACCCGGCCACCTACTACTGTGCCAAAAGATCTGGTACTGGTTATTATGCTGATGCTGGTGGCCCTGACACAGTCCCCATTTCCCCACCTCCCTAGAGATCAATCTTGACCTATTAGCAGCCTTTTCTGACCCATCTGTCAGTGGTTTGGACCTCAACCCTTGGAGCGACACCTCACACAGCTTTGCCATCCTGCCCCTGCTCGGCCTCCTCCAGCTCCCAGCACTGACCATGTTTCCCCGACCTTGAGTGTTCTGGGACCAACCCGTGGCCGTTTCTGCTCCAACCCCACCTGGTACGGGACATCCCTGACCCCACTGCCCCAAACCTCCATCCTTCAGGGCCCAAAGCTCCAGGGTCAGAGTTGGGGCCAGAAGCCATCAGGGCCTGGGCCAAACCTGTCCAGGCCAGAGCCAGAGAGGTGCCGGTGTGGGGGAGGAGCTGGGCTGTGGGGCAGAAACGTCCGGGGGGTTCGGGAAGAAACGGTCAGACGTGGTCAGGGGTTGGGCCAGACTGGTGACGGGGTCAGTGAGACCAAAACCAGCTGTGAGAGTCAGAAAAGGCAGTGAGAAGTGAGGGAACTCTTCTTTGAGGAAAACCCCTTCTGCTTCTCATGGAATGCCCTCATCATATCAGCACTGCGGGGCTGTCAGGAGGTACCAAATCCCCACTGCCAGGGCACTGCTGGGACCAGCTCCTTCTCCCTCCCTGACAATGTCTCTGCTGGCTGCAGCTGTCCCTGCAGCTGCTGCTCTTTGCCCATCTCACCTCCCCCTCTGTGCTCACAGAGCTCATCCAACCTGCCCTGTGCTCAGCTCTGCTCTGCAGACCCCTCCTGGCATCAGGGCACTGCCCTGGGAACCTCTGTGTGTGCAGGGCTCAGGAGATGCTCTGATGTGGACATTCTAGAGGGGAGAACTAAGTTCTCATCTCCCACAGTCAGCACAGCCCACAAGAGAGGAAAAGTCAAAGCAAAGACTCTGCCTGGCAGGAAAATGCTTCCTTGATGTTGTTCCTCAAAGTTCCTTCTCTCAGGGATCAGCTGGAGCTGGGAGCAAAGCTGATCCAGGCAGCACTTTCTTCCAGTAGAAGGACCTTATGCTGCTCTTCCCGGGGTCACATCTCCAGCCACAGCTGCTGTCTAAATCCCTGTGGAAAGCCCACGAGCCAGGCTGAGTGCTGACCCCAGCAGCAGCAGAGTCCCTGAGACAGCACACAGCCCCCAGGGGTGCAGGGACGGGGTTGGGGCCACCACCAATGTAGCCACTACCTTCTGCTGCAGTAAATGCTTTGGCACAGCAGTAGGTGGCCATGTCACCGTCCCTGAGGCTGTTCATCTGCAGCGTCACCGTGCTCTGGGAGTTGTCCCTGGAGATGCTGAACCGGCCCTTGACTGACGGTGCGTAGCCGGTCCAGCCACCATTGTAGTTAATAGCTGTGACGTGTTCAAGCCCCTTCCCGGGCGCCTGGCGAGCCCAAACCATGGGGAAGCTGCTGAAGTCAAAGCCAGAGCCCTTGCAGAGGAGGCGCAGGGACCCCCCGGGTGTCTGGAGGCCCCTCCGGACTCCACCAGCGTCACGGCCGCCCACAGCCCTGGGGAAGGATGAAGGACACCAGTGAGTCGCCCGCTCCCACCATCATCATCATCACCATCATCATCATCATCATCATCATCTCCAGCGCCACGTCCTCACCACCCCCCTCGTTACATGGGAGGGCGACGAGGAAGAGGAGGATGGGGGAGGCCCAGCGGGTGCCCATGGGGATGGGTGGTGGGTTTGGGGAAGGGGGTGATGGCATCATGACCAGGTCAGGGAGTTTCTTTGGGGTGGGGGGTGATTTGCATAACGAGGTGGGGCAGGAGAGTGGGGGGTGGGCTCGTTACCTCCCCCTGGGTATCGGATCACTAAGGAGCTGTTGCAGTTTGGTGTGGCTGTGCTGCTGAGGTGGCTTTTGCCAGCAGCAGCTACAGCTCTCTGCAAGCCCCAGACAGTAAACATCAGCCAGTTCAAGACCAAATTGCTGCTGAGCAGGGCCGAGCCAATGGGAGATGGTCACAGCGCCTCTGGGAATCACAATTAGGAGGAGAAACCCTGCAGGCAGGAGCATTTTACCCCCGAGAAGGGAGTGAGAGGATGTAACGAGCTGCACAGACACCACAGCCAGGCCTGAAGGAGAGGAGGAGGGAAGAATGAGGTGCCAGAGAGAGAGATTCCCCTGCAGCCCGTGGAGAAGCCCATGGTGCAGTGGGTGTCCCCTCGCAGCCCATGGATAAGGACGGGGAGCAGAGACCATCTACAGCCTGTGCAGAGACCGACCCACCCCGCAGCAGAGTGGGAGAGCGGCTTTGGTGGGCGTCTGGCCTCCAGCCAGGGCCAAACCACCACCCATGGCCACGGCCTTGGCCCTCGAGGGGAGCAAGTCTGGGCTGAGCCTTGGACATGGCTCCAGTGGGCGAAGGTTGGGGTGACCATTTGATGTCCGGAAGAAAATCAATGGAGGTTCGAGTGAAATTGTCAAAGCTGGAGGCCAATGGCCAAGGCTTGTGCAAAGTGCTCCAGGGGTTGGTGGGCACCACAGGCAGGGGGTTAAGCAAAGTGGTCAACATTTTGGAGCAAAATTCTTAAAGTTGGGACAGAAAAGCTTCATAACAGGCCAAGACAGTTCTCCAGGGAGGTAGGGACATGGGGACAGGGTCAAGTCCACAAGCAATATAAACACCACCAACACCAGTAGGAGCCTTGGCGCAGTAGTAGGTGGCCGTGTCACCGTCCCTGAGGCTGTTCATCTGCAGCATCACCGTGCTCTGGGAGTTGTCCCGGGAGATTGTGAACCAGCCCCTGACTGACGGCGCGTACTCAGTGCTGCCAAAGCTGTCAACCCTCGCAACGTATTCCAGCCCCTTCCCGGGCGCCTGGCGCACTCATCCCATGCCGTAGTTGGTGCTGAAGTCGAAGCCAGAGCCCTTGCAGAGGAGGCGCAGGGACCCCCCGGGTGTCTGGAGGCCCCTCCGGACTCCACCAGCGTCACGGCCGCCCGCAGCCCTGGGGAAGGAGGAAGGACACCAGTGAGTCTCCCCGTGCCGCCAGTGACCTCAGTGTCCCATTCATCACCCCTTGGTGGGACCAAGTCTGGGTCTGGGGGTGTCAGGGCCCGGGAAGTGTCTGGGGGGCTCCAGGGTGGGAGCTCAGGGGGGTTGAGGCAAGACTGGGTGAGGTTGGCAGGGACGGGTCAAGATGTTGCTCCAAGGGACAAGGTTTGGGGTGACCAGTTGAGGGTTGGGTTGACCAGTTGGGGGTTGTGGTGGGAATGGGCGATGTTGGGGCTTGAAATCTCCTGGTGTTGGGTCCAACATGGCCAAGATTGGGGCCTGAACCCACACCAACGCTTCCAGAACAACCCGAAGGGTGGTGGAGCTGCCGAAGGTGAAGCCACCGGTGGGTGAGGTTTTGGGTGGGGTGAGTTGCCCCGTCTGACTTGCCCAACCCTTAGCCATGCTTGTCCAGACCCTGACTGCTGGCCCCGAGCTCTGACCCTTTCCCAAACCCTTGACCCTCTGCACTCAAATCCCAACTCTTTGCCCCAAAACCTCCCCGGCTGCTGCCCAAAGCACCCCGAGCTCCAACCCTGGTGATTCAATGAAGTGTAATGATGCTGAATAGATTGATGGAGATGCAGATTGAAAGACAATAAATAGAAGTTTATTTGGAGTGTTTTAAGAATAGATTTGGGTTGGATTTCAGTCGAATGTGGCTGTAACTGTGTGAGCTGTTGGGTGAAAGCAGCTACCAAACAGAGCCATGAGAGTGCAACAGCGTTGGGGCTGCAGAAAGTGACGACCAGGGAGTCATCAATAATGAGCCCAACGAGCAATTAAGAGACAGAGTATATCTTGTTTCCAGTTACAGGGCTTCCTAACGAGTCGGTGCAGGAATGTGTGTTTGAGCTCAGGTAGCCATGGAGGAGAAACATAAAGAGGATGAGCTGAGGGAGAGGAAGACGTCCAGCCTTCATCCCTGAAGCCCAGCGGCAGAGCCCCTGAGTGCCACTGATCACGCTCCAGCTGGGAGGAGGGAATGGGAATGACTTCCTGGGAATAATGAGCATAACCCTGCCTTTTCTCAGCAATGACCCTGCCTGTGTGTAGTTAATGTGTGTCAGGGTGAGAAATCTGGCTGTGATCAGCACACCCAGGGAGGAGCGATCGATCCCCTGTGTGCCCAGCGCTGCCATCAAGGATCCTGCTGCAGAGGCACCAAGGCCACTGAGTTTGGATTCCGGCTTCCTGAGGCATCACGTTCCCCATGTGCCCTGCCACAGGCTCCCCCAGACACCCCCAATCATCAATTAACTCATGGATATCTTAATTACTTTTGCCGTGCATATGACACAGGCTCCCCAGAGATCCCTATAATTCCTTAATTAACAGACTTCTGAATCTCATTCTGCCACCCATCTCCCCATAATTACTTAATTAAATCCCAGAGCTGCCCTGGAGAACTTCCAATTAATTAATTATGTCCTTGTTTTGAATGGACACCTGAGACCAGACCCTTGTAATCAATTAAATAAATAAATAGATAGATAAATAAATAAATTATTTTTCCATGAGCGTCATTCTCTGGAGAACTAATTAATTAAGTCAAACCAAACCAAGTGGGTGCACCT
The DNA here is from genome assembly GCF_964237585.1 of Gallinula chloropus. Taxonomy (NCBI): domain Eukaryota; kingdom Metazoa; phylum Chordata; class Aves; order Gruiformes; family Rallidae; genus Gallinula; species Gallinula chloropus. Next base: position 2,369,937 of record NC_140119.1, on the reverse strand, counting down.
CCTTAGCGATCAGATACACAGAAGGAGTTAGCAAGCGCCCCCCCCACCTCATTATGCAAATCATCCCCCAACCCTAAGCCCTATAAGAACCCCCTGATCCCATCATGGCGCCATCATCCCCCCCCCAAACCCACCACCCATCCCCATGGGCACCCACTGGGTCTCCCCCATCCTTCTCTTCCTCATCGCTCATCCAGGTAACGAGGGGGTGGTGGGGATGTGGCGATGGAGATGATGATGATGATGATGATGATGATGATGATGATGATGATGATGATGATGATGATGATGATGGTGGTGGGAGCGGGTGACTCACTGGTGTCCTTCCTCCTTCCCCAGGGCTGCGGGCGGCCGTGACGCTGGTGGAGTCCGGAGGGGCCTCCAGACACCCGGGGGGTCCCTGCGCCTCCTCTGCAAGGGCTCTGGCTTCGACTTCAGCGACACTGGCATGGGATGGGTGCGTCAAGCACCTGGGAAGGGGCTGGAGTACGTGGCGGGGATTGGCAGCACTGGTAGTGGCACTGGATATGCACCATCTGTCCGGGGCCGGTTCAGCATCTCCAGGGACAACTCCCAGATCACAGTGATGCTGCAGATGAACAGCCTCAGGGACGGTGACACGGCCACCTACTACTGCGCCAAAGCTGGTACTGGTTATTATGCTGCTGATGCTGGTGGCCCTGACACCGTCCCAATTTCCCAACCTCCCTGGAAAAAAAATTTGACCCATTATCAGCCTTTTCTGACCCATCTTTCAGTGTTTTGGACCTCAGCCCTTGGAGCGACACCTCACCCAGCTTTGCCATCCTGCCCCAGCTCCGCCTCCTCCAGCTCCCAGCACTGACCATGTTTCCCCGACCTTGAGTGTTCTGGGACCAACCCGTGCCCGTTTCTGCTCCAACCCCACCTGGGAGGGGACATCCCTGACCCCACTGCCCCAAACCTCCATCCTTCGGAGCCCAAAGCTCCAGGGTCAGAGTTGGGGCCAGAAGCCGTCAGGGCCTGGGGCAAACCTGTCCAGGCCGGAGCCAGAGAGGTCCCGGTGTGGGGGAGGAGCTGGGCTGTGGGGCAGGAACGTCCAGGGGGTTCGGGAAGAAACGGTCAGACGTGGTCAGGGGTTGGGCCAGACTGGTGATGGTGTCGGGGCCACCAAAACCAGCACCACCAGCACCAGCACCAGCTCTGCTGCCCAGGAGGGTCCCGTAGTGCAGGGGGTGGCAGATGGCAGCGTAGCGGTCATAGGCCATGACAGTGAGAAGACAGAGCTCTGTGGAGATCAAAAACACAAAGGAAAAGAGTTGAGCCACACATCCTGTGCAGGGAATGGCCCTGGTGTCCCACAAGGAATTGGCCCTGGAATTGGGAACAGTGGTGGAGATTTCAGCTAAAGTAAATACCAGGGAATTTGAGGAGGAATAAGTACATGGCAGTTGGGTTTTGGACCCAGTGTTGAACATTTTGGCCCCAACTTTGATGAGGTTTGGACCAAATCTCAACCTCTCTGGTTCAGAACCTGCCTGTTGTGCCCACCAACCCCTTGAGCCCTTTGCCCAACCCTTGGCCATTGGCCTCCGGCTTTGACTGGTTCCCTCCAACCTCAACACTCTTGACTCCAAACCTCAACTGGTCACCCCTAACTTGAACAGGTCACCTGAAACCTGGGCCCTGGGAGCACTGTCAAGGGCTTGACCAAGACGTCGTCCAGCAAAGGGATGATGACATGGAGGAGGAGGGTGATGGTGGAACTGGGCAATTCAATGGGTCAAAACCAGTTGATGTTGGAGCTCAAAATTATTCTCCAGGGAGGTGTGTACATAGAGACGGGTTTGGGGCCACGAGGATAACCACCACCAGTACCAGCACTTTTGGTGCAGTAGTAGGTGGCCTTGTGACCGTCCCTGAGGCTGTTCATCTGCAGCGTCACCGTGCTCTGGGAGTTGTCCCTGGAGATGCTGAACTGGCCCTTGAGTGACGGCGCATAGTCTGTGCTGCTCCCATTGATCCAAATACCTGTGACCCACTCCAGTCCCTTCCCGGACGCCTGGCGCACCCAGTACATGCCAAAGCTGCTGAAGGTGAAGCCAGAGCCCTTGCAGAGGAGGCGCAGGGACCCCCCGGGTGTCTGGAGGCCCCTCCGGACTCCACCAGCCTCACGGCCGCCCGCAGCCCTGGGGAAAGAGGAAGGACACCAGTGAGTCACCCACTCCCACCATCATCATCATCATCATCATCATCATCATCATCATCATCATCATCATCATCATCATCATCATCAATCTCCATCGCCACGTCTTCACCACCCCCTCGTTACCTGGGAGGGTGACGAGGAAGAGGAGGATGAGGGAGGCCCAGCGGGTGCCCATGGTGATGGGTGGTGGGTTTGGGGAGGGGGGTGATGGCGCCATGATGGGGTCAGGGGGTTCTAATAGGGTGGAGGGGTTCTTATAGGGCTGTTCTGCCCCAAACTTGGACTAAGTTTGGCTCCATGTGGCCAATGGACAAGGTTTGGGCAAAGGGCTCAAGGGGTTGGTGGGCAGCACAGGCAGGTTCTGAAGGAAACTGGTTGAGATTTGGGCAAAAAACACTCAAAGATGGGTCAAAAAATATTGATAATGGGCCAAAATTATTCTCCAGGGAGGCTGGGACAATGTGACCAATGACCCAGAGTAGATGCTGCCAGCAGTGGGGAAAACACTTGCAAACCAATCCAGCCCCTTCCCAGGCGTCTCTGGCACACAACCCATGTAGGTGCTGCTGAAGTCGAAGCCGGAGGACCTGCAGAGGAGGCACAGGGACCCCCCGGGTGTCTGGAGGTTTGGGGGTAATGATGGATTTCCCTGGAGACCTTCTAATTAATTAACTAAGCCCTTGTGACTGGACACCTGAGACCAGACTCTCGTGATTAATTAATTAACTAATTAATTTTTCCCCGCACCTGATTCCATGGAGAAGGAATCAAATAAGCAAAACCAAACCCAGTGGGTGCGCTAATTAGTGATACGATACCCAGGGGGAGGTAATGAGCCCACCGCCTTCATGCCCACCCCGCCTCATTATGCAAATCACCCCCCACCCTTCTGCCCTATAAGAACCCCCCAAACCCGTCATGGAGCCATCCCCTCCCTCCCTAAACCCACCACCCATCACCATGGGCACCCGCTGGGCCTCCAACATCCTCCTCTTCCTCGTCGCCCTCCCAGGTAACGAGGGGGTGGTGAGGACGTGGTGATGGAGATGATGATGATGATGATGATGATGATGATGATGATGATGATGATGATGATGGTGGGAGCGGGCAACTCACTGGTGTCCTTCCTCCTTCCCCAGGGCTGCGGGCGGCCGTGACGCTGGTGGAGTCCGGAGGGGCCTCCAGACACCCGGGGGGTCCCTGCGCCTCCTCTGCAAGGGCTCTGGCTTCGACTTCAGCAGCAACTTTGGCATGCAGTGGGTGCGCCAGGCACCCGGGAAGGGACTGGAGTGGGTCGCAGGTATTTGGAGCGATGGGAGCAGCACAGACTATGCGCCGTCAGTCAAGGGCCGGTTGAGCATCTCCAGGGACAACTCCCAGAGCACGGTGACGCTGCAGATGAACAGCCTCAGGGACGGTCACAAGGCCACCTACTACTGCGCCAAAAGTGCTGGAAATGTTGGTGGTTATCCTGGTAGCACCGACCCCGTCCCCGTGTCCCCACCTCCCTGGAGAACAATTTCAAGCTCCAACAAAAACTGGGTTTGACCCATTGAGTTGCCCAGTTCCACCATCACCCTCCTAATCTGTGCCATCTTCCCTTGGTTGGACGACGTCCTGGTCAAGCCCTTGACAGTGCTCTCAGGGCCCAGGGTTCGGGTGACCTGTTCAAGTTAGGGGTGACCAGTTGAGGTTTGGAGTCAAGAGTGTTGAGGTTGGAGGGAACCAGTCAGAGCTGGAGGCCAATGGCCAAGGGTTGGGCAAAGGGCTCAAGGGGTTGGTGGGCACCACAGGCAGGTTCTGAACCAGAGAGGTTGAGATTTGGGCCAAACCTCATCAAAGTTGGGGCCAAAATGTTCAACACTGAGGCCAAAACCCAACTGCCATGTACTTCTTCCTCCTCAAATTCTCTGTTTTGAACTTTAGCAACAACTCCACCACTGTTCCCAAATCCATGGCCAATTCCTTGTGGGACACCAGGGCCATTTCCTACACAGGATGTGTTTTCCATTGTGTTTTTGATCTCCACAGAGCTCTGTCTTCTCACTGTCATGGCCTATGACCGCTACGCTGCCATCTGCCACCCCCTGCACTATGGGATCCTCCTGGGCAGCAGAGCTGGTGCTGGTGCTGGTGGTGCTGGTTTTGGTGGCCCTGACCCCGTCATCAGTCTGTCCCAACACCTGACCCCGTCTGACCGTTTCTTCCCGAACCCCCCGGACGTTCCTGCCCCACAGCCCAGCTCCTCCCCCACACCGGGACCTCTCTGGCTCCGGCCTGGACAGGTTTGCCCCAGGCCCTGACGGCTTCTGGCCCCAACTCTGACCCTGGAGCTTTGGGCCCCGAAGGATGGAGGTTTGGGGCAGTGGGGTCAGGGATGTCCCGTACCAGGTGGGGTTGGAGCAGAAACGGGCACAGGTTGGTCCCAGAACACTCAAGGTCAGGGAAACATGGTGAATGCTGGGAGCTGGAGGAGGCCAAGCTGGGGCAGGATGGCAAAGCTGGGTGAGGTGTCGCTCCAAGGGCCGAGGTCCAAAACACTGAAAGATGGGTCAGAAAAGGCTTAAAATGGGTCAAGATAGTTCTCCAGGGAGGTTGGAACACAGGGATGGGGTCAGGGCCACCATCACCACCTCCACCATTTCCAGCATTTTTGCCGCAGTAGTAGGTGGCTTTGTCACCGTCCCTGAGGCTGTTCATCTGCAGCGTCACCGTGCTCTGGGAGTTGTCCCTGGAGATGCTGAACCGGCCCTGGACCGATGGCGCGTAGCTTGTGTCACCATCCGTGTTAATCCTCCCGACCCACTCCAGCCCCTTCCCAGGCACCTGGCGTATCCATCCCATTCCACTGCTGCTGAAGGTGAAGCCAGAGCCCTTGCAGAGGAGGCGCAGGGACCCCCCGGGTGTCTGGAGGCCCCTCCAGACTCCACCAGCGTCACGGCCGCCCGCAGCCCTGGGGAAGGAGGAAGGACACCAGTGAGTCGCCCGCTCCCACCATCATCATCATCATCATCATCATCATCATCATCATCATCATCATCATCATCATCATCTCCATCACCATGTCCTCACCACCCCCTCGTTACCTGGGAGGGCGACGAGGAAGAGGAGGATGGGCGAGGCCCAGCAGGTGCATGGGTGATGGATGGTGTGTTTGGGGAGGACGTGATGGCACCACAACGGGGTCGGGGGGTTCTTATACGGCGGAGGTGTGGGAGGTGATTTGCATAACGAGTCAGGGATGGCAAGAAGAGGGAGGGGTTACGTTAGGAACACCTCCAATATGTATCGTATCACTAATGAGCGCACCAATAGAGTAGTTTGTTTTGACTTAATTAATGAGTTCCCCAGGGAATGAGGCTCATTGGAAAAAGTAATTAATTAATTAATTAATTAATTGAGTACCTGCATCTGGTCTCAGGTCGCAAGTCACAAGAAGGGTTTAATTAATTAATTAGAAATTCTCCAGGGAAGCAATGGCAGTTGTGGGATTTAATTAATTAATTATGGGGAGATGGGTGGCAGAATTCAATTAAGAATTCTGTTAATTAAGTAATTATAGGGGTCTCTGGGGAGCCTGTGTCATGTTTGGGGCAAAAGTAATTTAGAAATCGTTGAATGAATTGCTGAATGGGGGTGTCTGGGGGAGCCTGTGGCAGGGACATGGTGACCGTGATGCCTCAGGAAGCCGGAATCCAAACTCAGTGGCCTTGGTGTCTCTGCAGCAGGATCCTTGATGGCAGCGCTGGGCACACAGGGGATCGATCGCTCCTCCCTGGGTGTGCTGATCACAGCCAGATTTGCTTGGCCCAGACTTGCTCCCCTTGAAGGATACAGAGGGCGCTGGTGGAACCGGGTAACTAACTTGACAATTTATGAAACTTTTTGAATTTTTTAAATTTTTTGCCCAATATTTGGCTTTTTAAACCCAAAACATATTGGAAGGGGAAGCGCCGGGTGTGAATCACAGTGGTTATACTGGTCAGATTGATTTTTGTGGTGCTGGGCTCGTCGTCACCGTCTCCTCCGGTAAGTCCTCGTCACCATCATCTCACCAGGACAAATTTTGGCCATTTTTGCCCCAAAATTTCACCATCCCAGTGTGGGGATGTGTGGGTTAGGGGACGAGGGTCAACAAGTTCCCCCAAAATTCCACCCTGGAGGCCGTCGTTGGGTCTAAATGTGGGGTTGGGGGGTGGGGGGTGGTTTGGCCCTGGCTAGAGGCCAAATGCCCACCAAGCCGCTCGCTCACTCCCCCGGGACAGACAGACAGACGGAGCCTCCGTGGGGTGGGACAGGGACAGTTCCTGACAGAAATCCCTGTGAGTGTAGAACAAGAACGGGCAGTTCCACTCCCCCCCAGTGCTGACACAGAGTCCCTGACTGACCCGACGGTTCCAGAGGGCTGCCTGACGGCCAGGCCCGACTGAGCGGCCCCACACCCCGGCCACACTCAGCCTGTTCTGGAGGCAAACAGCCCCTCCCCTTTCTCCCCCAGCTGCTTCCATGGGGCAGTGGTGTCAGGGGGTGTGGGAAACAGCCCAGGCAAACTCAGCTCAGCTGTGCTGGCTGCTTGGGGAGCTGAGCTCTGGCCTGGCCAGGACCAGCACAGGTCTGAAACACTTCTCAGAGCAGAAGCAGTCAGTGGTGGGGCCAGAAAACTCCAGAGAGGAAATGGGGACACGGGTATGGGATTGGGTCCACCAGCAATATAACCACCAATACCAGTAGCAAATCTGTCACAGTAGTAGGTGGCCGTGTCACCGTCCCTGAGGCTGTTCATCTGCAGCGTCACCATGCTCTGGGAGTTGTCCCTGGAGATGCTGAACTGGCCCTGGACTGCCAGTGAGGGTGAGGGAGCCCTGGGACAGGCTGCCCAGGGGGTGTGGAGTCTTCTTCTCTGGAGAGATTCCAGCCCTGTCTGGACACCGACCTGTGCAATATGAGCTGGGGAGCTGCTCTGGCAGGGGGGTTGGACCCGATGAGCTCTCGAGGTGCATTCCAAACTCTATGATTCTATGATGCTGTGCAGGAAATGCCCCTGGTGTCCCACAAGGAACTGGCCATGGATTTGGGAGCAGTGGTGGAGATGCATCAAAGGTCAGTAAGGGAGAGGTTAAAGAGGAAGAAGTATACGGGGACAGTTGGGTTTTGGCCACAGCGTTGACCGTTATGTCCCAACTTCGATGAGTTTTGGCCCAAATCTCAACTACTTTGGTTCAGAACCCGCCTCTGGTGCCCACAAACCCCTTGAGCCCTTTGCCCAACCCTGGGCCACTGGCCTCCAGCTTTGACTGTTTCCCTCCATCCTCAACACTCTTCACCCTAAACCCTCAACTGGTCACCCCAAACCTTCAACTGGTCAGCCAAGCCCTTGGTCCTTGGAGCGACGCCTCACCTGGCTTTGCTGTTCTGCCCCGAGCTCGGGCTGCTTCAGGCCAAGTGCTGACCATGTTTGGCTCCATGTGGCCAATGGCCAAGGGTTGGGCAAAGGGCTCCAGGGGTTGGTGGGCACCACAGGCAGGTTCGGAACAGCAGTGGGTGAGATGTGGGCTGAAAACAGCCAAATTTGGGTCAGAGAAGGCCGATAATGGGCCAGAATTGTTCTCCAGGGAGATGGTGAAATGGGGATGGGGTCGGGGCCACCATAACCAGCACCAGCACCATCTTCTTTGGCACAGTAGTAGGTGGCCGTGTCACCGTCCCTGAGGCTGTTCATCTGCAGCGTCACCGTGCTCTGGGAGTTGTCCCTGGAGATGCTGAACCGGCCCTGGACTGAGGGCACGTACCATTTGCTGCTACCAGTGTTGTCAATACCCGCGACGTACTCCAGCCCCTTCCCAGGCGCCTGGCGCACCCACTCCATGCCCTTGGTGCTGAAGTCAAAGCCAGAGCCCTTGCAGAGGAGGCGCAGGGACCCCCCGGGTGTCTGGAGGCCCCTGCGGACTCCACCAGCGTCACGGCCGCCCGCAGCCCTGGGGAAGGAGGAAGGACACCAGTGAGTCGCCCGCTCCCACCATCATCATCATGATCACCATCATCATCATCATCATCTCCATCGCCACGTCCTCACCACCCCCTCGTTACCTGGGAGGGCAACGAGGAAGAGGAGGATGGGGGAGGCCCAGTGGGTGCCCATGGTGATGGGTGGTGGGTTTGGGGAGGGGGGTGATGGCACCATGACAGGGGTCGGGTGGTTCTTCTAGGGCAGAGGGGTGGGGGGTGATTTGCATAACAAGGCAGGGATGGTGGACAGTGCTCATTATCTCCCTCTGTGTATCAGATCTCTAACGAGTGCACCTATTTGGTTTGGTTGGACTTAATTAATTAGTTCTCCAGGGTATGAGGGTAAAGGGAAAATTAATAAATTAATTAATTTTATAATGAAGTACAAGGGTCTGGTCTCAGGTGTCTGGTCAAAACAAGGAGTTGATCAATTAATTATAAAATCTGTAGGGAAGATGTGGCAGCTGTGCGGGTTAAATAATGAATTATGGGGAGAGGCAGGGTGGAAAGCAATCAAGAAATAAGTTAATTAAATCATTAAAGGGGACATCCCGGGAGCCCATGTCTTATGCACGACAAAAGTAATTAAGAAATCAGTTAATCAAGTAATTAAAGGTGGTTTATAGGGTGCCTACAACAGAGAAACATGTAAAGTAATAAAAGAAATTAGTTAATTATTTAATTACAGGGAACCCATGGCATGTGCACAGTGAAAGCAGTTGAGAAATCAGTTAATGAAGCCATTAAAGGGGGTCTCCACAGAGACTAATTAAAAAATCTGTTAATTAAGTACCTATAGTGGGTGTCTAGGCTTAGGGAGCCTTTCCCGGGGATGCAGCCCCTGCTTGGTCCCTCTTCCCCTTCCTGGAGGCTTCAGCACCCACCCTGAGCGGGGGCGTGGGCAGCTTTGCTCCTGGGGAGAAGAACTTGGCCTCTTCACCTCCTTTTTTGGACCCAAAGCTGCTCTTCCCGTGGATTCTCTGGTCACTTTGACTCAGATCTCAACAACCTTTGGGTCTACCAGTCCATCATGACCCAAACCTGCTCTTCCTTTGGCTTCTTCTGATCCATTTTGACACAAATCTGGGGTTCCTTTGGTTCCTTGGGCCAATTTTTACCCCAATCTTGAATAACTTTGGGGGTTGGGGCCAATTTGGACCCAAATCTGCTCTTCCTTTCCCTTTTTTGACCAATTTTGACCTAAATTCACCAGGTGAGGGGAGGCAGCTGTGCTGATTGAGGGAGAATTGCTCCCCGCTGTGTCACCGTGGTGCTGCTGGTGGTTGGGGTGCTACTTATGGTGACACGGGTGATGACAAAAACCCAGCGCTTCCTCTTTCTACTGAGGTTCTCAGCAAATTTGGGCTGGTTTTCCCATTTTTCCAGGGTTTTGATACAGTCCTGGTCATTTTTGACGTAAAGTTGGGAAATTTTCCACTTTTTACCCAAGTATTTCAACTCTTCTCCAAATTTTGACCCATTTTTGCCCATATCTTCAAATTGATGTCCTATTTATGACACTTTTTCCCCAAATTTGGCCTTTGTGTGCCTAAAATTGTCACTTTGTGCCCCCACATTGAACCTTTTCACCTATTTTTCCTTAAATATGAGCACTTTTCAACCTAAAATTGCTTTTTGGACCCAACATAGGGGATTTTCTTACATTAAACCCATTTTTGACCCAAATATTTCAAATATTTTCCCACTTTTTCCCATTTTCCCCCAAAATCTTCACATTAATTTACGAATTATTAAAATTTTTACCGCAAATATGGCCTTTTATTGCCAAAAAATAGCATTTTCTCTCCAAAGTAGTTATTTTTTACCTCTTTTTGCACCATTTCCGTCCAAATTTGGGGAACATGTGACATTTTATGGCATTCCCATTCCAATCTCTTCATCTCACTAGGATGAGCCTAAATCTGCCCCTTTTGTCCCCTTTTTACTCCAATGTTTTCTTATTTGGGGGAATTTTCCATTGTTTTTTGGTAATGTTTCCCTTCTCCCACCATTTTTCAATGCATTTTTGAGCAAATCCATCACTTTTCTCTCCCAAAATCCACCATGCACACAAAAAATCCCAGAAATTTATGAAAGAATGTGAAAATTTTAAAATCATTTGTAAATTTCAGAGAAGTTTTTAAAAATCTGGAAATTTTTTATATTTTTTAGAATTTTTTTCCAAAAAGTTATCTTTTTGACCCCAAAAAGTGTTGTGAGGGGAAGTTCCAGGTGTGAATCATAGTAGTTATCCTGATCGCATTGATCATTGTGGCACCGGAGCTGTCGTCACCATCTCCTCCGGTAAGTCCTCATCACCATCATCTCTCCGGACCAATTTTAACCTTTTTTGCCGCAAAATTTCACCATCCCCAGGCAGGGGCAGGTGGGGGAGGTGACAAGAGTTGACTGAACAACCCCAGAATTCCACCCTTGAGGCTGTCGTTGGGTCCAAATGTGGGGTTTTTGGGAGGAGGAGGGAAATTGCATTTTGAGGAGAGAAATTTGATTTTTGGAGAGAACTTGGGGAATTTTGGGGCAGCACAGCCATGGTCGGGCCCGAAGCAGCCCAAGCTCAGAACAGCAAAGCCAGGTGAGATGCCCAGCCCATCAGGCGACTCACGGGGGGTTGTCATGGCACTCAGCCTGGAATGGCCCTGAGGCCCCATCTCAGCACAGACAGCCCCTGGGGAGCTGTGTCCAGAGCTCAGACAGGAGCTGTCCTGCACAACCAGGCTGAATGGGGAACCCAAACCTGGGCTGAGCCCTGGGATTCCTCCAGCAAACAATATGCCCTGAGCCCCAATCCAGCCACTATCCAGCTGCCTGGCAGGGAGATAAAGGCAGCCAGGGGGTCTGCAGTGCAGAGAGATGCAGCAGATAGGGCATGAGATAAGGGGGATCACCGCTAATGACAGACATGGGAGGTGGCATTGTCCCCTGGGACACAGTCCTGCCCACTGACACCGACATCAGCCAAACAATGGAATAAAACCCCCTTGGATTCAGTCTGAGATGGGGGAGCCACTTCTCCAGCTCTGCAGGGAGACTCTGCCCCTTGGCCAGGATTTCTGGGAGATGATGGAAAGGGGTTTGGCAAGCACACCTGCCAGCTCTCTCAGCACCCTGGGGTGGATCCCATCTGGCCCCAGTAACTTGTGGGTGTCTAACTGGGCAAGCAGGTCACTCATCATTTCCTCCTGACCCATGGGAGCTTTGTTCTGCTTCCCCTCCCTGTCAGCCCCTTCCTGAGGATGAGCACTAAAGGAATAAAGATCTGATACCCAGGGAGAGGTAACAAGGACCCCACCTCTCTGTCCCATAAGAACCCCCTGACCCCGACGTGGCACCATCACTCCCCTCCCCAAACCCACCACCCACTGGCCCTCGGCCATCCTCCTCTTCCTCGTCGCCCTCCCTGGTAACGAGGGGGTGGTGAGGACGTGGCGATGGAGATGATGATGATGATGATGATGATGATGATGATGATGATGATGATGATGATGATGATGATGATGGTGGGAGCGGGCGACTCACTGGTGTCCTTCCTCCTTCCCAGGGCTGCGGGCGGCCGTGACGCCGGTGGAGTCCGGAGGGGTCTCCAGACACCCGGGGGGTCCCTGCGCCTCCTCTGCAAGGGCTCTGGCTTCACCTTCAGCAGCTACAGCATGGGATGGATGCGACAGGCACCTGCAAATGGCCTTGAGTGGGTTGCAACTGTTACAAGTGGTGGTAGAACAAGATACGCACCATCAGTTAGGGGCCGGTTCAGCATCTCCAGGGACAACTCCCAGAGCACGGTGACGCTGCAGATGAACAGCCTCAGGGACGGTGACACGGCCACCTACTACTGTGCCAAACGTGATGGTGGTGTTGATCTTTTTGGTAGTGGTAGTACTGGTGGTCATGGCCCCAACCTTCTCCCCATGTCCTCACCTCCCTGGAGAACAATTCTGGCACATTGTCAACACCTTTGACCCATATTTGAGTATTTTCAGCCCAAATCTCACCCACTGTCGTTCAGAACCTGCCTGTGCTGCCCACCAACCCCTGGAGCCCTTTGCCCAAACCTTGGCCATTGGCCTCCAGCTGGGATTGGTTTTCTCCAACCTTAACCCTCTTAACTGCAAACCTGACTGGTCACCCCAGCCCTTGACCCTTCGACCAACATCTCACTTGGCTTTGCCGTTCTGCCCCAAGCTCAGGCTGCTTCAGGCCAAGTGCTGACCATGTTTGGCTCCCTGTGGCCAATGGCCAAGGGCTGGGCAAAGGGTTCAAGGGGTTGATGGGCACCTCAGGCAGGTTCTGAAAAACAGTGAGCAAGATTTGGGCTGAAAATACTCAAAGAAGTGTCAAAAAATTGTTGATAATGAGCCAAAATGGTTCTCCAGGAAGGTGGGGACACAGTAATGGGGTTATGGCAACCAGTAGCATAACCACCAGCAGCAGCACCACCATATTTAGTGCAATAGTAGGTGACCTGAGGGAAACTGTCAAAGAACCAAGACGTGACTGTTCCACCCAAACCTCAGCTGGTCGCCCCAAACATTGGAGCAACATCATGACCCAGCTGTGCCAACATTACCAGTGGTCCCCCAAACCACCCCGAGCGCCAAACCGGGATCCACCCAGATCTCTACCCGTCCCCTGACCTCCAGCCTCAGCCTTGATCCCACCAGGGACATGGAGTGTGCTGGTGGGACTGGGTGACTCACTGGTGTCCTTCCTCCTTCCCCAGGGCTGTGGGCAGCCATGATGCTGGTTGAGTACAGACGGGCCTCCAGACACCTGAGGGGTCCCTGTGGTGGTGGCCCCGACCCCATCACCGTGTCCACGCCTCCCCAGGGGGACATTCCTGGCCCTGATTTTGTCTCTCCCTGACCCAAGCTGGACCCAACAAGCACGGGTCCCACCCACACAGTCCGAGTCCTCGTCCTTCAAGAGGAACAAGTCTGGATCGAGCCTCTGACATCACTCCAACATCTGGAGTGAGGAGTTGAGGTCTGGGGCAAAGCCAGTCAAGATTTTGGTTGATCAATTGAGGCTTTGGTCAAATGATCAACTCTGAGTGGGGCTGGGGAGAGCGGGAGGCCAGTGTCCCAGGTTTGGGTCCCAGGGCAGGTGTTTGGGGCCAGGACGGTCGCGGTGTGGCTCTGCTGCCAAGGTTTGGGGTGATGGGTTGGGGTTTGGGCCAACTACTACTTCAGCAAAGCTGGTGCTGGTGCTGGTGCTGATGCTGGTGGAGTCCCTGATCCCATCCCTGTGTCATGACTTCCCTGGCAACAATTTTGAGCTCCAATATGAACTGGTTTTGACCCATTGAGTCACACGGTCTCCCCATCACCCTCCTCATCTGCGTCTTTGTCCCTTGGGAGGAGCAAGGCTGGGTTGAGCTACTGACAGTGCTCCAAGGGCCAAGGTTTGGGGTGACCAGCTGTGGATTGGGATGAGCAGTTGAGAGTTGGGCTGAAGAGTGTTGAGGTTGGAGGGAACCAGTCAGAGCAGGAGGCCAATGGCCAAGGGTTGGGCAAAGGGCTCAAGGGGTTGGTGGGCACCACAGGAAATTTTGAAGCAAAGCAGCCCTAATTTGTGCTGAAACTACTCAAAGATGGCTTAGAAAGTGTCGATAACAGGCTAAAATTGTTCTCCAGGGAGGTGGGGACACAGGAACAGGGTCGGGGGCTGCATAACCAGGATGACCATGATAGGCACAGCAGTAGGTGGCCGTGTCACCGTCCCTGAGGCTGTTCATCTGCAGCGTTACCGTGCTCTGGGAGTTGTCCCTGGAGATGCTGAACCGGCCCTTGAATGACGGCGCCTACCATGTGCCGCTACCACCCTTGGTAATATTCCCGACCCATTCCAGCCCCTTCCCGGGCACCTGGCGCACCCACTGCATGGCAAAGCTGCTGAAGGTGAAGCCAGAGGCCTTGCAGTGGAGGCGCAGGGACCCCCCGGGTGTCTGGAGGCCCCTCCGGATTCCACCAGCGTCACGGCTGCCCGCAGCCCTGGGGAAGGAGGAAGGACACCAGTGAGTCGCCCACTCCCACCATCATCATCATCATCATCATCATCATCATCATCATCTCCATCGCCATGTCCTCACCACCCCCTCGTTACCTGGGAGGGCAACGAGGAAGAGGAGGATGGTGGAGGCCCAGTGGGTGCCCATGGTGATGGGTGGTGGGTTTGGGGAGGGGGGTGATGGCGCTATAATGGGTCGGGGGGATCTTATAGGGTGGAGGAGTGGGGCTGATTTGCAGAATGAGGCGGGGCGGAGGCATGGAGGCGGATTGGCTCGTTACGTCCCCTTGCGTCGTGGATCGCTAATGAGCACACACACTTGGTTTACTTTGACCTAATTAATTACCTCTCCAGGGAATGAGGTTCAGATAAATAATAATTAATTATTTCTTAAATTAAATGAATTAATTATTTATGAGCGTCTGGTCTCATGTGTGTGCTCAAAACAAGGAGATAATTAATTAATTAGAAGCTCTCCAGGAAAGACATTGCAGTTTTGTTGGTTTGTTAATTAATTATGGGGAGAGACATGGAGGAAAGCAATTAAGAAATTAATTAATTGAATCACTAAAGGGGGTTTGCAGGGAGCCCATGTCAGATGCACGGCAAAAGTAATTAAGAAATCCATTAATCAAGTAATTAAAGGGGGTCAATAGGTAGTTCACTGCAGACAAAAAATGAAAGTAATGAAGAAATCTGGTAATTAATTGATTACAGGGCGTCTCTATGGGAGTCTGCAGCACATACACATGATGAAAGTAATTTAAGAAATTAATTAATTAATTGTCAATTAATTAATGTATAATATCTATTATAATTATAATAATATATAAAATATTTATGATATAATATAATATATATAATATATTACATGATTAATTAATTATAGGGAGTCTCAGGAACCAATGTCAGGTGCACAGCGAAAGAAATTAAGAAATCAGTTAATCAAGTAATTAAAGGGGGTCTCCATAGAGCCCACGACAGATGCACAAAAAAAGTAATTAAGAAATCTGTTTATTGAATAATTATAGGGGAGATGGCCTCCCTCCCCTTCTGCCCCTTCCCCAGGGCTGCGGGCGGCCGAGATGCAGGTTGAGTTCGGAGGGGACTCCAGACACCCAGGGGGTCCCTGTGTCTCCTCTGCAAGGGCTCCTCTTCAGCATCCGGCCCCAGTGACTTGTGGGTCTCTAACTGGCCAAGCAGGTCACTCATCATTTCCTCCTGACCCATGGGAGCTTTGTTCTGCTTCCCCTCCCTGTCAGCCCCTTCCTGAGGATGAGCACTCAGGGAACATCCAACCTGACTAATAAAGACTGAGGGAAAGAAGGAATTCAGGAGCTCAGCCTTGTCCTCATCCCTTGTCACTCCTGTTCCCCCTGTGTCCATTATCAGTATTTTTCTGACCCATCTTTGAGTATTTTCAGCCCAAATCTCACCCACTGTCGTTCAGAACCTCTTGTGGTGCCCATCAACCCCTTGAGCCCTTTGCCCAAACTTTGGCCTTTGGCCTCCAGCTCTGACCGTTTCCCTGAACCTCAACGCTCTTCACCTCAAGCAGTTTTGGAGCAGTAGTAGGTGGCCGTGTCGTCGTCCCTGAGGCTGTTCATCTGCAGCGTCACCGTGCTCTGGGAGTTGTCCCTGGAGATGCTGAAGCGCCCCTGGACTGACGGCGTGTAGTAGGTTGTGCCACCATTGCTGAAGATACCCGCGACAGACTCCAGCCCCTTCCCGGGTGCCTGACGCACCCAGTTCATGCCATATCTGCTGAAGGTGAAGCCAGAGGCCTTGCAGAGGAGGCGCAGAGACCCCCCGGGTGTCTGGAGGCCCCTCTGGACTCCACGGCCGCCCGCAGCCCTGGGGAAGGAGGAAGGACACCAGTGAGACGCCCAATCACCATCATCATCATCATCATCATCATCATCATCATCTCCATCGCCATGTCCTCACCACCCCCTCGTTACCTGGGAGGGCGACGAGGAAGAGGAGGATGGGGGAGGCCCAGCGGGTGCCCATGGAGATGGGTGGTGGGTTTGGGGAGGGGGGTGATGGGACAATGACAGGGGTCAGGGGGTTCTTATAGGGCGGAAGGGTGAGGGGTGATTTGCATAATGAGGCAGGGAGGGGAGAAGAAGGGGTGGGTTTGTTAGCAACACCTCCTGTGGGTATCAGATTGCTAACGAGCACACCCATAGGGTGGTTTCTCTTTACTTATTTGATTAGCTCTGCATGGAATGAGGCACAGGGAAAAATTAATTAATTAGTTTCTATTCATTAACTAAGTAATTAATTAATGGATTACCAGGGGCTAGTCTGAGATGTCCAGAGAAAACAAGGGGTAAATTAATTAATTAGAAGTTGTCCAGGGAAGCCATGGCAGCTGTAGGATTTAATTAATTAATTATCACAGAGTCACAGGGGTTGGAAGGGACCTCCAGAGCCCATGGGGTCCAACCCCCTGCCCAAGCAGGGTCCCTAGGACAGGGCACACAGGGCGGTGTCCAGACGGGGCTGGAATCTCTCCAGAGAAGGAGACTCCACACCCCCTGGGCAGCCTGTCCCAGGGCTCCCTCACCCTCACTGGGGAAAAGTTCTTCCCCATATTGGTGTGGAACTCCCTGTGCTCCAACTTGCAGCCATTGCCCCTTGTCCTGTCCCCACAGACACTGAAAAGGGGCTGCCCATTTCCCCCATGCTTAAGATATTTATAAACATTCATAAGGTCCCCCCTTAGTCTTCTCTCCAGGCTGAACAGCCCCAGCTCACTCAGCCTTTCCTCACAGGGGAGATGCTCCAAGCCCTTCATCATCTCCGTAGCCTCCTCTGGACTCTCTCCAGGAGATTCCTGTCTGTTTGGTCCCGGGGAGCCCAGAACTGGACACAACACTCCAGTTGGGGCCTGTCCAGGCAGATTAGAGGAGGAGGATCACCTCCTTTGACCTGCTGCCAACACTCCTCCTGATGCCCCCAGGATCCCATTGTCTCTCTCAGCCCCCAGGGCACACTGCTGGCTCATGGCCACCCTGTCACCCACCAGCACCTCCAGGTCCTTCTCCACTGAGCTCCTCTCCAGCAGGTCATCCCCCAGCCTGTCCTGGTTCCAGCAGTTATTCCTTCCCAGGTGCCAGACTCTCCACTTGCTTTTGTTGACCCTCATCTGGTTTCTCCCTGCCCAGCTCTTCAGCCTGCCCAGGTCTCTCTGGATGGCAGCACAGTGTCCTGTGTGTCAGCCACTCCTCCCAGCTTTGTACCATCGGGTACTTGCTGAGGGTGGATGCTGTTCCCTCATCAAGGTCCTTGATGAAGATATTAAACAGGACTGGACCTGGGGAATTGCAGCACTGTATCTTCAGAGGAAGGGGCTTGTGGCCCACCCAGATTTATTGCTGACCCCCATGTGATCAGGCCTGGGGAAGCCAGCACAGACAGGTCAGTGTGGAGTAACACACAACAGTGCTTGTGAGGGACAAGCTTGTGAGAGAAGAGACTGCAAGAACGCCAACAGCTGCCTTACAAGGACTCAGGTGACTGCCTGGCTTTAACCCATTGTGAGCAGCAGTGAGGCGCGTGTGGGGCGGGTGAGCAGAGCCCAGAACCAGTAGCCATGGAATGGAACTCGTGTCCTGATAGAGACACCTGTGTGAGCCGAGTGTGTGTCTGAAGGAACCAGCTCAGCACCGATCACACTGATCCCAGCTGAGTCCACAAAGCTTCGGCTCCGGCAGTGGGGTGATGACCAGAACACTGGTCAAGGTTTAGGACAAAACACTCAAAGATGGGTCAGAAAAGGCTGATAATGGGAAAAAATTGTTCTCTAGGGAGGTGAGGACATGGGGACGGGGTTGGGGGTACCACCACCAGTAGCACCGTAACCACTACCAGCGTATTTGGCGCAGTAGTAGGTGGCCGTGTCACCGTCCCTGAGGCTGTTCATCTGCAGCGTCACCGTGCTCTGGGAGTTGTCCCTGGAGATGCTGAACTGGCCCTGGACCCATGGCCCATAGTAGGTGCCACCATCGCTGGTAATAAGTGCGACGTATTCAAATCCCTTCCTGGGTGCCTGATGCACCCAGTACATGCCAAAGCTGCTGAAGGTGAAGCCAGAGCCCTTGCAGAGGAAGCGCAGGGACCCCCCGGGGGTCTGGAGGCCCCTCTGGACTCCACCAGTGTCAGGGCCACCTGCAGCCCTGGGGAAGGAGGAAGGACACCAGTGAGTCACCTGCTCCCACCAGCACCCTCCACGTCTGTGTCCTTGTCCTTTTGGGGATCAAGTCTGGGCCGAGCCTTTGCCGTGGCTCCAGGGGTCCAAGTTTGGGGTGATAAGTTGAGGTTTGTGGCAAAAGCAGTCAAGGTTTGGGCAAGTAGGAGTGGGTGACAGTCTATAACCACCCTGAATAAAACCCCCCAAAATTCACCAACGTTCCCCAAATTCTCTCCAAAAATCAAATTTCTCACCTCAAAATGGAATTTCCCTCCATCCCCCAAAACCCCCACATTTTGACCCAACGACCGCCTCGAGGATGGAATTTTGGGGATGGGGGGTCGACCCTCGTCACCTCCCCCACCCGGCCCCACCCTGGGATGGAGAAATTTTGCGGAAAAAAGGCTAAAATTGGTCCCGGGGAGATGATGGCAACGAGGACTTACCGGATGAGATGGTGACGACGGCTCCGGTGCCCCACGAATCAATAAAACCAGTATAACCACTGTGATTCACGCCTGGCACTTCCCCTCCCAAAATTTTTGGGGTTAAAAAGTCACTATTTGGGAAAAAAAATTCAATACATTTCCAGAATTTTCAAAAATTCTCTGAAATTTACAATTTAAAAAAAAATTCAAATTATTTCTAAAACTTCTGGGATTTTTTTGGGTGCATGGTTGAAATTGGGAGAGATGGGGTGGAAATGCTCTGTAGTGGTCAAGTGTTGCTCAAATGTGTTGGAAATTGGCCAAAAAGAGGTAAAAGTGGCTTACGTTGGAGTGAAAATGCTGATTTATGGCAATTAAAGGCTATATTTGGGGGAAAAAAGACATAATTGGTAAAAGAATAGGAAGATTTGGGGGGAATGGGGCAAAAGTGGGAAAACAGTTGAAATGTTTGGATCAAAAATGGGTTTAAATTAGAAAATTCCCCAATTTGGTGTCAAAAATGGCAATTTTAGGCTGTAAAATGCCTATATGTTGGTGAAAAGAGGTAAAAAAGGGTAATTTGGGTGCAAAAAGTAACTATTTTAGGCACACAAATCCCAAATTTGGAGGAGTAAATGTGGCATAAATGGCTAAAGCATGTGAAGGTTTGGACAAAAAGGGTCAAAGTGGGGGAAGAGTGTAAATATTTCGGTTAAAAATGGGTATAAAGAGGGAAACTCCCCAATTTTGGGTCACAAATGGTCATTTTTGGTGGGAAACATAAATTTGAGGGGCAAAAAAATGACAGAAATGGTAAAAGACTGTGAAGATTTAGGGTAAAATGAAGCAAAAGTGGGAAAAGCGTTGAAATATTTGGGTGAAAACAGGGTATAAAGTGGAAAATTCCCACATTTAGTGTCAAAAAGTGACCAGAATTTTGTTAAAACCCTGAAAAATTGGGAAAATCAGCTCAAATTTGCTGAGAAACTCGTCAGATTCAGGAAGCGCCAGGTTTTTGTCATTGCCGGCGTGACTGTGAGTTGTACCCCAACCACCAGCAGCACTAATTTTTTTCCCAAAAGTTTTATATTTTTCTCATCAAAATCGTCTGGGATTCAATTTTCTGCCAGCAACTCTCCTATGGATTATTTTTCACCCCCAAAAAATCCTTAAAAATTCATTTTTAGGGTAATTTGAATCTCCAAAATTCCATTTTTCCCTCAAAAAACAACTTAATTCCCCAGAATTTTCAATTCCATTCTAAAAAATTTTTCAAATTCCCCAATTTGAATTTATTCCCCTTTTTCGAACATTAAATTGCCTTGCTGTGAGTTTTTTAGAATGGAAATCACCAAAACACCCTGAAAATTTACATTTTTGGCCCGACAGAGTGACTGACCCTATTAAATGCCCCCTAAATTCTCCAGAATTCCCAAAATTCTCCAGAAAAATCAAATTTCTCACCTCAAAATAGAATTCCCCCCCAAAAAAAATCCCACATTTTTACACAATGATGGCCTCGAGGGTGGAAATTGGGGAGTGGGAGGGAGTTTGACCCTCGTCCCCTCCCCCACCATCTCCCACCTTGGGAAGGTGAAATTTTGGGGCAAAAAAGACCAAAATTAGTCCTGGTGAGATGATGGTGACAAGGAATTAAAGGAGGAGACACAGATGATGGTCCTGGTGCCCCAAAACTCAAAAACAGCAGGATGATCAATGTGATTCATAGCCGGTGCTTTCCCTCCCAAATTTTTGGGGGTTAAAAAGCCAAGTCCAGAATTTTCAAAAGTTCTTTGAAATAATTTGAAAATTTCAATTTTTTTTCGAGAATTTTTCAAATTATTTCAAATTATTTTTCAAATTCTTTCAAGAATTTTTTTGATTCTTTGGGGTGCATAGTTGATATTGGGATATTTTGGGGGCCTTTCACAGAGAAAAGTGTTGGATTTTAGGAAAAAATTGGGTGAAAAATGGCGAGAAAAAGGAAAAACTTTAAAAACAGGCAAAAAGTCCCCCAAAGCAGCAAAAATTTGGATAAAAAGGGAGGAAAAAAGGACATACATGGGCTAATCATAGTGAGGTGGAGAGATGGGGTGGAGTGCCCTAAAATGGATAAAGGTTGCCCAAATTTTGGGGGAAATGGGGCAAAAGAGTCAAAAAAGGGCTACTTTGGAGTGGAAATGCTGATTTTTGGCAATGAAATGCCATATTTGGAGCAAAAGATGACATAATTGGTAAAAGAATGTGAAGATTTTGGGGGAAATGGGGCAAAAGTTGGAAAACAGTTGAAATATTTGGGTCAAAAATGGGTTTAAATTAAAATATTCCTCAATTTTGGGTCAAAAATGGCAATTTTAGGCTGAAAAATGCCCATATTTGAGCAAAAAGAGGTAAAAAAAGGGCAATCTGGGGCAAAAAGTAACAGTTTTAGGCACACAAAGGCAAAATTTTTGGGTAAATGTGGCATAAATGGTAAAAGAATGTCAAGATTTGGAGCAAAAATGGTCAAAGGGGGAAGAGTTGAAATATTTGGTGTTTTGACCCCTAATTTTGGGTCAAAGATGTTAATTTTTGGTGGGAAAACTCTGGTTTTGGGGAAAAAAATGACAGGAATGGTAAATGAATGTGAAGATTTGGGGGAAAATGGGGCAAACGTGGGAGAAGAGTTGAAATATTTGGTTGAAAAATGGGTATAAAGTGGAAAATTCTTCAATTTTGGGTCAAAAAGTGACCAGAATTGGGTCAAAATCCTGGAAAATTGGGAAAACCAGCCCAAATTTGCTGAGCAACTCAGAAGAAATAAGATGTGCTGGGTTTTTGTCACCACCCACATCACTGTGAGTAGCACCCCAACCACCAGCAGCACCACAGTGACATGGGGGGGGGGAAATCTCCCCTCAATCAACACAGCCACCTCCTCTCAACCCGTGGATTTGGGTCAAAATTGGGCATAAAAGGGAAAGGAAGAGCAGATCTGGGTCCAAATTGGCCCCAAACCGCAAAGTTATTCAAGATTTGTGTAAAAATTGGCCAGGAGATGAAAAACTTGATGAGATTTGGGTCAATATTGACCCAAGGAACCAAAGGAACCCCAGATTTCAGTCAAAAT
The DNA here is from genome assembly GCF_964237585.1 of Gallinula chloropus. Lineage (NCBI taxonomy): Eukaryota > Metazoa > Chordata > Aves > Gruiformes > Rallidae > Gallinula > Gallinula chloropus. Next base: position 2,347,984 of record NC_140119.1, on the reverse strand, counting down.
TGGTACAAGGGACCAAAGGAACACCGGATTTCAGCCAAAATTGGCACAAGGAACCAAAAGAAAGTCAGAATTGGGCTATAATGGACCAAAGCAACGACCAAAGGAGCCAAAGGAAGACCAGATTTGGGTCATGATGGACTGGTAGACCCAAAGCTCAACGAGGAAGAAGAGGATGATGGAAGCGCAGTGGGTGCCCATGGTGATGGGTGCAAATGAACAGCCTCAGGGATGGTGACACAGCCACCTACTACTTCACCAAAGATGGTGGTTTCTATAGTGCTGCTCATTCTTGGTGACCTTGACCCTGTCCCCATGTCCCCACCTCCTTGGAGAACAACTCTGGCCCATTATCAACCTCATTTGACCCATCTTTGTGTGTTTTGGGCACAAATCTCAAGCAGTTTCCTTCAAAACCTGCCTGTGGTGCCCACCGACCCCTTGAGTCCTTTGCCCAACCCTTGGCCATTGGCCTTCAGCTTTCAACACCCCCATTCAGACGTGACTGTTCCACCCAACGGTCACCTGGTCACCCCAATTCTCAGCTGCTCAATCCCAGCTCTTGACTGTTGGAGCACGTTCAGTAGCTCGTCCCAGACGTGCTCCCCCTGAGGGACAGTGGCGCAGATGAGGAGGGTGATGGTGGGACCGGGCGAGTCAAAGGGTCAAAAAAAGTTGACTTTGGAACTTGAATTTGTTCTCCAGGGAGGTGGGGACACGGGAACGGGGCCTCCACCAGCACCAGCACCATAACGATCAACAGCTTTGGCGCAGTAGTAGGTGGCCGTGTCACCGTCCCTGAGGCTGTTCATCTGCAGCGTCACCGTGCTCTGGGAGTTGTCCCTCGAGATGGTGAAACGCCCCTTGACTGAGGGCGCATAGAAGGTGCTGTTCCCATCCTTGTTAATACCTGCAACACGCTCGAGCCCCTTCCCAGGTGTCTGTCGCACCCAGAACATGGCAAAGCTGCTGAAGGTGAAGCCAGAGCCCTTGCAGAGGAGGCACAGGGACCCCCCGGGTGTCTGGAGGCCCCTCCGGACTCCACCAGCGTCACGGCCGCCCGCAGCCCTGGGGAAGGAGGAAGGACACCAGTGAGTCGCCCGCTCCCACCATCATCATCATCATCATCATCATCATCATCTCCATCGCCACGTCCTCACCACCCCCTCGTTACCTGGGAGGTCCATGAGGAAGAGGAGGATGGGGGAGGCCCAGCGGGTGCCCATGGTGATGGGTGGTGGGTTTGGGGAGGGGAGTTATGACGTCACGACGTCACCACCTGACCTGACCCACTGACTGACCTGACCCACCACCTGACGTGATCTGCTGCCTGACGTGACTGGTCTCCTAACCTGATGGGCCTCCTTGCCTGACTGGCCACCTCATGTCACCAGTTGCCTGACCTGTCCCAACGCCTGACTTGACCCAGCAGCTGACCTGACTTGCCACCTGCTCTGACTGGCTGCCTGTCCTGACCTGACACTGACCTGACACCTGACCTGACCTGACACCTGACCTGACTCGCCTCCGCAAGCAACTCCAGCCCCTTCCCGGGCGCCTGGCGCATCCATCCCATGTCAGTGCTGCTGAAGTCAAAGCCACAGGCCTTGCAGAGGAGGCGCAGGGACGCCCCTGGTGTCTGGAGACCCTTTTCCTACTGGGAGACTCAGGAGTGGAGATAAGGACAGGGGGGGATCCCCCTGCAATTAGTGTCATGGGAAAGGGTGTATTTGTGATTTGGGTCCCTTCTTCCCACCATGGTGGCACGGGGAGGGGCAGGGAATGGGGGATGAGTGTCCATACTCCTCCTCACACCTTGTCACTCCCTTCTCTGGGTTTTTTTCCCCAAATTCCCCATTTCCCGCTTAAATTCCCTAATTCCCCCCCAATTCCCTCAAATTCCCCCCAAAATTCCGAAATTTCACTGTGAATTCCCTCATTCCCCCTCAAATTCCCTAATTCCTCCCTAAATCCCCTCCTTTTCCCCCAAATCCCTGCATTTCCCCTCTTTTCCCCTAAATTCCCTAATTCCCCCCAAATTCTCTCATTCCCCCCGATTTTCCCACTTTTCACTATAAAATTCCCTCCCCCCTCCCTATTCCCTTTTTTTCCCCAAATCCTTCTACTCCCCCCAAATCTGGGGGGGAGGGGTGTGGCAAGGGGCAGATCTTAGTTCCCACCCCAGTGATGTGGTTCTAATTAATTAATTAAGGGGAAATAAGGGTTCAGGCAGAACTGTTAATTAATTAATTAAAGGGGAAATCAGTGCTTGCAATTAATTAATTGAGGACCCAGAACTAATTAATTATTGGTTGTTTTGCCAAACGACCTCTTCCCCAGAGATATTTGTTAATTAATTAATTCTTTAACTGTTTTGGCTGTACACCTGGCCAGCAGCTTCCCAAGGGACCCCCACGTTAATTAATTAATTAACTGACTATTTTTTTTGTCTGTACACCTGCTGCGGGTTCCCCTCAGGGGAACTCTCAGTTCTGTTAATTAATGAATTAATTAGGTAGCCTGACTGGTTCTCCCCAGAGACAAACACACCCCTGTGTAATTAATTACTTCATTTGATCACTTTACCACCAGGGGAATCAATTAATTAATTGATGCTGGTTTTCCCCCCTGAGACCCCTGATAATTAATTAATTAACGGATTGCTTAATTACTTTTGATATGCCTCTGACACGGTCTCCATGGAGACTGCCAGTAATTAATTAATTATCTGATTTCTTAATTCATTTTTACTCACACTTCCTTCCCCAGAGAACTAATTAATTAAGTCCAAAACAAACCCAGTGGGTGTGCTCGTTAGCGACCCGATACCCAGGGGGATTTAATGAGCCCCACCCCCTCCTCTTGCCCTCGCTGGGCCTCCGCCATCCTCCTCTTCCTCGTCTCCCTCCGAGGTAACGAAGGGGTGTGAGGTGCTGGGAATCTGCCTTAACCACCCCCAACAGAACCCTGTCCCCTCTTTCTCCTCCCACCCACCAACACCCGTCAGGCTTCAAGTGGCTCCTGCCCAGGACCTGATGACTGTGCAAGGAGCCACCCTGAAGGCATCAGGAGAGCTTTCCTTCCACATCCCACCCAAAAGAGATCAGGAGAGACCTCAGGAGCCATTCACACCTCAGGAGAGACCTCAGGAGCCATTCACACACCAGGAGAGACCTCAGGAGCCATTGACACCTCAGGAGAGACCTCAGGAGGTCTCATTTATTTACTTAATTGACTAATTGTTTTTCGTGAGAGACCTCTTGAAAGTAATTAATTAACTGATTTATTAGTTATTTTTGACACGCATCTGTCTTGGGCTCCCCATAGACATTAATTAATGAACAGATTTTTTAATTATTTTCACTGTGTGTCTGCCATTAGCTCCCCAGACACCCCCCTATAATTACTTAATTAACAGATTTCTTAATTACTTTTGCTTTGCATTTGACATGGGCTCCCCAGAGAAACCCTTTAATTAATTACTAACAGATTTCTTAATTGCTTTCACCATGTGTCTGCTGTTGGCACCCTATAGACCCCCTTTAATTACTTAACTAACTAATTTCTTAATTGCTTTCCACCGTGCCTCTCCCCATAATTAATCAATTAACCCACACAGCTGCCACATCTTCCCTGGAGAACTTCTAATTACTTAATTAACTCCATCTTTCAACTAGACAGCTGAGACCAGACTCTTGTAATTAATTAATTAACTCATTGATTAATGTTTTGCCGCACCTCATTCCCTGGAGAACTAATTAATCAAGTCCAACCAAACCCAGTGGGTGTGCTCGTTAGCGATCCGATACCCAGGGGGAGGTAACGAGCCCCCCCACTCCCCGCCCACCTCGTTATGCAAATCACCCCCCACATCCCCACCCTATAAGAACCCCCGACCCCATCCTGGCGAAGGGCAGAGCTCAGCTCCAGCCCCGGTGATGAGGTCACAATTCATTAATTAAGGGGAAAGAAGGGATGAAGCACAGCTGGTAATTAAATTAATTGGGGTATGGTAATTGTGGTATGGTAATTATGGTAAGTAATTAATTTAGGTGAAGTAATCAGGACTTGTAATTATTTAATTAAGGGCAAAGAAGGGATCAGGGCTTGCAATTAATTAATTAAGGTCACAGAAGCGATAAGGGCTCAGCATAGGATTCACACTTAATTAATTAATTAACTTACTTGTCCACGAGCTCCTAAGGGGACCCTGAACTAATTAATTAATTAATTTGTTGTTTTGCCAAATAACCTCTTTCCCAGAGACACCTGTTAATTAGTGAATTCATTAATTATTTTAGCCCCAGGAACAGACACCTCTGATAATTAATTAATTAACTGATTGTTTTTTGCCTACACACCTGCTGTGGGTTCCGCTGGAGGAAACTCTCAGTTCTGTTAATTAATTTAATTAATTAATTCGTCTGACAGATTCCCCAGAGACACGCAGACACACACTCACACAGGTGCTATTGATAGGTTAATTAGATCAGTTTCCCCCCAGGGAAATTAATTGATTGATTGATAGACTGACCATGTGGAAGGAGACCCCCTATAATTATTTAATGGATTTCTACATTACTTTTGATGTCTATTTGCCACAGGCTCCACAGAAACCTCATATAATTAATTATTACTTAATTATTTCCACCATGTGTCTGCCATGGGCTCCCCCAGAAACGCCCTATATTAATTAACTAACATATTTCTTCATTACTTTTGCCCTGCATCTGACATGGGGTCTCCAAGGGACCTCCTATAATTAATTAATTAACAGATTTCTTCATTGCTTTCACCATGTTTCTGTCACAGGCTCCCCCAGAGACCCCATTTCAGGAATTAATTAATGGATTTCTTAATTACTTGTGCCATGAATATGACATGGGCTCCACAGAGACACACTAGAATCAATTAATTAAATGATTTCTAATGTATTTTCAACATGCATTTGCTATGGGCTCCCCTGGAGACCACCTACAATTAATTAACAGATTTCCTAATTACTGTCTGCAACCCATCTCCCCATGTTTAATTAATTAACTCCTAAACCTACCATGGCTTCCCTGGAGACCATTAATTAATTAATTATCTCCTTGTTTTGAGCAGAAAGCTGAGACCAGACCCTTGTAATCAATGAATTAATGAATGAATTAATTATTTTTTCCCTTCACCATGTTCCCTGGAGAACTCATTAAGTCAAACCAAAATAAGTGGGTAATCTCATTAGTGATCCAGGGGGAATCCTGGGGAAACCCTGGGGGAGGTAACGAGTCCCCATCTTTCCTCCCTGTCCTCCTCCCCCTCGTTATGCAAATCAAAACCCACCCCTCCGTCCTATAAGAACCCCCCAACCCCGTTGTGGCGCCATCACCCCCCTCACCAAACCCACCACCCATCACCATGGGCACCCACTGGGCCAACACCATCCTCCTCTTCCTCATTGCCCTCACAGGTAACGAGGGGGTGGTGAGGACGTGGTGATGGAGATGATGCTGATGGTGGGAGCGGGTGACTCACTGGTGTCCTTCCTCCTTCCCCAGGGCTGCGGGTGGCCGTGATGCTGGTGGAGTCTGGAGGGGCCTCCAGACACCCGGGGGGTCCCTGGGCCTCCTCTGCAAGGGCTCTGGCTTCGACTTCAGCAGCAACTACATGGGCTGGATGCGCCAGGCGCCTGGCAAGGGGCTGGAGTACGTTGCAAGTATTAATAGATATGGCAGCACTTACTACGCGCCGACGGTCAAGGGCCGGTTCAGCATCTCCAGGGACAACACCCAGAGCACGGTGACGCTGCAGATGAACAGCCTCAGGGACGGTGACACGGCCACCTACTACTGCGCCAAAGCTCCTGATGGTTATAGTATTGATGGTGGTGGAGCCCCCAAACCTGTCACCATGTCCCCACCTCCCTGGAGAACAATTCTGGCCCATTATCAACACTTTCTAACTCAACTTTGAGTATTTCCAGTTCAAATCTTGACCAGTTTGGTTCAACCCCTGCCTGTGGTGCCCACCAACCCCTTGAGCCCTGTGCCTAGCCCTTGTCTATTGGTCTCCAGCTCAACCCTCAGCCCTTGGAGTGACATTCGTCCTGACTTTGCTGTTCTGCTCCAAGCTCAGTCTGCTCTGGGCACAAGCACGATGCTCTTGGCCAAATGTTGAGAGGTTTTGGTCAAAACTTGGTCGGTTTTTCTCCAACTCTTCAACCTTTAGCCTGAAACACTTGTTGGAGCAGAAATGGTCAGTGGTGGGGCCAGTAATGTCCTGGGGGGAGGTAGGGACACAGGGCTGTGTTCGAGGCCACCAGGATAATAACCACCAGCATAACCAGTAGATGCTCTGGCACAGTAGTAGGTGGCAGTGTCGTCATCCCTGAGGCTGTTCATCTGCAGCATCACCGTGCTCTGGGAGTTGTCCCTGGAGATGCTGAACAGGCCCTTGAACGATGGCGAGTATCTTGTGGCACTACCAGTGCTGTAAATTCCTGCGACGAACTCCAGCCCCTTCCCGGGTGCCTGACACTGCCATCCCATGCTGGTGCTGCTGAAGTCGAAGCCAGAGCCCTGGCAGAGGAGGTGCAGGGACCCCCCGGGTGTCTGGAGGCCCCTCCGGACTCCACCAGCGTCACGGCCACCCGCAGCCCTGGGAAAGGAGGAAGGACACCAGTGAGTCGCCTGCTCCCACCATCATCATCATCATCACCATCATCTCCATCACCACATCCTCACCACCCCCTCGTTACCTGGGAGGGTGACGAGGAAGAGGAGGATGGTGGAGGCCCAACGGGTGCCCATGGTGATGGGTGGTGGGTTTGGGGAGGGGGGTGATGGCGCCACGGTGGGTTTGGGGGGTTCTTATAGGGCTGAGGGGTTCTTATAGGGCCGTTCTGCTCTGAACTTGGAGCAAGATTGGCTCCTTGTGGCCAATGGCCAAGGTTTGGGCAAAGGGATCAAGGGGTTGGTGGGCAGCACAGGTAGGTTCTGAAGGAAACTGGTTGAGATTTGGGCCAAAGATGGATCAAAAGATTGTTGTCTAGAGAGGTTTGGACAATGAGACCAATGACCCAGAGCAGGTGCTGCCAGCAGTGGGGTAAATACTTGCAAACCAATCCAGGTAACGAGGGGGTGGTGAGGACGTGGCGATGGAGATGATGATGATGATGATGATGATGATGATGATGATGATGATGATGATGATGATGATGGTGGGAGCAGGTGACTCAGTGGTGTCCCAGAGCACGGTGACGCTGCAGATGAACAGCCTCATGGACAGTGACACAGTCACCTACTACTGTGCCAGAGCTCCTGCTGGTGGTTTTTTTTCATCGTGCTGTTACTGGTGCTGGTGGCCCTGACCCCATCACCATGTCCCCACCTTCCTGGAGAACAATTCTGGGCCATTATCAACACTTTTTGACGCAAAAAAAAGATATTTTCAGCTCAAATCTCACCCACTGTTGTTCAGAACCTGCCTGTGGTGCCCAGCAACACCTTGATCCCTTTACCCAGCCCTTGGCTATTGGCCACACGGAGCCAAACAGGGTCAGTGCTTGGCCCAAATCAGCCTGAGCTGGGGGCAGAACGGCAAAGCCCGGTGAGACTTTGCTCCAAGGGCTGAAGTTTGGGGTGATTGGTTGAGTTTTGGGGTGATTGGTTGACTATTAGGGAGAAAAGAGTCGAGGTTGGAGGGAATTGGTCAAAGCTGGAGCCCAGTGGCCAAGAGATGGGTCAACTGTGTCAACTCATGATCCAACCATCAAAGACCCCGGGGCGTTGGGGATTCCCTGGGAAGGGGCTGGAGATGGTTTCCACGCCCGATACTCATCATCAGTGAAGGACGAGGACACGGCCACCTACTACTGAGACAGAGATGGTGGTGGTGGTGGTGGCGATGGTGGTCACCACCCCATCGCCATGTCCCCACCTCCCAGCATCTCCCCGCCATCCTGGCACAAAGATCCAGGTGTCATTCCAAGCACAAAACCCAAAACCTTTGGAAGTTCACCCAAATTCTTCAGGAATCCCACCTGCGACTCATCCGGATTCACCTCCGTTTGCTCCAGGTTGTTCCCCATGCCCAAGGAACCAGGAATTCCCCCAAATCCTCATATCTTCCCCAAATCCTCACGCTTGCCCCCAAATCTCCTATTTTCCACAAAATTCGCTAATTTACCCCCAAATCCGCACATTTTCCACAAATTTGGCTCTACTTGGACCAATTCTGACAAAAATTCTGCTGTTCCTTTGGTTTCTTGACCCAATTTTAACCCAAATCTTGAGAAACTTTGATTCCTTGAGCCAATTTTGACCCAAATGTGGTGTTTGGATCTTCTTCTCAAGTTTGACCCAAATTTGGTATTTCGTTGGTTCCTTGGCCCAATTTGGACCCCAATCTACAGGGTGAGGGGATGTGGCTGCACTGACTGAGGGGGGATTTTGTCCCCCCCTGTGTCACCGTGGCACTGGTTGGGTTAGCACGGTGATGCAGGTGGTGACAAAAACTCCACAGAGAGCTCAGCTCCTCTTCTGCCTGGGCTCGGGGGGACCTTTCCCAGGGGTCCAGTCCCAGCTTGGTCCCTCTGCCCCTTCCTGGAGGCTTCCGCACCCACCCTGAGCAGGGGCGTGGGCAGCTTTGCTCCAGGGGAGAAGAACTTGGCCTCCTCACCTCCTTTTTTGGACCCAAAGCTGCTCTTCCCGTGGCTTCTCTGGTCACTTTGGACCCAGATCTCATCAAGCTTTGGGGCTACCAGTCCATCATGACCCAAACCTTCTCTTCCTTTGGCTTCTTCTGGTCCATTTTGACCCAAATCTGGGGTTCCTTTGGTTCCTTGGGTCAGTATTGACCCAAATCTCATCAAGCTTTGTGTCTCCTGGCATTTTTTTACCCCAACCTTGAATAACTTTGGGGTTTGGGTCCAATTTGGACCCAAATCTGCTCTTCCTTTTCCTTTTTTGCCCAATTTTGACCCAAATTCAAAGGGTGAGGGTAGACAGCTGTGCCGATAGATGGAGAATTTGTCTCCCCCCGTGTCACCGTGGTGCTGCTGGAGGTTGGGGTGCTACTCACAGTGAAAAGGGTGGTGACAAAAAAAATGCTGCCTCCTCTTTCTTCCAAGTTTCTCAATACATTTGGGCTGATATTCCCAATTTTCAAAGGTTTTGACCCAATTCTGGTAATTTTTTGAACCAAAATTGAGGACTTTTCCACTTTATACCAAATTTTAACCAAAATATTTCAAATTTCCTCCCACTTTTGCAGCATTTTGCCCAAATTTTTACATTATTTTACCATTTATTCCACATTTTGCCCAAAATTTGGCCATTGTGTTCCTACAGTTATCACTTTTTGCCCCAATATTGCCCTTTTTTACCTATTTTGCCCCAAATATGTGTATTTTTCAGCCTAAAATTGCCATTTTTGACTCCAAATTGGCAATTATTTACTTTAAATCCATTTTTGACATAAATATTATGACTCTTTTCCAACTTTTGCCACATTTCCCCCCAAATCTTCACATTCTTTTACCAATTATGTCACTTTTTTGCCCCAAATATGGCGTTATATTAACAAAATTCAGCATTTTCACCCCAAAGTCTCTCTTTCTTGAATCTTTTTGCCCCATTTCCCCCCAAATTTGGGCAACTTAGGACTATTTTAGGGCTTTACCCCATCTTTCCACCTCACTACAATGAGCCCAAATCCAAATATTTTTCACGTTATTTATCCCAATTTTTGATGATTTGGAGGAATTTTTCATCATTTTTATAATTTTTCAATTTCCTTGATATTTTTCGTCCAATTTTTGTGCAAATCCACAACTTTTCTTATCCAATTTCACACATGGAACCCGAAAATTGCAAGAAATTTTTAAAATCATTTGAAAAATAGTAAAAAATTGAAATTTCCAAAGAATTTTTTAAAATTCAGTGGATTTAAAATAAATTTTAATTGATTTTTTCCTCCAAAATTTGGCTTTTTAAACACAAAAAATGTTGGGACCGCAAGTACCAGGCATGAATCACAGTTGTTAAACTGATCGGATTGAGTTTTGGGGCACCGGAGCCATCGTCACTGTCTCCTCCGGTAAGTCCTCGTCACCATCATCTCCACAGGACCAATTTTGGCCATTTTTGCCCCAAAATTTCACCTTCCCGGGGCGGGGACGTGTGGGTGAGGGGACGAGGGTCGACACACTCTCCCCAAAATTCCACCCTGGAGGCCATCGTTGGGTCTAAATGTGGGGTTGGGGGGTGGGGGGTGGTTTGGCCCTGGCTAGAGGCCAAATGCCCACCAAGCCGCTCGCTCACTCCCCCGGGACAAACAGACAGACAGACGGAGCCTCCGTGGGGTGGGACAGGGACAGTTCCTGACAGAAATCCCTGTGAGTGGAGAACAAGAACGGGCAGTTCCACTCCCCCCCAGTGCTGACACAGAGTCCCTGACTGACCCGACGGTTCCAGAGGGCTGCCTGACGGCCAGGACCGACTGAGCGGCCCCACACCCCGGCCACACTCAGCCTGTTCTGGAGGCAAACAGCCCCTCCCCTTTCTCCCCCAGCTGCTTTCATGGGGCAGTGGTGTCAGGGGGTGTGGAAAACAGCCCAGGCAAACTCAGCTCAGCTGTGCTGGCTGCTTGGGGAGCTGAGCTCTGGCCTGGCCAGCACCAGCACATTACCCACCCCTGTTTCCACACCATCTCCACCATGCCCAGATCTTACATTTGCAGAGCCCTGGGCAGGTTCATAACATCATTCCCCTGCCATGGACTGATTTTCCACCCCAAGAATTGAGTGGCTGTCCTCCCCTGGAATTCAATCCCCTGGGGGTACACACTGCATTTCCCCACCCTTTCCCATCACCCACCAAGGGCACCCAGGTCCCTGAGCAAAAGCTCATCCCAAGGATGGGTTTGCCTTTGCCTGGGGCAGGAATCACCCGGACTGGTTTTGCCAACTGGTTTTAATGGACTTTCTCCCCCTCTAGAGTCTGTGGGAGTTTTGATTGGGCAGGGCCAGCTGGATGGGGAGACCCCCTGGAACTACCCAGCCACGTGGCTTTGGCTAAATGCAGATCCCAGTTCTAGAGGGTTCCACCACCCCTTGTACCTCTCGCTCTTCCCGGGGGCTGGTGCATGGTGGGGGATGTGATACCCCATTGGATGGCGTGTTCCTGGGCCCAGGTGTCTATGAGATCATTCCAGACATGAGTCCCCTTGTCCCACTGGATTCTTTCTGGAAGGCCATGTCGCCAGAGTTGGGGCCCAACACAAGGAAGATGTGTTTCTGTTGGAGAGGGGTCAGAGGAGCCACAGAGATGATTAAAGTGCTGGAGCAGCTCCCCTATGAAGAGAGGCTGAGGGAGCTGGGCTGGTTCAGCCTGGAGAAGAGAAGGCTGGGGGGGAACGTCATTGCAGCTTTCCAGTGCCTGAAGGGAGCAGAGGAACAGGAGGGGAATCAGCTTGTTCAAGGGCAGAGACTGGCAGGACAAGGGGGATGGAGTGAAGCTGAAGAAGGGAAGGGTTAGAGGAGATATTGGGGGAAGTTCTTTACAAAGCGAGTGGTGAGGGGCTGGAACAGGCTGCCCAGAGAGGGGGTGGGTGCCCCATCCCTGGGGGTGTTCAAGGCCAGGTTGGATGGGGCCCTGGGCAACCTTGTGTAGCTCCAGGTCTCGAGATTGGTGTCCCTGCCTTTAGCAGGGGTGTTGGAGCTCTGTGACCCTTGGGGTCACTCCCAACCCAGACCAGTCTGGGATTCTATGATAAGAACCCCCGACCCTGTCGTGGCGCCATCACTCCCCTCCCCAAACCGACCACCAATCACCATGGGCACCTGCTGGGCCTCCCCCATCCTCCTCTTCCTTGTCGCCCTCCCTGATAACGAGGGGGTGGTGAGGACGTGGTGATGGAGATGATGATGATGATGATGATGATGGTGGGAGTGGGCGACTCACTGGTGTCCTTCCTCCTTCCCCAGGGCTGCGGGCGGCCGTGATGCTGGTGGAGTCCGGAGGGGCCTCCAGACACCCGGGGGGTCCCTGCGCCTCCTCTGCAAGGCCTCTGGCTTCGACTTCAGCACCACACACTTTGGATGGATACGCCAGGTGCCCGGGAAGACCTTTGAGTGGGTTGCAGATATTAACAGCACCGGGACCTCATGGTCAAGGTTCCGGGACCGGTTCATCATCTCCAGGGACAACTCCCAGAGCACGGTGACGCTGCAGATGAACAGCCTCAGGGAGGGTGACACGGCCATCTACTACTGTGTCAAAGGTGCTGCTGGTTATTTTGCGGTTTATCTTGGTGGCCCCAACCCTGTCACTGTGTCAACACCTCCCCAGAGAACCATTTTAGACCATTATCAGCTTTTTTCTGACCCATCTTTTCAGGACAAATCTTGCCCACTCTTGTTCTGAACCTGCCTGTGGTGCCCACCAACCTTTTGAGCTCTTTCCCAAGCCTTGGCCATTGGCCTCGAGCTTTCCCCAGCCCCATCGAGACTTGACCATTCCATCCAACCCTCAATTGGTCACCCCAACCCTCGGCCCTTGGGGCACTGTCACAGACAGATGCTGAGGGCTGAGACTGAGGAGAAATGGGTGACATTGGGCTAGGGAGGGAGAAGATCGAGTCTGAGGGGTGGGGCAGTGGGGTCAGGGGACTCAGGCCACACCGTCAAGACGTTGACCAAGAAGAGTCACAATTTGAGCTGAACCCACCCCAGGTCAGGGCAAACCTGGTCATGATCAGGCCTAAAGGAGGTTCTGGGCCTGGAGCCCACAAAGTTTCTGAGAGAAAGAGTCTGGGGCCAAACCCATCCAAGCTGAGGTCTCCAAGGGTCCAGGTTGGACCAGAGAGGGACAGTGATGGGGTCTGAAATGTCCTCTGGGGGGGTGGGGACACCAGGATATAAGCACCGCTGACCCCAAGCTCTGACCCATTCCCCAACCCTTGACCCACTGGACCCAAATCCTGACTCTTTCCCCAAAAACTCCCCCACTGTGGCCAAACCCCACTCTGTTTTCTGAGAACCTCAGCCCTGGGGGTAGAGCTCTGGGCCTTGGGACCCAGCCCAGTCTGGTCCTGCTCATGGCCATGCCCGTTCCTGCCCCAGACCCCCAGTGGTGTTGCCACCACCCTGTCCCACCCAGCTGTGACCCATCCCTACCAAACTCAGCCAGTTGTGACCTGAACCCCACTGAACTCCCACCCTGGAGCCATCCTGACCCTTGCCAGGTCCTGATCCAGCCAGACCCAGAATAGTTACTGCCAAAGGATGAGAAGGGGACTGATAGAGCAGCTTGGATGGGCATTTGGCCTCCAGGAGGGGCCAAGCATCCCCACACCCAAAAACATGACCAGTGGAGCCACAGCAAAGGCTCAGCCCAGACTTGCTCCCCTTGAAGGATGAGGACATGAACGAGGAGGGTGCTGGTGGAACCAGGCGACTCACTGGTGTCCTTCCTCCTTCCCCAGGGCTGCTGGTGGCTGTGATGCTTGTGGAGTCCATAGGGGCCTCCAGACAGCCCATCCCCCAGTCCCCACCTCCCTGGAGAACAATTTCAAGTTCAAACATCAACATTTTTGATCCATTGAGTCACCCGCTGCCACCATCACTCTCCTCATCAGCCTTATCGTGCCTTGCAGGGAGCAAGTCTGGGCTGAGCTACTGAGGGTGCTCCAAGGGTCATGGGTTGGGGTCACCGGTTGGGTTTTGGGATGATCGGTTGAGGGTTGGGGTGAAGAGTTGGAGGGAAACGGTCAAAGCTGGAGGCCATAGGCCAAGGGTTGGGCATAGGGCTCCAGGGGTTGGTGGTCACCACAGGCAGGAGTTGAAACAAAATGATCAACATTTCGGGTACAAAATACTCAAAGATGGGTCAGGAAAGGCTGATAATGGGTCAAGATTGATCTCAAGGGAGGTGGGGACACTGTGATGGGGCTGGAGCCACCAGGGAAACCAACACCAGCACCAGTAGGAGCTTTGGCACAGTAGTAGGTGGCTGTGTCACCGTCCCTGAGGCTGTTCATCTGCAGCATCACCGTGCTCTGGGAGTCGTCCCTGGAGATGGTGAACCGGCCCTTGACCGATGGCACGTAGTTGGTGTAACTACCACCGCTGTTAATCTGCGCAATGTACTTGAGCCCCTTCCCGGGTGCCTGGCGCACCCAAACCATGCCAGTGTTGCTAAGGCTGAAGCCAGAGCCCTTGCAGAGGAGGCGCAGGGACCCCCCGGGTGTCTGGAGGCCCCTCCGGACTCCACCAGCATCACGGCCGCCCGCAGCCCTGGGGAAGGAGGAAGGACACCAGTGAGTCGCCAGCTCCCACCACCATCATCATCAATCATCATCATCATCATCATCATCATCATCTCCATCGCCACGTTCTCACCACCCCCTCGTTACCTGGGAGGGCGACGAGGAAGAGGAGGATGGCGGAGGGCCAGGGAGAAATTAATTAATAAGTTGATTAGTTAATTCATTAGTTACAAGAGTCTTGTCTCAGGTGTCCAGTGATTAAATTAATTAATTATAAAGTCACCAGGGAAGATGTAGCAGCTGTGTGGGATAATTGATTAATTGTGGGGAGAGGCACATTGGAAAGCAATCAAGAAAGAACTTAATGAAGTCATTAAAGTGATATGGGGGGAGCATATAGAAATAGAAAGAATAGCTCACAAGATTTAAGTCACGTAACTGTGTAGCTTAAAGAAACAGATAAGGAGGCCCACAGGAACTGGCTTGCAGGGAGGTAGATTTTGTAGGGAACAGCTGTAGGAATTCAGGATTCAGGAGACAGAATGGGAACAGGATGACATCCATCACAGAGATGTCAATTATCTCTTTGCTAATGAGGGAACAGATGGCTGGAATACATCCATAGGTCTCCCTGTAGGGACATAAATGAGTCCAAACGGATAAGAACACTGCAGGTTGGCAAGATTCTGGCGTTCCAGGCAAGGGAGTTGAAAAGTACATCGTGAGGAAGACTCGGGGCCTTCATCCCATGGACCACCAGAGACCCAGGCCCATTATTTTTTGAAGGATCTGCGCAAGCGTGAAAGATGATAAACTAATTAGCATACGAGGCGAGGGTAGCTGGGTACAGGTAATTAATATGTATAAGTGTTAAATGAATATTCATTATTAAATTGTATAAATACACAAACAGCTTGCTGTGTAGGGGTACACGTTTGTGGTGGAGAGATGCCCCGTGCACCCAGCGCTGAATAAACACACCAACTTTATAACTTTCCAGTTACAGAGTCTGTTTTCCACACGTCAATTAAGTCAAACAAAAAACAAGTGGGTGTGCTCGTTAGCAATCTGATACCCAGGAAGAGGTAATGAGCCACCCCCTCACCCCACACCTGCCTTACCTCCTTATGCAAATCACCCCCACCCTTCCACTTTGTAAGAACCAACTGACCCCATCGTGGTGCCATCTTCCCCCCTCCCCAAACCCACCACCCATCCCCATGGGCACCCACTGGGCCTCCCCCACCCTCCTCTTCCTCGTTGCCTTCCCAGGTAACGAGGGGGTGGTGAGGACGTGGTGATGGAGATGATGATGATGATGATGATGGTGGGAGCGGGCGACTCACTGGTGTCCTTCCTCCTTCCCCAGGGCTGCGGGCGGCCGTGACGCTGGTGGAGTCCAGAGGGGCCTGCAGACACCCGGGGGGTCCCTGCGCCTCCTCTGCAAGGGCTCTGGCTTCACCTTCAGCAGCTATGCCATGTGCTGGGCTCGCCAGGTGCCGGGCAAGGGGCTCAAGGTCGTTGCATATATTAACAGTGGTGGCAGCAGCGTCTACGCGTCCTCGGTCCAGGGCCAGTTCACCATCTCCAGGGACAACTCCCAGAGCACGGTGACGCTGCAGATGAACAGCCTCAGGGACGGTGACACGGCCACCTACTACTGCGCCAAATATGCTGGTGGTAGTGCTGCTGGTGCTGGTGGTAATTGGTGTGGTTTGGGCATCAAGCATGTGGCCTGAGTCCCCTGAGCCTGTTCCCCCCACCCCTCGGCCTCCATCTTCTCCCTCCCTGGCCCAATGGCTCCCGGTTCTCCTCAGCCTCAGCCCTCGGCACCCGGCCTGGGACAAGGGCTCAAGGGACGAGGGGATGGGGGAACCAGTTGAGTGTTGGGGTGACCAGTTGAGTGTTGGGGGGACCAGTTGAGTGCTGAAGGGACCAGTTGAGTGTTGGGATGAAGAACGTTGAGGTTGGAGGGAGAAGGTCACAGCTGGAGGCCAATGGCCAAGGGTTGGGCAAAGGCCTCAAGGGGTCGGTAGGCCCCACAGTTGGGTTCTGAAGGAAACTGGGGGAGATTTGGGCCAGAAACACTCAAAAATGGGTCAAAAGAGGTTGAGAATGGGCCAAACTTATTCTCCAGGGAGGTTGGCACACGGGGACGGGGTCGGGGCCTCCACCAGCATAACCAGTATAACCAGTAGCAGCTTTGGCGCAGTAGTAGGTGGCTGTGTCACCGTCCCTGAGGCTGTTCATCTGCAGCGTCACCGTGCTCTGGGAGTCGTCCCTGGGGATGGTGAACCGGCCCTTGACCGACGGCGCGTAGGCTGTGCTGTCAAAGATGTCAACTGTCGCAACGAACTCGAGCCCCTTCCTGGGTGCCTGGAGAGCCCAGGACATGTCAGTGAGGCCGAAGTTGAAGCCAGAGCCCTTGCAGAGGAGGCGCAGGGACCCCCCGGGTGTCTGCAGGCCCCTCCGGACTCCACCAGCGTCACGGCCGCCTGCAGCCCTGGGGAAGGAGGAAGGACACCAGTGAGTCGCCCGCTCCCACCATCATCATCATCATCATCATCATCATCATCATCATCATCATCATCATCATCATCATCATCATCATCAATCATCATCATCATCATCATCTCCATCGCCACGTCCTCACCACCCCCTTGTTACCTGGGAGGGCGACGAGGAAGAGGAGGATGGCGGAGGCCCAGCGGGTGCCCATGGTGATGGGTGTTGGGTTTGGGGAGGGGGGTGATGGTGCCATGATGGGGTTGGGGGGTTCTTATAGGCCGGAGGGGTGGGGGGTGATTTGCATAATGAGGTGTTGCAGGTGAGAGGAGGAGGGGGCCTCGGTAGTAACCCTCCCATGGGTATCAGATAGCTAACAAGCACATCCATAGGGTGGTTTGTTTTGACTTAATTAATTAGTTTTACAGAGAATGTGGCATGGGGAAAAAGTAAATATTTTGTTAATTAATGAATAGATTAATTACAAGTGTCTGGTGTCAGGTGCCCAGGCAAAGAAGGGATTAATTAATGAATTAGAACCTTTGCAGGGAAGCCAGGGCAGCTGTAGGATTTAATTAAGGAATTACGGGGAGATTGGTGGCAGAATGGACTTAGGAAATCTGTTAATTAAATAATTATAGGGGGTCTCCAGGAAGTCCATGTCATATGCACGGCAAAAGTCATTAAGAAATCCATCTATTAATTCATTAAATAGATTCTCTGGGGGAGCCAGTGGCAGGCACATGGTGAAAGCAATGAAGAAATCTGTTAATTAATTGATTATAGGATGTCTCTGGGGGACCCCATGTCAGATGCAGGGCAAAAGTAATGAAGAAATCCATTTATTAATTAATTTTACAGGGTCTTTGGTGGAGCCCATGGCAGACACATTGGAAAATAATTAATGAATAAGGTGATTAATTAATTACAGGAGATCTCTGGGGAGCCTGTGGCGCCCCTGGACCGAGGGCGCGTAGATTTGGTACCCACCATGGTTCCTGATACTGGCGACGCCCTTGAGCCCCTTCCCGGGCGCCTGGAGCACCCAGGGCATGGGGACGCTGCTGGGGGAGAAGCCGGAGGCCTGGCAGAGGAGGCGCAGGGAACGTGACGCTGGTTGAGTCCGGAGGGGGTGCCTGACAAGACCCCCCGCCTGACCTGAGCTGCCGCCTGACCTGACTGGGCTCCTGGTGTTACCGGCCGCCTGACGTGAACCAACACCTGACCTGACCCACGGACTGACCTGACCCGCCGCCTGACGTGACCCGACACCGCGTAGTAGGTGCTGCCACCACCACTGTTAATCTGCACAATGAACTCCAGCCCCTTCCCAGGAGACTGGCAGACCCATCCCATCCGGGTTTCAAAGAATTTCAAAGAATTTCAAAGAATTTTTAAGAATTCTGGAACTTTTTTATTTTTTTTAATTCTTTTTTTCCCCCAAAATTAGGCTTTTTAAACCTCTAAAAAATTTAGGAGAGGAAGCGCTGGGCGTGAATCACAGACGTTGTCCTGATGAAATTGATCTGTGGGGCACCAGGATCGTTGTCACCTCCTCCTCTGGTAAGACCTCGTCATCATCATCTCACCAGGACCAGTTTTGGCCTTTTTTGCCCCAAAATTTCCCCCTCACATGGTGAGGGCAGATGGGGAAGGAGACGAGGGTCGACACACTCCCCCCAAGATCCCACCCTTGAAGCCATCGTTGGGTCAACTTATAGGGGTTGGGTGGGGAAGAGATCTATTTTGAGGTGAGAAATTTGATTTTTGAGGAGAATTTGGGGAATTTTTTTGAATTTTGTGGGGTTTTTAATTAGGGCAGGGCAATCTGCTTGGCCAAAAATGTCAATTTTTAAGGTAGTTTGGTGATTTCCAACACAAAAATTCATGCCAAGGCAATTGAATTGTAGAAAAAGGGGAAAAAATCAAATTTGGGGAATTTCAATATTTTTTTATTTTGGAATTGAAAATTTTAGTGAAGGAAGTTGTTTTTTGGAGGGAAAAATAGAATCTTGGAGACCAAAATTGACACAAAAATGAATGTTTAATGATTTTCTTTGAGTGAAAAATAATCCGCAGGCAAATTGCTGTGGGAATATTGAATCTGGAGGGAATTGGATGGGAAAATTGTTCTAATTTGGGGTCTGATTAAAGTCAAGTGTGCGAAGAGACGAGGGGTGGGGGAAGGAGAAGCGTTGAGATCTGGGGCAAGAAAGCAGCTGGTGAGGAACCCCCAGAACCCCAGTGCCCATTCCCTGCCCCTCCCCAGGCCATGTTGGGGGGAGGAAGGGAGTCAAATGGTGATGGAGTTTCAGTCTGCTGAGCAGGGGAGGGGTGGGGGAAAGGTGCCTTAAGACCTGGCCGCTTCCCCTTCTTCTCTCCATTCCGGGTCTCTGGGTGTAGCAGTTGCAGTGTAATAAATCCCTTTTCTTTCCTTGATTCTGTGCTGAGTCTCTTCTGCCCGTTGCACTCCCTGGAGAGTGATCCCTCTGTCCTTATCTCCAGTCCCAAGCCTCCCAAGAGAGATTGTCTTGGGACTGGAGAGAGGGGGAGTGAGCAAGCGGCTGGGTGGGCATTTGGCCTCTAGCCAGGGCCAAACCACCACAGCGGCGTCGGTCCAGTGTTGGTAGTAGGTGGCTGTGTCACCGTCCCTGAGGCTGTTCATCTGCAGCGTCACCGTGCTCTGGGAGTTGTCCCTGGAGATGCTGAACTGGCCCTTGACTGATGGTGTGTAGCCTCCCCAACCACCATCCTTCCTAATACCCGCGATGTACTCCAGCCCCTTCCCAGGCACCTGGCGCATCCACTCCATGCCCTTGGTGCTCAAGTCAAAGCCAGAGCCCTTGCAGAGGAGGCGCAGGGACCCAGCGCGTGTCTGGAGGCCCCTCCGGGCTCCACCAGCGTCACAGCCGCCCGCAGCCCTGGGGAAGGAGGAAGGACACCAGTGAGTCGCCCGCTCCCACCATCATGACCCAAATCTGGTCTTTCTTTGGCTTCTTCTGGTCCATTTTGACCCAAATCTGGGGTTGCTTTGGTTTCTTGGGCCAATATTGACCCAAATCTCATCCAGCTTTGCGTCTCCTGGCAAATTTTTACCCAAATCTTGAATAACTTTGAGGTTTGGGGCCAATTTGGAAACAAATCTGCTCTTCCTTTCCCTTTTTTGCCCAATTTTGACCCAAATCCGCAGGGTGAGAGTTGACAGCTGTGCTGGTAGAGGGGGATTTTGTCCCCCCCTGTGTCACCGTGATGGTAGGAGCGGGCGAATCACCGGTGTCCTTCCTCCTTCCCCAGGGCTGCGGGCGGCCGTGACGCTGGTGGAGTCCGGAGGGGCCTCCAGACACCCGGGGGGTCCCTGCGCCTCCTCTGCAAGGCCTCTGGCTTCGAATTCAGCACCAACTACGGCATGAACTGGGTGCGTCAGGCGCCCGGGAAGGGGCTGGAGTGGGTCGGGATTATTTACACCAGTAGTGGCAACACCTACTACGCACCCTCGTTCAAGGGCCGGTTCAGCATCTCCAGGGACAACTCCCAGAGCACGGTGACGCTGCAGATGAACAGCCTCAGGGACGGTGACACGGCCACCTACAACTGCGCCAAAGAAGCTGGTGCTGGTGGTACTAATGCTGGTGGCCCCAACCCCGTCGTCATGTCCCAACTTCTCAGATAAAAATTCTTGACAATTATCAGCCTTTTTGCCCCAACCTTGAGTGTTTTCATCCAAAATCGAGATTGTTCCTGGTCACGTCCTTGATTGAGTGGCCTGAGTCCCCTTACCCTGGTTCCCCGACACAGGTTTTGATGGAAAATTGTTGTAATTTTGGGTAAAAATTTGAAGTGTTGAATTTTGGAAGGTCTGGGTGGAGTAGATATAGTGATTTTTGGAAATAATTCCCACCCTCTCCAGTTGATGCGATCTTAAAAATTTTAAATTTAAAATTTTTCATGGATAAATTTTAAAATACTGAATATTAAAATTTTATCATTTTTCAACTCAGCACCAGGACTGACGGCGTGTAGATTGTGCTGACACCATCCTTGTTAATACCCGCGACCCGCTCAAGCCCCTTCCCAGGCGCCTGGCGCACCCACTTCATGCCCTTGGTGCTGAAGTCAAAGCCAGAGCCCTTGCAGAGGAGGCGCAGGGACCCCCCGGGTGTCTGGAGGCCCCTCCGGACTCCACCAGCGTCACGGCCGCCCGCAGCCCTGGGGAAGGAGGAAGGACACCAGTGAGTCGCCCGCTCCCACCATCACCTCCGTGTCCACATCATCACCCCTTGGGGTGAACTAATCTGGGTCTTGGAGGGTCAGGGCGTGGGAAGGGTCTGGGTGACTCTAGGGTGGGGGCACAGCAGGGTTTGGGGCACAACTGGGTGTGGTTCAAAGAGACGTGTCAAGACATTGCTCCAAGGGCTGAGAGATGAGGTGAGCAGTTGAGGTTTGGGCCTGAACGGTCATGTCTGGGTCTTCTGACCGTTCCCCTCAGGTCTCAGCCATAGTTGTCCCAAACCCAAACCGATCACCCTAAACCTTGACCCCAGGAGCCACGGTAAAGGCTCAGACCAGACTTGCTCCCCTTGAAGGATGAGGACACGGACGTGGAGGGTGATGATGGTGGGAGCGGGCGACTCACTGGTGTCCTTCCTCCTTCCCCAGGGCTGCGGGCGGCCGTGACGCTGGTGGAGTCCCGAGGGGCCTCCAGACACCCGGGGGGTCCCTGCGCCTCCTCTGCAAGGGCTCTGGCTTCACCTTTGGCAGCATCTACATGGAGTGGGTGCGCCAGGCACCTGGAAAGGGGCTGGAGTGGGTCGCAGCTATTTACACCGGTAGTGGCAGCACCTACTACGCGCTGTCGGTCAAGGGCCGGTTCATCATCTCCAGGGACAACTCCCAGAGCACGGTGACGCTGCAGATGAACAGCCTCAGGGTCGGTGACACGGCCACCTACTACTGCGCCAGAGGTGGTAGTGGTTATTATGCTGCTGCTGCTGGTGCCCCCAACCCTGTCCCCATTACCCCACGTCCCTGGAGAACAATTTTGACACATTATTCTCTTTTTCTGAGCCATGTTTGAGTGTTTTGGATATCGGCCCTTGGAGCGACACCTCACCCGGCTTTGCCATCCTGCCCCAGCTCAGCCTCCTCCAGCTCCCAGCACTGACCATGTTTCCCCAACCTACAGTGTTCTGGGACCAACCCGTGCCCGTTTCTGCTCCAACCCCACCTGGGAGGGGACACCCCTGACCCCACTGCCCCAAACCTCCATCCTTCGGGGCCCAAAGCTCCAGGGTCAGAGTTGGGGCCAGAAGCCGTCAGGGCCTGGGGCAAACCTGTCCTGGCCGGAGTCAGAGAGGTCCCGGTGTGGGGGAGGAGCTGGGCTGTGGGGCAGGAATGTCCGGGGGGTTCGGGAAGAAACTGTCAGAGGTTGTCAGGGGTTGGGCCAGACTGGTGATGGGATCAGTGTGACCAAAACCAGCACCACCAGCACCAGCTCTGCTGCCCAGGAGGGTCCCGTAGTGCAGGGGGTGGCAGATGGCAGCGTAGCGGTCATAGGCCATGACAGTGAGAAGACAGAGCTCTGTGGAGATCAAAAACACAAAGGGAAAGAGCTGAGCCACACATCCTGTGCAGGGAATGGCCCTGGTGTCCCACAAGGAATTGGCCATGGATTTGGGAACAGTGGTGGAGTTGCAGCTAAAGTCAAAACCAGAGATTTTGAGGAGGAAGAAGTACATGGCAGTTGGGTTTTGGCGTCAGTGTTGAACATTTTGGCCCCAACTTTGATGAGGTTTGGCCCAAATCTCAACCTCTCTGGTTCAGAACCTGCCTGTTGTGCCCAGCAACCCCTTCAGCCCTTTGCCCAACCCTTGCCCATTGGCCTCCACCTTTGACTGGTTCCCTCCAACCTCACACCCTTGACCCCAAACCTCAATAGTTCACCTGAAACCTGGGCCCTGGGAGCACTGTCAAGGGCTTGACCAAGATGTCATCTACCCAAGGGACGATGACACAGATGAGGAGGGTGATGGTGGGACTGGGCAACTGAATGGGTCAAAACCAGTTGTTGTTGGAACTCGCAATTGTTCTCCAGGGAGGTGGGGACATGGGGACAGGGTTCGGGCCACCAGGATTACCACCACTAGTACCAGCATATTTGGCACAGTAGTAGGTGGCCGTGTCACCGTCCCTGAGGCTGTTCATCTGCAGCGTCACCGTGCTCTGGGAGTTGTCCCTGGAGATGCTGAACTGGCCCTTGACTGACGGCGCGTAGTCTGTGCTGCTCCCATCGCTCCAAATACCTGCGACCCACTCCAGTCCCTTCCCGGGTGCCTGGCGCACCCACTGCATGCCAAAGCTGCTGAGGTCAACGCCAGAGCCCTTGCAGAGGAGGCGCAGGGACCCCCCGGGTGTCTGGAGGCCCCTCCGGACTCTACCAGCGTCTCGGGCGCCCGCAGCCCTGGGGATGGAGGAAGGACACCAGTGAGTCGCCTGATCCCACCATCATCATCATCATCATCTCCATCGCCACGTCCTCACCACCCCCTCGTTACCTGGGAGGGCGACGAGGAAGAGGCGGATGGCAGAGGCCCAGCTGGTGCCCATGGTGATGGGTGGTGGGTTTGGGGAGAGGGGTGATGGCACCACAATGGGGTCAGTTGCTTCTTACAAAGTGGAAGGGTGGGGGTGATTTGCATAAGGAGGTAAGGCGGGTGTGGGGAGAGGGGGTGGCTCATTACCTCTTCCTGGGTATCAGATTGCTAACGAGCACACCCACTTGTTTTTTGTTTGACTTAATTGACGTGCGGAAAACAGACTCTATAACTCGAAAGTTATAAAGTAGGTGTGTTTATTCAGCGCTGGGTGCACGGGGCATCTCTCCACCACAAACGTGCACCCCTACACAGCAAGCTGTTTGTGTATTTATACAATTTAATAATGAATATTCATTTAACACCTATACATAGTAATTACCTGTACCCAGCTACCCTCGCCTCCTATGCTAATTAGTTTATCATCTTTCACGCTTGTGCAGATCCTTCAAAAAATAATGGGCCTGGGTCTCTGGTGGTCCATGGGATGAAGGCCCCGAGTCTTCCTCTCTATGTACTTTTCAACTTCCTTGCCTGGAACGCCAGAATCTTGCCAACCTGCAGTGTTCTTATCCGTTTGGACTAATTTATGTCCCCACAGGGAGACCTATGGATGTATTCCAGCTATCTGTTCCCTCATTAGCAAAGAGATAATTGACATCTCTGTGATGGATGTTATCCTGTTCCCATTCTGTCTTCTGAATCCCAAATTCCTACAGCTGTTTCCTACAAAATCTACCTCCCTGCAAGCCAGTTCCTGTGGGCCTCCTTATCTGTTTCTTTAAGCTACACAGTTACGTGACTTAAATCTTGTGAGCTATTCTTTCTATTTTTATATGCTCCCCCCATATCACTTTAATGACTTCATTAAGTTCTTTCTTGATTGCTTTCCAATGTGCCTCTCCCCACAATTAATTAATTATCCCACACAGCTGCCACATCTTCCCTGGTGACTCTATAATTAATTAATTTAATCACTGCTTGTTTTTACTGGACACCTGAGACAAGACTCTTGTAACTAATGAATTAACTAATCAACTTATTAATTAATTTCTCCCTGGGCCTCCGCCATCCTCCTCTTCCTCGTCGCCCTCCAGGTAACGAGCGGATTTTGAGGACGTGGCGATGGAGATTGATGATGATGATGATGATGATGATGATGATGATGATGATGATGATGATGATGGTGATGATGATGATGGTGGGAGCGGGTGACTCACTGGTGTCCTTCCTCCTTCCCCAGGGCTGCGGGCGGCAGTGACGCTGGTGGAGTCCGGAGGGGCCTCCAGACACCCGGGGGGTCCCTGCGCCTCCTCTGCAAGGGCTCTGGCTTTGACTTCAGCAGCTTTGGAATGGGATGGATGCGCCAGGTACCCGGGAAGGGGCTCGAATATGTTGCAGGTATTAGTAGCGGTGGTGGCACCAACTACGCGCCATCAGTCAAGGGCCGGTTCAGCATCTCCAGGGACAACTCCCAGAGCACGGTGACGCTGCAGATGAACAGCCTCGGGGACGGTGACATGGCCACCTACTGCTGTGCCAAAGCTGTTGATAATTATGAGGTTGGTGCTGGTGGAGGCCCCATCCCCGTATCTCCACCTCCTGGAGAACAAATTCAAGTTCAAAAATCAACCTTTTTTGACCCTTTGACTTGCCCGGTCCCACCATCACCCTCCTCATCTGCGCCACTGTCCCTCAGGGGGAGCAAGTCTGGGACGAGCTACTGAACGTGCTCCAACAGTCAAGAGCTGGGATTGAGCAGTTGAGAACTGGGGTGACCAGGTGACTGTTGGGTGGAACAGTGTCATGGTTTCACCCCAGCTGAGAGCCGAGATCCACGCAGCTGCTTGCTCCTTAAAGGAAAAGAGCAGGGAAGAGGGAAGGAGCTGGCGGGGGGGGAGGTGGAGAGATATCAGAAGGGAAAAGGAAGAGGAAGGGGCAAATAACCCCAAAACCAAGAAATTAAGAGGCCCGTGGGTTGGGATAAGGACAGTTTACTAAGATAACAGAAAGATAAAATACAACGATGCTGACAGGACTTTAGAGCAGAAATATATGAAGCTGTTGATACCCAATGCAGTTTCTCACCAAACCCACAGCTCAGGCCGTGCCACCCAGAGCCGTCCCAGAACCCGACCGTCCCCCAAGATCCGCGCGTCCCAGAGCCGCCCTCGGCCGTCCTCCCGTCAGCCCCCGATATCCTGGGCAGGACGTAACTGGCTGGAATACTCTCTTTGGGCAGTTGGGTCACCTGTCCTGGCTTCGCCCCTCCTTTCTCATGAAGAGCTGAGAAAATCCTTGACTGTCTGACAGCAACTAGAAACATCAGGGTGTTACCAGCACTGCTTTCATTTTAACTCCCAAACTCAGCATCCCATCCGCTGCTACAAATGAAATTAACTCCATCCTGACCAAAACCAGGACATGGTGTCATCACCCCCCTCCCCAAACTCACCACCACCCATCACCATGGGCACCCGCTGGGCCTCCCCCATCCTCCTCTTCCTTGTCGCCCTCCCAGGTAACGAGGGGGTGGTGAGGACGTGGCGATGGAGATGATGATGATGATGATGATGATGATGATGATGATGATGATGATGATGATGATGATGATGATGATGATGATGATGATGATGGTGGGAGCGGGCGACTCACTGGTGTCCTTCCTCCTTCCCCAGGGCTGCGGGTGGCCGTGACGCTGGTGGAGTCCGGAGGGGCCTCCAGACACCCGGGGGGTCCCTGCGCCTCCTCTGCAAGGCCTCTGGCTTCACCTTCAGCAGCTACAGCATGGACTGGGTGCGCCAGGTGCCTGGGAAGGGGCTGGAGTGGGTCGTGGGTATCACCAGCCACCTACTACTGCGCCAAATATGATGGTAGTGGTTATGCTGCTTATGTTGGTGGAGGCCCCGACCCCATCCCTGTGTCCCCCCCTCCCTGGAGAAAAAGTTTTCCCCATTCTCAACCTCTTTTGACTCATTTTTGAGTGTTTCTGGCCCAAATCTCCTCCAGTTCCCTTCAGAACCCAAATGCGGTTCCTACCGACCCCTTGAGGCCTTTGCCCAACCCTTGGCCATTGGCCTCCAGCTGTGACCGTTTCCCTCCAACCTCAACGTTCTTCATCCCAAACCCTCAAGTGGTCACCCCAACACTCAACTGGTCACCTCAACACACAACTGGTCCTCTCAAAACTCAACTGGTCACCCCAACAATGAACTGGTCCCCTCAACACTCAACTGGTCAGCCCAACATTCAACTGGTCACCCAACACTCAACTGTTCCCCGCAACCCTTGTCCCTTGGGCCCCTGTCCCAGGCCGGGTGCCGAGGGCTGAGGCTGAGGAGAACCGGGCGCCTTTGGGCCAGGGAGGGAGAAGATGGAGGCCGAGGGGTGGGGGGAACAGGCTCAGGGGACTCAGGCCACATGCTTGAGTCACAAACCACTCCGACCACGGGGAAGTGGGAGGGAAATGGTCACTCAAAAATGGGTCAAAAGAGGTTAAGAATGGACCAGACTCTTACGCCAGGGAGGTGGGGGCACAAGGACAGGGTCGGTGCCACCAGGAACATCACCAGCATAACCATAATAACCACTAGCAGGTTTGACGCAGTAGTAGGTGGCCGTGTCACCGTCCCTGAGGCTGTTCATCTGCAGCGTCACCGTGCTCTGGGAATCGTCCCTGGAGATGCTGAAGCGCCCCTGGACTGACGGCGCGTAGTAGGTGCTGCCACCACTGGTAATATATCCAACGTATTCAAGCCCCTTGCCGGGTGCCTGGTGCATCCAGCTCATACCAAAGCTGCTGAAATCGAAGCCAGACACCTTGCAGAGGAGGCGCAGGGACCCCCCGGGTGTCTGGAGGCCCCTCCTGACTCCACCAGCGTCACAGCCGCCCACAGCCCTGGGGAAGGAGGAGGGACACCAGTGAGTCGCCCACTCCCACCATCATCATCATCATCATCATCATCATCATCATCATCATCATCATCATCATCATCATCATCATCATCATCTCCATCGCCACATCCTCACCACCCCCTCGTTACCTGGGAGGGCGACGAGGAAGAGGAGGATGGGGGAGGCCCTGCGGGTGCCCATGGGGATGGGTGGTGGGTTTGGGGAGGGGTTGATGGAGCCATGATGGGGTCGGGGGGTTCTTATAGGGCAGAGGGGTGGGGGGTGATTTGCACAATGAGATGCGGAGGGTGGAGGTGGCTCGTTACCTCCCCGTGGGTATCGGATTGCTAACAAGCACACCCACTTGGTTTGGTTTGGACTTAATTAATTAGTTCTCCACGGAATGAGGGTAGGGGAATAATTAATAAATTAGCTAATTAATTAATGAATGAATTACAAGCATCTGGTCTCATGTGTCTGGTCAAAACAAGGATTTAATAAATTAATTATAAAATCTCCAGGGAAGATATGGCAGCTGTGCGGGTTAATTAATTAATTATGAGGAGAGACACGGCGGAAAGCAATCAAGAAGTAAGTTAATTAACTCATTAAAAGGGGTATCCAGGGAGCCCAAGTCATATGCACAACAAAAGTAATCAGGAAATCAGTTAATCAAGTAATTAAAGGGAGTCTGTAGGATGCCCATAGCAGACAGTGAAAGTAATGAAGAAATTAATTAATTAATTGCAGGGGGAATCTAGAGAACCCATGGCAGGTGCACGGTGAAACTGAGAAATCAGTTAATGAAGCCATTAAAGGGGGTCTGAACAGAGCCCAAGGCAGCTTAGGAAGGCGGCCGGTCAGGTAGGGCAAGGTGGATGGTCAGGTCAGGTGGCTGGTCGGGCAAGGCAGCCGGTCAGGTTGGGCAAAGCGGCCGTTCAGGTTAGGAAGGCGTCCAGTCAGGCCGAGTAGGGCGGATGTGCAGGCAGGCGGCCGGTCAGATAGGGCAAGGTGGCCGGTCAGGTCAGGCGGCCGGTCAGGCAATGCGACGGGTCAGGTCGGGCTGGTGGCCAGACAGGTCAAGTGGACGGTCAGGTCAGGTCAGGTCAGGGAGCCGGTCAGGTCAGGTTGAAGGTCAGATCGGGCGAGGTGGCCGGTCAGGTCAGGTGGCTGGTCTGGCAAGGCGGCCGGTCAGGTCAGGCAAGGAGGCCTGTCAGGCAGGTGACCGGTCAGGTAGGGGAAGGCAGGGTTATGATAATTATTCCCAGGAAGTCATTCCCATTCCCTCCTCCCAGCTAGAGCGTGCTCAGTGGCACTCAGGGGCTCTGCCGCGGGGCTTTAGGGATGAAGGCTGGACGTCTTCCTCTCCCTCAGCTCATCCTCTTTATGTTTCTCCTCCATGGCTACCTGTGTAATATGAGATAGGGAGCCTGCTTTGGCAGGGGGGTTGGACCCGATGATCTCTTGAGGTCCCTTCCAACCCCTAAGATTCTGTGATTCTGTGATTCTGTGATACCCGAGCTCAAACACACATTCCTGCACCAACTAGTTATGAAGGCCTGTAACTGGAAACAAGATATGCTCTGTCTCTTAATTGCTCGTTGGGCTCATTATTTATGACAGGGGCGATGGGCTCAAGTTGGAGCACAGGGAGTTCAGCAGCAATGTGGGGAAGAACTTTATCCCGGTGAGGTGAGGGAGCCCTGGGACAGGCTGCCCAGGGGGTGTGGAGTCTCCTTCTCTGGAGAGATTCCAGCTCCTACTGAACACCGCCCTGTGTGCCCTGTCCTAGGGACCCTGCTTTGGCAGGGGGTTGGACCCCATGGGCTCTGGAGGTCCCTTCCCAACCGCTGAGACTCTGTGATAATTAATTAATTGAATCCTACAGCTGCCACAGCTTCCCTGGACACCATCTAATTAATTAATTACCCCTTGTTTTCTCTGGATATCACAGACCAGACCCTTTTAGTCTGTTAATTACTTAGTTAACTAATAGAAAGTAATTAATTAATTTTTCCCTGTGCCTCATTCCATGCAGAGCTAATCAAATAAGTCAAAGCAAACCACCCCATGGGTGTGCTCGTTAGAAATCTGATACCCACAGGAGGTGTTGCTAACAAGCCCACCCCTTCTTCCCCCCTCCCTGCCTCAATATGCAAATCAGACCCCACCCCTCCGCCCGATAGGAACCCCACGACCCTTGTCATGGTGTCATCACCCCCCTCCCCAAACCCACCACGCATCACCATGGGCACCTGCTGGGCCTCACCCATCCTCCTATTCCTTGTCGCTCTCCCATGTAACAAGGGGGTGGTGAGGACGTGGTGATGGAGATGATGATGATGATGATGATGATGATGATGATGTTGGGAGCGGGCGACTCACTGGTGTCCTTCCTCCTTCCCCAGAGCTGTGGGCAGCAGTTATGCTGGTGGAGTCCAGAGGGGCCTCCAGACACCCAGGGGGTCCCTGCACCTCCTCTGCAAGGGCTCTGGCTTCGACTTCAGCAGCTGTGCCATGTTCTGGGTGCGCCAGGCGCCTGGGAATCGGCTCGAGCGTGTCGCAGTTATTAACAAGGATGGGAACAGCACCTTCTACGTGCCCTCGGTCAAGGGCCGGTTCAGCATCTCCAGGGACAACTCCCAGAGCACGGTGACGCTGCAGATGAACAGCCTCAGGGACAGCGACACAGCCACCTACTACTGTGCCACAACTGCTACTGGTGGTACTAATGTTGGTAGCCCTGACCCCATTCCCGTGTCCCCACCTCCCTGCTGAATAATTCTGGTCCAATATTGACACTTTTTGAACCATCTTTGAGAAATTTTGGCCCAAATCTTACCCACTGTTGTTCAAACTTTCTTGTGGTTTCCACCAAATACTTGGTCCCTTTGCAAAACACTTGACCTTTGGCCTTCAGCTTAAGTTTAGGATTAGGGACCGTAAACATTGGCCAATTCAAGGCCAAAGTCTCTACTGACCAATGCTGAGCCCATCAGCGATGGTCACAGTGCCTCTGACAATCACGGTTTGGTAGAAAAAAACCCTGTAGGAAGCTGCATTTTGCCCCCAGAGAAGGGGGTGAGATGACGTGAAAAGCTGTGCAGAGTCCAAGGCCAGGGAAGAAGGAGGGAGGGGGAAGAATGAAGCCCTTAGGGTGCCAGAGAGAGAGATTCCCCTGCAGCCCGTGGAGAAGCCCATGTTCAGTGGGTGTCCCCTCGCAGCCCATGGATAAGGACGGGGAGCAGAGACCATCTACAGCCTGTGCAGAGACCGACCCAGCCCGCAGCAGAGTGGGAGAGCGGCTTTGGTGGGCGTCTGGCCTCCAGCCAGGGCCAAACCACCACCCACGGCCACGGCCTTGGCCCTCGAGGGGAGCAAGTCTGGGCTGATCCTTGGACATGGCTCCAGTGGTAATGGGTTGGATTGACCAGTTGAGGTTTGGGGTGACCATTTGAGTGTTTGGAGTGCAAAGCATTGAGTTTTGGGGTGCGTTGAGTTTGGACAGTAACGGTCAAAGCTGGAGGCCAGTGGCCAAGGGTTGGGCAAAGGGCTCCAGGGGCTGGTGGGCACCACAGGCAGGTTTGAACAAAAGTGGGAAACAATTTCAGCCAAAAATATTCAAAGATGGGCCAGAAAAAGCTCATAAGAGGACAAGAGTGTTCTCCATGGAGCTGGGGAACCGGGCATGGGGTCAGGGCCACCAGCATTAAAAGCACCACCAGCACCATAAACAGCTCTGGAGCAGTAGTAGGTGGCTGTGTCACCGTCCCTGAGGCTGTTCATCTGCAGCATCACCGTGCTCTGGGAGTTGTCCCTGGAGATGCTGAACCGGCCCTGGACTGATGACACGTAGACTGTGCTGCTCCCATCCTTGTTAACACCCGCAACACGCTCGAGCCCCTTCCCGGGTCCCTGGCGCATAAATCCCATGCCATAGCTGCAGAGGGTGAAGCCAGACCCCTCAGAGGAGGCGCAGGGACCCCCCCCCCCCCGGTGTCAGGAGGCCCCTCCAGACTCCACCAGCATCATGGCCACCCACAGCCCTGGGGAAGGAGGAAGGACATCAGTGAGTCACCCGCTCCCACCACCATCATCATCATCATCATCAACATCATCATCATCATCATCATCATCATCATCATCATCATCATCATCATCATCATCATCATCATCATCATCTCCATCGCCACGTCCTCACCGCCCCCTCATTACCTGGATTGGTTTGCAAGTGTTTTCCCCACTGCTGGCAGCACCTACTATGGGTCATCAGTCAATGTGTCCCAGCCTCCCTGCTGGAGGCTCTGGCCTGGCCAGCACCAGCACATTACCCACCCCTGTTTCCACACCATCTCCACCATGCCCAGATCTTACATTTGCAGAGCCCTGGGCAGGTTCATGACATCATTCCCCCGCCATGGACTGATTTTCCACACCAAGAATGGAGTGGCTGTCCTCCCCTGGAATTCAGTCCCCTGGGGGTACACACTGCATTTCCCCACCCTTTCCCATCACCCACCAAGGGCACCCAGATCCCTGAGCAAAAGCTCATCCCAAGGATGGGTTTGCCTTTGCCTGGGGCAGGAATCACCCGGACTGGTTTTGCCAACTGGTTTTAATGGACTTTATCCCCCTCTAGAGTCTGTGGGAGTTTTGATTGGGCAGGGCCAGCTGGATGGGGAGACCCCCTGGAACTACCCAGCCACGTGGCTTTGGCTAAATGCAGATCCCAGTTCTAGAGGGTTCCACCACCCCTTGTACCTCTCGCTCTTCCCGGGGGCTGGTGCATGGTGGGGGATGTGATACCCCATTGGATGGCGTGTTCCTGGGCCCAGGTGTCTAAGGGATCATTCCAGACATGAGTCCCCTTGTCCCACTGGATTCTCTCTGGAGGGCCATGTCGCCAGAGGACTCGCTTCTCAGCTCCACTGTGAAATCCCCCCCTCCATCCCCAGCCCAGCTGGATGTGGCATCTCTCCCTTGATGGCCGGAGGTGTCGTGGGGTCAGTGAGCAATAAAGGATTCACCCTGAGGTTGCCAGTCGAGGTCTCCTGGAGCCACTTCAGCCTCAGCACCCTGATCGACCCGACGGTTGTTCTGATGTTCTTCAGGGGCTCTTGGGTCCGTGGGCATCTCCACGCCGTCCTGTGCCAGTGAGGTTCTCAGGCTGGGCAGAGATGTCTTTCCACAGTGGAGCAGCCCAGATGGGGGATTGTCCCTCTCTGCTCTGCCCTGGGGAGGCCCCAGCTGGAGTCCTGTGTCCAGAGCTGGGGCCCAACACAAGGAAGATGTGGGGCTGTTGGAGAGGGGTCAGAGGAGCCAGAAAGATGCTCAGAGGGCTGGAGCAGCTCCCCTATGGAGAGAGGCTGAGGGAGCTGAGCTGGTTCAGCCTGGAGAAGAGAAGGCTGTGAAGGGACGTCATTGCAGCCTCCCAGTCCCTGAAGGGAGCAGAGGAACAGGCGGGGAATCAGCTTGTTAAAGGGCAGAGACTGGCAGGACAAGGGGGAATGGGGTGAAGCTGGAGGAGGGAAGGGTTAGAGGGGATATTAGGGGCAAGTTCTTTACAAAGAGAGTGGTGAGGGGCTGGAAGAGGCTGCCCAGAGAAGGGGTGGATGCCCTGTCCCAGGGGATGTTCTAGGCCAGGTTGGATGGGGCCCTGGGCAACCTTGTGTAGTTCCAGGCCTGGAGGTTGGTGTCCCTGCCTGTGGCAGGGGGTTGGAGCTCTGGGACCCTTGGGGTCCCTTCAAACCCAGAGCAGTCTGGGATTCTATGATAAGAACCCTACAACCCCGTTGTGGCAACATCACCCCCCCACATTGCCAAACCCACCACCCATCCACACGGGCACCCGCTGGGCCTCCGCCATCCTCCTCTTCCTCGTCGCCCTCCCAGGTAACGAGGGGGTGGTGAGGACGTGGTGATGATGATGATGATGATGATGATGATGGTGGGAGCGGGCGACTCACTGGTGTCCTTCCTCCTTCCCCAGGGCTGCGGGCGGCCGTGACGCTGGTGGAGTCCGGAGGGGCCTCCAGACACCCGGGGGGTCCCTGCGCCTCCTCTGCAAGGGCTCTGGCTTCGACTTCAGCAGCTTCGGAATGGGATGGATGCGCCAGGTGCCTGGGAAGGGATTTGAATACATCGCGAGTATTAGTAGTGGTGGTGGCACCGACTATGCGCCGTCGGTCCAGGGCCGGTCCACCATCTCCAGGGACAACTCCCAGAGCACGGTGACGCTGCAGATGAACAGCCTCACGGATGGTGACACGGCCACCTACTACTGTGCCAAAAATGCTATTGATGGTTATGGTGCTGGTGCTGGTGGAGTCCCCGTTCCCGTGTCCCCACCTCCCTGGAGAACAAATTCAAGTTCCAAAGTCAACTTTTCTTGACCATTTGACTCGCCCGGTCCCACCATCACCCTCCTCATCTGCGCCACTGTCCCTCAGGGGGAGCAATTCTGGGACGAGCTACTGAACGTGTTCCAACAGTCAAGAGCTGGGATTGAGCAGTTGAGCATTGGGGTGACCAGGTGACCGTTGGGTGGAACAGTCACACCTGAAGGGGGGTGTTGAAAGCTGAAGGCCAATGGCCAAGGGTTGGGCAAAGGGCTCAAGGGGTTGGTGGTGACCACAGGCAGGTTTTGAAGGAAACTGCTTGAGATTTGGGCCCAAAAGATACAAAGATGTGTCAAAACAGGTTGATAATGGGCCAGAATTGTTCTCCAGGTAGGTGGGTACACGGGGACATGGTCGGGGCCACCAAGAACCAGCATCAGCATCACCGTGCTCTGGGAGTTGTCCCTGGAGATGCTGAACTGGCCCTTGACTGACAGTGCGTAGTAGGTGCTGCCACCAGTGTTGGTGATACCAGCAATGTATTCGAGCCCCTTCCCGGGTGCCTGGTGCATCCAGCCCATGCCAAAGCTGCTGAAGTCGAAGCCAGAGCCCTTGCAGAGGAGGCGCAGGGACACTCCGGGTGTCTGGAGGCCGAGAACCTCAGTAGAATGAGGAAGCGCCGGGTTTTTGTCATCACCTGTGTCACCATAAGTAGCACCCCAACCACCAGCAGCACCACGGTGACACAGCAGGGAGCAATTCTCCCTCAATCAGCACAGCTGCCTCCTCTCACCCTGCGGATTTGGGTCAAAATTGGGCAAAAAAGGGAAAGGAAGAGCAGATTTGGGTCCAAATTGGCCACAAACCCCAAAGTTATTCAAGATTGGGGTAAAAATTGGCCCAAGGAACCAAAAGAACCCCAGATTTGGGTCAAAGTGGACCAGAAGAAGCCAAAGGAAGAGCAGATTTGGGTCATGAAGGACTGGTAGATCCAAAGCTTGGTGAGATCTGGGTCCAAAGTGACCAGAGAAGCCACGGGAAGAGCAGCTTTGGTTCCATAAAAAGGAGGTGAGGAGGCCAAGTTCTTCTCCCCAGGAGCAAAGCTGCCCACGCCCCCGCTCAGGGGGGGTGTGGAAGTCTCCAGGAAGGGGAAGAGGGACGAAGCAGGGGCTGCATCCCCGGGAAAGGCTCCCTAAGCATAGACACCCACTATAGGTACTTAATTAACAGATTTTTTAATTACTTTGTCTCTGTGGAGACCCCCTTTAATGGCTTCATTAACTGATTTCTCAACTGCTTTCACTGTGCACCTGCCATGGGTTCCCTGTAATTAAATAATTAACTAATTTCTTTTATTACTTTACATGTTTCTCTGTTGTAGGCACCCTATAAACCACCTTTAATTACTTGATTAACTGATTTCTTAATTACTTTTGTCGTGCATAAGACATGGGCTCCCGGGATGTCCCCTTTAATGATTTAATTAACTTATTTCTTGATTGCTTTCCACCCTGCCTCTCCCCATAATTCATTATTGAACCTGCACAGCTGCCACATCTTCCCTGGAGATTTTATTATTAATTTATTAACTCCTTGTTTTGACTGGACACCTGAGACCAGACCCTTGTAATGAAATAATTAATCAGCTAATTCATTAATTATTCCCCTTCCCTCATTCCCTGGAGTACTAATTAATTAAGTTAAAACCCAACCAAGTGGGTGTGCTTGTTAGCTATCCGATACCCAGGGGGAGGTAACGAGCCACCTCCACCATCCGTGCCTCGTTATGCAAATCACCCCCCACCCCTCTGCCCTATAAGAACCCCTGACCCCATCATGGCGACATCACCCCCCTCCCCAAACCCACCACCCATCACCATGGGCACCCGCTGGGCCTCCACCATCGTCCTCTTCCTCGTCGCCCTCCCAGGTATTTAGGGGGTGGTGAGGACATGGTGATGGAGATGATGATGATGATGATGATGATGATGATGATGATGATGATGATGATGATGATGGTGGGAGTGGGCGACTCACTGGTGTCCTTCCTCCTTCCCCAGGGCTGCGGGCGGCCGTGACGCTGGTGGAGTCTGGAGGGGCCTCCAGACACCCGGGGGGTCCCTGCGCCTCCTCTGCAAGGGCTCTGGCTTCGACTTCAGCAGGACCCACATGCAGTGGGTGCGCCAGGCACCCGGGAAGGGGTTCGAGTGGGTCACAGTTATTAACAGCACCGGTACCGGCATATGGTACAAGTCGTCAGTCAAGGGCTGGTTCAGTATCTGCAGGGACAACTCCCAGAGCACGGTGACACTGCAGATGAACAGCCTCAGGGACGGTGACACGGAAGAATTTTGGCCCATTATCAAATTCTTTTGACCCATCTTTGCCTATTTTCAGCTCAAAACACATCCCCTTTGGTTCAAACCTGCCTGTAGTTCCCACCAACCCCTTGAGTCCTTTACTCAACCCTTGCACACTGCCCTCCAGCTTGCCCCAGCCCCATTCAGACATGACCATTCCACCCAACCCACAACTGGTCACCCCAGCCCTCGGCCCTTGGGTCACTATCACAGCCGGATGCCAAGGGCTGAGACTGAGGAGAAAGGGGTGACATTGGGCAGGGAGGGAGAATATTGAGGCCAAGGGGTGGGGCAAAGTGGTAAGGTTACTCAGGCCCTGATGGCAGCATGATGGGGTCAGGGGGTCCTTATAAGGCAGAGGGGTGGGAGATGATTTGCATAACGAGGTGGGGAGGGAGGGGAGGGAGGCCAAGTGCCCAACAAGCAGCTCACACCCCGTTTCAGCTGAAAAGTGGAGCAAACAGCTATCAGGAGGGTCAGGATCCAAGCTCAGGACAGAGGCATTACTCTGCAATTAGTGCAACGAGCAAAACAGACTCAGCACAGAATAAAGGAAAGTGATTTGTTACCCTACAACTACACCCCCAGTGACACCAGAGTCAGGTGATGAGAAGTGTGGCCAGGTCTTAAAGCACCTTCCCCCACCCCTCCCTCCTTAGCAGACTGCACTTTAGTCACAACTTTACCCCCTTCCTCCCCACATCGTGGCACAGGGAGGGGCAGGGACTGGGGGAATGGGGTTCCAGTCAGTTCCTCCCAACTTCTGTTCCTTCTTAGCTGGAGGGGGGGAATTCTGCACCCCCTTCCCCTGCGGCACCGTGGGGTCCCACCCACGGCAGACAGACCTCCACCAACTTCTGCAGCCTGAGTCCTCTCTGTCAGGGAGTCATCTCCTCACCACGGGCCTCAGCGCGGCTCCTTCCATGGGGTGCTGACCTTGGGGCCCAGACTGCTCCAGCCTGGTCCCTCCCAGAGTCACAAGTCCCCAGCAAACCTGCTGCGGGGTAGGTCGGTCTCTGCACAGCCTGGAGATGGTCTCTGCTCCCCGTCCTTATCCATGGGCTGCGAGGGGACACCCGCTGCACCATGGGCTTCTCCACGGGCTGCAGGGGAATCTCTCTCTCTGGTAAACTGTAGAGCCACATTCTCCCCCCCGCCTCCTTCTTCCCTGTCCTTGGTGTCCACATGGCTCCTCACACCTTCTCACCCCCTTCTCTGGGGCACAAAGTGGCTGCTTGGGGGTTTTTTCCCCCCTAAATGTGATTCCCAGAGGTGCTGTGACCATCACTGATGGGCTCGGCCTTGATCAGCAGCGACTCCGGCCTTGAAGCGGCCGATGTTGCTCTGTGGGGCTGCAGAGAGCTTCTGGCTGCTCCCTGCAGCAGCCCTTTGCTGCAGCCCCTGTTCTCTCCCAGCACCCAGCGACCCAGAACTGGGACAGAGCTGGAGGAGGCCGAGCTGGGGGCAGGACAGCAAAGGTAGGTGACGTGTTGCTCCAAGGGCAGAAGGTTGGTGTGACCAGTTCAGGGTTGGGGTGGAATGGTCATGGCTGGGTCCTTGGAACGTTCCCCTCATGGCTCGGCCGTGTTTGCCCCAAACCCCAACCCAAACCTAGACCCCTGGAGCCTCATTCCCTGGAGAACTAATTAATAAAGCCAAAACAAACCACCCTATGGGTGCGCTCGTTAGTGATCTGTTACCCACAGGAGGTGTTGTTAACGAAGCCCCCCACCTCCTCTCCCCTGCAACGCCTCATTATGCAAATAACCCCCCACACCTCTGCCCTATAAGAAACCCTCTCCCCATCCTGGCACCATAACCCCCTCCTCAAACCCACCACCCATCACCATGGGCACCCGCTGGGCCTCCCCCATCCTCCTCTTCCTCGTCACCCTCCCAGGTAACGAGGGGGTGGTGAGGACGTGGCGATGGAGATGATGATGATGATGATGATGGTGGGAGCGGGCGACTCACTGGTGTCCTTCCTCCTTCCCCAGGGCTGCGGGCGGCCGTGACACTGGTGGAGTCCGGAGGGGCCTCCAGACACCCGGGGGGTCCCTGCGCCTCCTCTGCAAGGGCTCTGGCTTCACCTTCAGCAACACCTACATGGTGTGGGCTCGTCAGGCGCCTGGGAATGTGCTCGAGTGGGTCGGCGGAATTTACCCCGGTGGCAACACCTACTACGCGCCCTCAGTCAAGGGCCGGTTCAGCATCTCCAGGGACAACTCCCAGAGCACGGTGACGCTGCAGATGAACAGCCTCAGGGACGGTGACACGGCCACCTACTACTGCACCAAAAGTGCTGGAAATGGAGGAGGTGGTGCTGGTGTTCCCAACCCCGTCCCCATGTCCCCACTACCCTAGAGAACAATTTTGGCCCACTATCAACCTCGTTTAACCCATCTTTGAGTGTTTTTAGTGCAAATCTCAACCACTTTCCTACAGAACCTTCCTGTGGTTCCCACCAACTGCTTGAACCCTGTGCCCAACCATTGGCCATTGGCCTTCATCTCAACCCTTGCTCTCGGGGCAATGTCTCACCCAGCTTTGCTGTTGTGCCCTGAGCCCGGGCTGCTCCAGCCCCTTACATGACACTGTTGGCCAAATGTTGCATTGTTTGGCCCAAAACTTGTTCATTTTTTCTCCAGCCCATCACCATGTGGCCACAAACTCTTGTTGGAGCAGAAACTGTCAGTGGTGGGGCCAGGATTGTCCTGAGGGGAGGTGGGGACACAGGGACGGGGTCAGGGCCACCATCATAATAACCACCAGCACTTTTGTTGCAGTAGTAGGTGGCCGTGTCACCGTCCCTGAGGCTGTTCATCTGCAGCGTTACCGTGCTCTGGGAGTCGTCCCTGGAGATGCTGAACCGGCCTTTGAATGAAGGTGTTGCTGAAGGTGAAGCCAGAGCCCTTGCAGAGGAGGCGCAGGGACCCCCCGGGTGTCTGGAGGCCCCTCCAGACTCCACCAGCGTCACGGCCGCCCGCAGCCCTGGAGAAGGCGGAAGGACACCAGTGAGTCGCCCGCTCCCACCATCACCCTCCGTGTCTGAGTCATCACTCCTTGGTGTGACTTAGGCTGGGTCTGGGGGTTCAGGGCCTGGGAAGGGTCTGGGTGGCTGCAGAGTGGGAGCTCAGGAGAGTTTGGGTCACAACTTTGTGAGGTTGGCAGGGACGATTCAAGACGATGCTCCAAGGACCAAGTTTTTGGGTGACCCCTTGAGGGTTGGGGTGAGAACTGGTGTTGTAAAATCTCAAGCTATTGAGTCCAACATGACCAAGTTTGGGACTTGAACCCACCCCAGCGCCTCCAGAAGCACCCAGAAGGTGGTGGAGCTGCCAAAGGTGAAGACGTTGATGGGTTTTGGCACCAACGTTGAGCATTTTGGCCCCAACTTGGATGAGTTTGGCCCCAATCTTAATGGATTCTGTGGGAAGCCTGACTGTGTTCCCAGAAACCCTGGGACCCGTCTTGCCCCCAGACCTGCAGCCCCCTGGGGGGTCCCTGAGCCTCCTCTGAAAGGCCTCGGGCTTCACCCTCAGACACTACAGCACTTATTGGGTGAGCCAGGTGCCTGGGAATGGGCTGGAGTAAGTTGGGAGTATTTACAGTGATGGCAGCAGCACCTTCTACGCGCCCTTGGTCAAGGGTCGATTCAGCATCTCCAGGGACAACTCCCAGAGCACGGTGACACTGCAGATGAACAGCCTCAGGGACGGTGACACGGCCACCTACTACTGCAACAAAAGTGCTGGAAATGGTGGAGGTGGTGATGGTGGCCCCAAACCAATCCCTGTGTTCCCACATCCCTGGAGAACAGTCTTGGCCGATTATCAAACTTTTTTGACCCATCTTTCAGTATTTTCAGTCCAAATCTGAACCACTTTCTGACAGAACCTGCCTGTGGTGCCCACCAACTGCTTGTGCCCCCTTCCCAAACCTTGGCCGTTGGCATCCAGCTCCGAGCGGCGTCTCACCCGGCTTTCCCGTTGTGCCTCAAGTTCCTGCTGCTTTGGGCCATATGTTGGCCAAATGTTGAAAGCTTTTGGCCCAACCTTCTCCAGCCTCTCACCATGTGTTCTGAAACTCTTGTTGGAGCAGGAATGATCAGGGGTGAGGCCAGAATTGTCCTGAGGGGAGGTGTGGACAGGGCGATGGTGTCGAGGCCACCAGCATCATAACAACCACCACAAGCACTTTGGGCGCCGCAGTAGGCGGCCGTGTTGCCGTCCCTGAGGCTGCTCTTCTGTAGCCCAGACTTGCTCCCCTTGCAGGACGAGGACACGGACGTGGAGGCGACTTCCTGCATCTCTCTCCTCAGCCAAGCTGGCTTCCTTCCTGGCCCACTCCTCTTCCCACAGCCTGGCACAGCCTGTTCTTGTGCCGCCAAGATTTCCTTCTGGAGCAGCATCCACCCCTCCTGGGCTCCTTTGCCCTCAAGGGCTGCCTCCCCTGGCATCTTCTCCAGCAGCTGCCTGAGCAGCCCAAAGGCAGCCCTAGGGCAGCCTGAGGTGGCTGTTCTGCTCTCTCCCTTCCTGCCTTCTTCCAGCACTGAGAATTCTCTCAGCTCATGGTCACTGTGCCCCAGGCGTCCTCCACCCTTCCCATCCCCCACTGGGCCTTCTCTGGGTACAAACAACAAGCCCAGCAGGGCCCCTGCAGAGGCACTTTTGCTGGGCATCTGCCTGGGGCTCTGTGCAGACCCCCTTTAATTGCTTCATTAACTGATTTCTTAATTGCTTTTGCCGTGCACCTGCCTTTGGTCTATTAAGACTCCCTATAATTAGGTAATTAACTGATTTCTTCATTACTTTCAGTTTTTGTCTGCTGTGGACACCTTATAGACCCCCTTTTATTACTTAATTAACACTATGATTCTATGATTTCTTAATTACTTTTTCTCTGCATCTGATCTGGGCTCCCTGGATACCCCATTAATGAATTTATTAACTTATTTCTCTATTGCTTTCCACTGTGCCTCCCCCCATAATTCATTATTTAACCCGCACAGCTGCCACTTCTTACCTGGAGATTTTATAATTAATTGATCAACTCCTTCTTTTCACCAGACACCTGAGACCAGACCCATGTACTTCATTATAAAATTAAATAATTTATTAATTTTCCCTTTACTCTCATACCCTGGAGAACTAATTAATTAAGTCCAACCAAACCAAATGGGTGCACTCGTTAGAGATCTGATACACAGGGGGAGATAATGAGCACTCTCCACCATCCCCGCCTTGTTATGCAAATCACCCCCCACCCCTCCACCCTATAAGAACCACCCGACCCCTGTCAGGCGCCTGGGAAAAGGCTCGAGTACGTCGCACTTATTAGCAGCAGTGGCAGCAGTACCAACTACGCGTCCTCAGTCAATGGCCGGTTCACCCTCACCAGGGAAAACTCTCAGAGCACGGTGACGCTGCAGATGAACAGCCTCAGGGACGGTGACACTGCCACCTACTACTACACCAGAGCCACTAGTACGGGTGGTAGTTGGAGTGGTTTGACCCTCAAGCGTGTGGCCTGAGTCCCCTGAGCCTGTTCCCCCCACCCCTCGGCCTCCATCTTCTCCCTCCCTGGCCCAATGGCGCCCGGTTCTCCTCAGCCTCAGCCCTCAGCACCCGGCCTGGGACAGGGGCCCAAGGGACAAGTGTTGGGGTGACCAGTTGAGTGTTGGGGTGACCAGTTGAGTGTTGCGGTGACCAGTTGAGTGTTGGGGTGACAAGTTGGGGTTTGGGTTAAAGAACATTGAGGTTGAAGGGAAACGGTCACAGCTGGAGGCCAATGGCCAAGGCTTGGGCAAAGGCCTCAAGGGGTTGGTAGGCCCCATAGTTGGGTTCTGAAGGAAACTGAGGGAGATTTGGGCCAGAAACACTCAAAATTGGGTCAGAAAAGATTGAGAACGGGCCAGACTTGTTCTCCAGAGACTTGGGGACATGGCAATGGTGTCGTGGCAACCAGTAACATTACTAGCATACCCAGTACCAGCTCTGGCGTAGCTGAAGTCGAAGCCAGAGCCCTTGCAGAGGAGAGGCGGGGACCCCCCGGGTGTCTAGAGACCCCTCCAGACTCCACCAGCGTCACGGCCGCCTGCAGCCCTGGGAAAGGAGGAAGGACACCAGTGAGTCGCCCGCTCCCACCATCCCCCTCCATGTCTGTCTCCTCGAACTTGAGGGGAGCAAATCTGGCTGGAGGCCCATCCGGACTCCAACAGCGTCACGACTGGAA
Source organism: Gallinula chloropus (assembly GCF_964237585.1). NCBI lineage: Eukaryota > Metazoa > Chordata > Aves > Gruiformes > Rallidae > Gallinula > Gallinula chloropus. The sequence continues at coordinate 2,305,816 of NC_140119.1, read as the reverse complement.
AAATAAGAGGATTTTGGAGGAATATGAGGCAATTTGGTGCGAAATGAAGGAATTTTTGAGGAAAATGAGGGAATTTATGGGTAAAAAATGAGATAACTTGGGGGTAAATAAGGGGTGAGGCTGGTGGAGTCTGGAGGGGCCTCCAGACACCTGGGGGTTCTCATTGCCTCCTCTGCAATGGCTCTGGCTTCACCTTCAGCAGCAAAGACATGATTTGGGCACGTGAGGCGCCCAGGAAGGGGCTCGCGTTCGTTGCGTATATTACCAGTGGTGGCAGCAGCTACTACGTGGGCCGGTTCACCATCACCAGGGACAACTCCCAGAGCACGGTGACGCTGCAGATGAACAGCCTCAGGGACGGTGACACGGCCACCTACTACTGCGCCAAAACTGCTACTGGTACTGGTGGTTATATTGCTGGTGGCCCTGACCTCATCCCCGTGTCCCCATCTCCTCTTGGGACTTTTCTGGACCCACCACCGACTGCTTCTGCTCCAAGAAGTGTTTCAGACCTGTGCTGGTCCTAGCCAGGCAGAGCTCAGCTCCCCAAGCAGCCAGCACAGCTGAGCTGAGTTTGCCTGGGCTGTTTTCCACACCCCCTGACACCACTGCCCCATGAAAGCAGCTGGGGGAGAAAGGGGAGGGGCTGTTTGCCTCCAGAACAGGCTGAGTGTGGCCGGGGTGTGGGGCCGCTCAGTCGGTCCTGGCCGTCAGGCAGCCCTCTGGAACCCTCGGGTCAGTCAGGGACTCTGTGTCAGCACTGGGGGGGAGTGGAACTGCCCGTTCTTGTTCTACACTCACAGGGATTTCTGTCAGGAACTGGCCCTGTCCCACCCCACGGAGGCTCCATTTGTCTGTCTGTCTGTCCCGGGGGAGTGAGCGAGCGGCTTGGTGGGCATTTGGCCTCTGGCCAGGGCCAAACCACCCCCCACCCCCCAACCCCACATTTAGACCCAACAACGGCCTCCAGGGTGGAATTTTGGGGGGAGTGTGTCGACCCTCGTCCCCTCAGCTACACGTCCCCACTGTGGGATGGTGAAATTTTGGGGTAATAAAGGCCAAAATTGGTCCTGGAGAGATGATGGTGACGAGGACTTACCGGAGGAGACGGTGACGACGATCCTGGCGCCCCAGAACTCAATCCAACCAGGATAACCACTGAGATTCACACCCTGTGCTTCCACTCCCAACATTTTTGGGTTTAAATAGCCAAATTTGGGGGTAAAAAACAATTAAAAAATTTAAAGAATACACTGAATTTTCAAATATTCCTTGAAATTTTCAGTTTTTAAAGGATTTTCAAATAATTTCAAAAATTTCTGGGATTTTTTGGGTTGCATAGTGGAAATTGGCAGAGAAAAGTGAATGATTTGGACAAAAATTGGATGATAAATGGCAAGGAAATTGAAAAATTAAAAAAATGATGACAAATTTGTCCAAATCATCGAAAATTGGGATAAAAAAAGGGGGAAAATTGGATTTGGGCTCATTGTAGTGAGGTGGAAAGATGGGTGGATGCACTACATTTGGCCAAACTTGCCCAAATTTGGGGGGAAATGGGGCAAAAAGTGTAAAAATTGAGATTTTGGGGAGAAAATTCTGAATTTTGTCAATAAAAGGCTACAATTGTGTTAAAAAAATGACAGAATTGGTAAAAGAATTTTAAGATTTAAGAGGAAATGTGGCAAAAGTGGGAAAATATTCAAAATATTTGGGTAAAAATGGATTTCAATTCAAAAATTCCCAAATTTGGGTCAAAAATGGCAATTTTAGGCTGAAAAATGCCCATATTTGGATGAAATAGGTATAAGAGGGCAACATCGTGGCAAAAGATTGGTAACTATAGGCAAATAAATGCCAAATTTTGGGGAAAATGTGGAAAAAATGGTAAAAGAATGTGAAGATATAGGCAAAATGGGGCAAAAGTGGGAGAAAAGTTGAAATATTTGGGTGAAAAATGGGTATAAAATGGAAAATTCCCCAATTTTGTTAAAAAAATGACCAGAATTGGGTCAAAACCCTGGAAAATTGGGAAAATCAGCCGAAATTTATCGAGAAACTTGAAGGAAAGAGGAAACACTTTTTTTTGGTCACCACCATGTCACTGTGAGTAGCACCCCAACCACAACCAGCACCACGGTGACACGGGGGGGACAAATTCCCCCTCTACCAGCACAGCTGTCTATGATCACCCTGAGGATTTGGGTCAAAATTGGGCAAAAGAGGGAAAGGAAGAGCAGATTTGGGTCCAAATTGGCCCCAAAACCCAAAGTTATTCAAGATTGGGGTAAAAATTGGCCAGGATATGCAAAGCTGGATGAGATTTGGGTCAATATTGGCCCAAGGAACCAAAGGAACCCTAGATTGGAGAACAAAATGGGATGGGTGCGCCAGGCGCCTGGGAAGGGGCTTGAGTGGGTTGGGAGTATTTTCAGTGGTGGGACCACATGGTACACACCGTCTATCAAGGGCCGGTTCACCATCACCAGGGACGACTCCCAGAGCACGGTGACGCTGCAGATGAACAGCCTCAGGGACGGTGACACAGCCACCTACTACTGCACCAAACATGCTGCTGGTGATGGTGATATCCCTGGTGGCCCTCATCCTGTGCCCGTGTCCTCACCTCCCTGGAGAACCATTTTGGCCCATTATCAGCCTTTTCTAACCCATCTTTGAGTTTCTTTGCCCCAAAATGTTGATCACTTTGGTTCTACCCCTGCCTGTATTGCCCACCAACCCCTGGAGCCCTTTGCCCAACCCGTGGCCATTGGCCTCCAGCTGTGACCGTTTCCCTCCAACCTCAACGCTCTTCCCCCAGCAATGGCCACCAGCAACATCAGCACCACCACTTCCAGCACCAGCTTCTTCGGCGCAGTAGTAGGTGGCTGTGTCACCGTCCCTGAGGCTGTTCATCTGCAGCGTCACCGTGCTCTGGGAGTTATCTCTGGAGATGCTGAACTGGTCCTGAACTCACAATAAATAGTCGTTGCAACTAATTAATTATTTTTTTTCGTGCCTCATTCTCAGGAGAACAAATTAATTGAGTCAAAATAAACGAAGTGGGTACGCTCGTTAGCGATTGAATATCCAGAGGGAGGTAATGAGTCCCATCCCCTCCTCTCTCCCTCATTATGCAATTTCCTCCCCACTCCTCTGCCCTATAAGAACCCCTTTGACCCTCTCGTTGCGCCATCGCCCCCTTCCCCAAACCCACCACCCATCACCATGGGCACCCGCTGGGCCTCCACCATCCTCCTCTTCCTCGTCGCCCTCCCAGGTAACGAGGGGGTGGTGAGGACGTGGCGATGGAGATGATGATGATGAAGATGGAGGGAGCGGGCGACTCACTGGTGTCCTTCCTCCTTCCCCAGGGCTGCGGGCGGCCGTGACGCTGGTGGAGTCCGGAGGGGCCTCCAGAAACCCTGGGGAGTCCCTGACCCTCCTCTGCAAGGCCTCTGGCTTCGACTTCAGCAACAAAGGCATGGGCTGGATGCGACAGGCACCTGGGAAGGGGCTGGAGTGGGTCGCAAGAATTAGCAGCGGTGGTGGCAGCACAGCCTACGCGCTGTCAGTCCAGGGCCGGTTCAGCATCTCCAGGGACAACTCGAAGAGGACGGTGACGCTGCAGATGAACAGCCTCAGGGAGAATGACACGGCCACCTACTACTGCACCAAAGGTGGTTATAAATATGGTTCTACTGTTTCTGGTGGCTGTGACCCCATCCCAATGTCCCCACCGCCCCTCAGGAAAATCCTGGCCCCACCTCCGGCCATTTCTGCTTCAACAAGAGTTTCAGGCCACATGGGGATGTGTTGGAGAAAAACTGACTTTCCACGTGCCTGACACACCCAGACCATGGGGAAGCTGCTGAAGTCGAAGCCAGAGGCCTTGCAGAGGAGGCGCAGCGATCCCCCGGTTGTCTGGAGGCCCCTCCGGACTCCACCAGCGTCATGGCAGCCCACAGCCCTGGGGAAGGAGGAAGGACACCAGTGAGTCGCCCACATCCACCATCATCATCATCATCATCATCATCATCATCATCATCGTCTCCATTGCCACGTCCTCACCACCCCCTCGTTACCTGGGAGGGCAACAAGGAAGAGGAGGATGGGGGAAGCCCAGCGGGTGCCCATGGTGATGGGTGGTGTGTTTGGATAGGGGGGTGATGGCACCAAGACCAGGTGGGGGAGTTCATTTGGGGTGGGGGGTGATTTGCATAACGAGGCAGGGCAGGAGAGAGGGGGTTGGGCTCGTTACCTCCCCCTGGGTATCGGATCGCTAAGGAGCTGTTGCAGTTTGGTGTGGCTGTGCTGCTGAGGTGGCTTTTGCCAGCAGCAGCTACAGCTCTCTGCAAGCCCCAGACAGTAAACATCAGCCAGGTCAAGGCCAAATTGCTGCTGAGCAGGGCCGAGCCAATGGGAGATGGTCACAGCGCCTCTGGGTATCACAATTAGGAGGAGAAACCCTGCAGGCAGGAGCATTTTACCCCCGAGAAGGGAGTGAGAGGATGTAATGAGCTGCACAGACACCACGGCCAGGCCTGAAGGAGAGGAGTGGGGGAGGAATGAGGTGCCAGAGAGAGAGATTCCCCTGCAGCCCGTGGAGAAGCCCATGGTGCAGCGGGTGTCCCCTTGCAGCCCATGGATAAGGACGGGGAGCAGAGACCATCTACAGCCTGTGCAGAGACCGACCCAGCCCGCAGCAGAGTGGGAGAGCGGCTTTGGTGGGCGTCTGGCCTCCAGTCAGGGCCAAACCACCACCCACGGCCACGGCCGTGGCCCTTGTGGGGAGCAAGTCTGGGATGAGCCTTGGACATGGCTCCAGTGGTCAGGGGATGGGGTGACAAGTTGGGGGTTGGGGTGATCAGTTGAACTTTGGAGTGACCAGTTGAGGGTTGGAGTGAACAGTGTTGAGATTGGAGGAAAACATTCAAAACTGGAGACCAATGGCCAAAGGTTGGGCAAAGGGTTCGAGAGGTTGGTGGGCACCACAGGCAGGTTCAGAACAACAGTGGGTGAGATTTGGGCTAAAAATAGTATAAAATGGGTCAAAATGTGTGTAAAATGAGACAAAATTGTTCTCCAGGGACGTGGGGACATGACCCATGGGAGCTTTGTTTTGCTTCCCCTCCCTGTCAGCCCCTTCCTGAGGATGAGCACTCAGGGAATAGAGATCTGATACCCCGTGGGAGGTAACAAGCACCCCCACTCCACCCCTCCTCCCTATACGAACCCCCTGACTCCGTCATGGTGCCATCACTCACCTCACCAAACACACCACCCATCACCATGGGCACCCGCTGGGGCTCCCCCATCCTGGTCATCGTCATTGTACTCCCAGGTAAAGAGGGGGTGGTGAGGACGTGGTGATGGAGATGATGATGATGATGATGATGATGATGATGATGATGATGATGATGATGATGATGATGATGATGATGATGGTGGTGGGAGCGGGCGACTCACTGGTGTCCTTCCTCCTTCCCCAGGGCTGCGGGCGGCCGTGACGCTGGTGGAGTCCGGAGGGGCGTCCAGACACCTGGGGGGTCCCTGCGCCTCCTCTGCAAGGGCTCTGGATTCGACTTCAGCAGCTGGAGCATGGAGCGGGTGAGCCAGGAGCCCGGGAAGAAGCTCGAATACGTGACAGGTATTAACCCCAGTGGCAGCAGCACAGACTACACGCCCTCGGTCAAGGGCCGGTTCAGCATCTCCAGGGACAACTCCCAGAGCACGGTGACGCTGCAGATGAACAGCCTCAGGGACGGTGACACGGCCACCTCCTACTGCGCCAGAGCTGGTACTGGTCATGCTGGTGGTTATGATATTGGTACCCCCAACCCCGTCCTCGTGTCCCCATCTCCCCTTAGGGAAATCCTGGCCGCACCACCGACCACCAACCACTTGATCGTGTGGCCTGAGTCCCCTGACCCCTCGGCCTCAATCTGCTCTATCCCTTGCCCAATGTCACCCGTTTGTCCTCAATTTTGCGGTAAAACTGGTTACGGTCGGGCCTGAAGCAGCCCGAGCTGGGGGCAGAACTTCAAAGCTGGGCCAGGTGTTGCTCCAAAGGCCGAGGGTTGGGGTGACCAGTTGAGTTTTGCGGTGAACAGGGTTGAGGTTGGAGGGAACTGGTCAGTGCTGGAAGCCAGTGGCCAAGATAAGGGTCAACAGGTTCAACTCTTGATCCAACCATGAAAGACCCCGGGGCGTTGGGGATTGCCTGGGAAGGGGCTGGAGATGGTTTCCACGCCCGATACGCATCATCAGTCAGGGACGATGACACGGCCACCTACTACTGAGCCAGAGATGGTGGTGGTGGTGCAGACGGTGGTCACCACCCCATCGCCATGTCCCCATCTCCCAGCATCTCCCTTGTGTCCTGGCACAAAGATCCAGATCTCATTCCAGGCACAAACCCCCAAACCTTTGAAATTTCACCCAAATTCTTCCTGTAATCCCGGCCATGACTCATCCAGATTCACCTCCAGTTACTCTAGGATGTTCTCCATGCCTGAGGAAACAGGAAGATGTTGCTGGTGATTATGGTAGTGGTGGGGACTTGTGGTCGGGGCTGGAGGTGGCCCTGACCCTGTCACTGTGTCCCCACCTCCCTGGAGAACAATTTTTGCTCATTATCAGCATTCTCTAACCCAACTTTGAGTATTTTCTGTCCAAATCTTGCCCAGTGTTGTTCAGAACAGACCTGTGGTGCTCACCAACCCCTTGAGCCCTTTGCCCAGCCGTTGACCATTGGCCACCTGTAGCCAAACATGGTCAGTGCTTGGCCCGAAGCAGCTCGAGCTGGGTCAGAATGGCAAAGCTGGGCACCGTGTCACTCCAGGGACCAAGGGCTGGGTAAACGGCTCAAGGGCTTGGTGGGAACCTCAGGCTGATTTTGAAGGAAACTGGTGAGGATTTGAGCTTAAAATACTCAAAGATGGGTCAAAAAGTTCTGATAATGGGTCAAAATTTTCCTCCAGGTAGGTGGGGACATGGGGACGGAGTCGGGACCACCAGCATTAATACCACCACCAGTATAACCACCTTTGGTGCAGGAGTAGGTGGCCATGTCACCGTCCCTGAGGCTGTTCATCTGCAGCGTCACCGTGCTCTGGGAGTTGTCCCTGGAGATGCTGAACCGGCCCTTGACTGAAGGCATGTAGCCTGTGCTGCCACTGCTGGTGATACTCGCAACGTATTCAAGGGTCTTCCCAGGTGCCTGGTGCATCCAGCCCATGCCGTAGGTGCTGAAGTCGAAGCCAGAGGCCCTGGCAGAGGAGGCGCAGGGACCCCCCGGGTGTCTGGAGGCCCCTCCGGACTCCACCAGCGTCACGGCCGCCCGCAGCCCTGGGGAAGGAGGAAGGACACCAGTGAGTCGCCCGCTCCCACCACCACCATCATCATCATCATCATCATCATCATCATCATCTCCATTGCCACGTCGTCACCACCCCCTCGTTACCTGGGAGGGCGACGAGGAAGAGGAGGATGGGGGAGGTCTAGTGTGTGTCCATGGTGATGGGTGGTGGGTTTGGGGAGGGGGGTGATGGCGCCAAGATGGGGTCAGGGGGTTCATATGGGGAGGAGGGGTGGGGGTGCTTGTTACCTCCCCATGGGTATCAGATCGCTATTCCCTGAGTGCTCGTCCTCAGGAAGGAGCTGACAGGGAGGGGAAGCAGAGCAAAGCTCCCATGGGTCAGGAGGAAATGATGAGTGACCTGCTTGGCCAGTTAGAGACCCACAAGTCACTGGGGCCAGATGGGATCCACCCCAGGGTGCTGAGAGAGCTGGCAGGTGTGCTTGCCAAACCCCTTTCCATCATCTCCCAGCAATCCTGGCAGACTGGGGAAGTTCCACTCGACTGGAGCCTGGCAGATGTGACACCCACAGACCAGAAGGGCTGGAAGGAGGATCCAGGGAGCTCCAGGCCTGTCAGCCTGACCTCAGTCCCGGGGAAGATCCTGGAGAGGCTCATCTTGGCAGCTGTCCTGCAGCACATGCGTGATGGCCAGGGGATCAGGCCCAGTCAACAGGGGGTTACAGAAGGCAGATCCTGTCCAACTCACCTGATCCCCTTCTGTGACAAGGTGACCCGCTGAATGGACGAGGGGAAGGCTGTGGATGTGTCTGCCTGGCCTTCAGGAAAGCCTTTGAGAGGGTTTCTCCCAGCATTCTGACTGAGGAACTGGCTGACACTGGGCTGGACAGGGGCACCTGGACAGGTCTTGGAGAACAGGAGAGGTGCCATGAGCCAGCAGTGTGGGACACAGGGGGCCATGGGCAGCCTCTGCTCAGTGTCTGTGGGGACAGGACAAGGGGCGATGGGCTCAAGTTGGAGCACAGGGAGTTCATCACCAACCTGGGGAAGAACTTCTTCCCGGTGAGGGTGAGGGAGCCCTGGGACAGGCTGCCCAGGGGGTGTGGAGTCTCCTTCTCTGGAGAGATTCCAGCCCCGTCTGGACACCGACCTGTGTGCCCTGTCCTAGGGACCCTGCTTGGGCTGGGGGATGGACCCCAAGGGCTCTGGAGGTCCCTACCAACCCCTGGGACTCTGTGATAATTAATTAATTGAATCCTCCAGCTGCCACGGCTTCCCTGGACACCTTCTAATTAATCAATTTACCCCTTGTTTTCTCTGGACATCTCAGACTTGACCCTCGTATTTATTCATTACTTACTTAGTTAACTAATAGAAACTAATTAATTAATTTTTCCCTGTGCCTCATTCCATGCAGAGCTAATCAAATAAGTCAAAGGAAACCACCCTATGGTTGTGCTCGTTAGCAATCTGATACCCACAGGAGCTGTTGCTAACGAGCTCACCTCTTTTTATCCCCTCCCCTCTTTCATTATGCAAATCATACCCACCCCTCTACCCTATAAGAACCCACTGACCACTGTCATGGTGCTATCACCTCCCACCCCAAACCCACCACCCATCACCATGGGCACCCGCTGGGCCTCCCCCATCCTCCTCTTCCTCCTCGCCCTCCCAGGTAAAGAGGGGGTGGTGAGGATGTGGCGATGGATATGATGATGAAGATGGTGGGAGCGGGCGACACACTGGTGTCCTTCCTCCTTCCCCAGGGCTGCGGGCGGCCGTGACGCTGGTGGAGTCCGGAGGGGCCTCCAGACACCCGGGGGGTCCCTGCGCGTCCTCTGCAAGGGCTCTGGCTTCTTCTTCAGTGACACCTGCATGGGATGGATGCGCCAGGCGCCCGGGAAGGGCCTTGAGTTTGTCGCGGGTATTTTCAGCGATGGTGGCACCACCTACTACGCGCCGTCGGTCAAGGGGCACTTCAGCATCTCCAGGGACAACTCCCAGAGCACGGTGATGCTGCAGATGAACAGCCTCAGGGACGGTGACACGGCCACCTACTACTGCGCCAAAACTGCTTCTGGTGCTGCTGGTGCTTTTACTGGTGGTGACCCCATTCACCCTGATTTGGGAGAACACAGCCATAGTCGGGCGTGAAGCAGCCTCCCAGGGGTTGTGGAGTCTCTTTCTCTGGTGATATTCCAGCCCCGTCTGGATGTCGACCTTTGTGACCTGTTGTAGGGACCCTGCTCTGGCAGGGGGTTGGACACAATGGGCTCTGCGGGTCCCTTCACACCCCTGTGATTCTGTGAGTCTGTGATTGGTGGGCGCCACAGGCAGGGTTTGAACCAAAATGTTGGGGATTTGGGCAGAAAATTCTCAAGGATGGATCATAAAATGCCGATGATGGGGACAAAACTGTTCCCTCAGGAAGTGGGGACATGGTGACTGGGTCAGGACCACCAGCACCAGCACCATAAGCAGTTTTGGCGCAGCAGTAGGTGGAGTGATCAGATGAGGTTTTGGTTGAATGGTCAGCAAGGTGAACGGTCAGTGAGGCTCCAGTCACTAAGGCAGCAGGTCGCTCGACTTACATGATGGGGCTGCCTGACCTAACTGGTCCCCTGACCTCACCAGCCGCTTGACCTGATCCACCACTTGACCCCACCTCCCTTAAGGACATTCCTGGTTTCCCCCTTGTCCCTCTCTGCCACTCAGTTCCCTGAACTATGTTGGGTTTCAACCAAACCTTGGGTTTTCTTCTTCAAACTCTTGACTGTGGTGCTCAAAACCCTGACCCTCTGCCCCAAGCTTTGACCCTCCACATCCCAGCTGTGACCAGCTCCCTGCAACCTCAACGCTCCTCAGCCCAAACATCAACTGGTCACCAAATCCTCAGCCCTTTGAGTGATGCTTTGCCTGGCTTTGTTGTTCTGCCCCCAGCTCGGGCTGCTCCGGGCCAAGTGCTGAACAAGTTTGGCTCCATGTGACCAATGGCCAAGGGTTGGGCAAAGGGTTCAAAGGGTTGGTGGTCACCACAGGCAGGTTCTGAATAACAGTGGGTGAGATTTTGGCTGAAAATAGCCAGAATGGATCAGAAAGTGTTGATAATGGGCCAGAAATGTTCTCCAGGGAGGTGGGGACATGGTGTTGGGGTTAGGGCCACCAGCACCAGTAAGAGCACGAAGAAAAAAACCACCAGCAGGAGCTCTGGCACAGTAGTAGGTGGCCGTGTCACCATCCCTGAGGCTGTTCATCTGCAGCGTCACCGTGCTCTGGGAGTTGTCCCTGGAGATGCTGAACCGGCCCCGGACAGATGGTGCATAGCCAGTGCCACTACCAGTGCTGCCAATCCCCGCCACGTACTCCAGCCCCTTCCCTGGTGCTTGACGCAACCATCCCATGCCTGTGTCGCTGAAGTCGAAGCCAGAGTCCTTGCAGAAGAGGCGCAGGGACCCCCCGGGTGTCTGGAGGCCCCTCCGGACTCCACCAGCGTCACGGCCGCCCGCAGCCCTGGGGAAGGAGGAAGGACACCAATGAGTCGCCCGCTCCCACCATCATCATCATCATCATCATCATCATCATCATCATCATCATCATCATCATCATCATCATCATCATCATCATCATCACCATCATCATCTCCATCGCCACGTCCTCACCACCCCCTCGTTACCTGGGAGGGAGACGAGGAAGAGGAGGATGGGGGCTGCCCAGCGGGTGCCCATGGTGATGGGTGGTGGGTGGTGGGTTTGGGGAGGGGGGCGATGGCACCATGACAGGGGTCAGGGGGTTCTTATAGGGCAGAGGGGTGGGAGGTGATTTGCATAATGAGGCAGGGATGGGAGAAGAAGGCGTAGGCTCGTTAGCAACACCTCTTGTGGGTATCAGATTGCTAACGAGCACACCCATAGGGTTGTTTCTCTTTACTTATTTGATTAGCTCTGCATGGAATGAGGCACAGGGAAAAATTATTAATTAGTTTCTATTCATTAACTGCGTAATTAATTAATGGATTACCAGGGGCTAGTCTGAGAGGTCTAGTGAAAACAAGGGGTAAATTAATTAATTGGAAGGTGTCCAGGGAAGCCATGGCAGCTGTAGGATTTAATTAATTAATTATCACAGAGTCTCAGGGGTTGGAAGGGGCCTCCAGAGCCCATGGGGTCCAACCCCCTGCCAAAGTAGGGTCCCTAGGACAGGGCACACAGTTCAGTGTCCAGATAGGGCTGGAATCTCTCCAGAGAAGGAGACTCCACACCCCCTGGGCAGCCTGTCCCAGGGCTCCCTCACCCTCACTGGGAAGAAGTTCTTCCCCAGATTGGTGGGGAACTCCCTGTGCTCCCACTTGAGCCCATCGCCCCTTGTCATAAATAATGAGCCCAATGAGCAATTAAGAGACAGAGCATATCTTGTTTCCAGTTACAGGGCTTCATAACGAGTCGGTGCAGGAATGTGTGTTTGAGCTCAGGTAGCCATGGAGGAGAAACATAAAGAGGATGAGCTGAGGGAGAGGAAGACGTCCAGCCTTCATTCCTGAAGCCCAGCATCAGAGCCCCTGAGTGCCACTGAGCACGCTCTAGCTGGGAGGAGGGAATGGGAATGACTTCCTGGGAATAATTATCATAACCCTGCCTTCCCCTACCTGACCGGTCACCTGCCTGACAGGCAGCCTTTCCCGACCTGACCTGACCAGCGGACCTGACCAGCCACCAGCCCGACCTGACCCGTCGCATTGCCCACCGGCTGCCTGACCTGACCGGCCACCTTGCCCTACTCGACCGGCCGCCTGCCTGCACGTCCGCCCTACCTGACCTGTCTGGATTCCTTCCTAACCTGAACGGCCGCCTTGCCTGACCTGACCGTCCGCCTTGCCCGACTGGCCGCCTGACCTGACCGGCCAGCTCACCCGACATGACTGGCCTCCTGACCTGACCAGCCACCTTGCCCATCCAGCCACCTGACATGACCGGCCGCTTTGCCCGACCAGCTGCCTCACCTGACCTGACCGGCCGCCTTGCCCAACCTGACCGGCCACCTCACCTGACCTGACCTGAGCGGCTGCCAGACCAACCGGCCACCTTGCCCAACCGGATGCCTGCCTGATCGGATGCCGGACATGACCGGACTCCTTGCCAAACTGGCCGCCTGACCTGAGCGGCCGCCTGACCTGACCTGACCTGACCTGACCGGCCACCCACCTGACCGGCCACCTTTCCCTAACTGACCAGCCACCCGCCTGAACAGCCGCCTTGCCCGACCTGACCAGCTGCCTGTCCTGACCTGACCGGCCCCCTACCCGACTGGCCACCTGAGATGACCGGCCACATGCCCGTCCTGACTGGCCGCCTGACCTGACCTGACCGCCTTGCCCGTCCGGCCACCTGACCTGACCGTCCGACTTGCCCTAGCTGACCGGCTGCCTTCCTAATCTGCCTTGGGCTCTGTACAGACCCCCTTTAATGGCTTCATTAACTGATTTCTCAGTTTCACCGTGCACCTGCCATGGGTTCTCTAGATACCCCCTGTAATTAATTAATTAACTGATTTCTTCATTACTTTCACTGTTTGTCTGCTATGGGCAGCATATAGACTCCCTTTAATTACTTGATTAACTGATTTCCTGATTACTTTTGTTGTGCATATGACTTGGGCTCCCTGGATACCCCTTATAACGATTTAATTAACTTATTTCTTGATTGTCTTCCGCCGTGTCTCTCCTCATAATTAATTAATTAACCCACACAGCTGCCACATCTTCCCTGGAGATTTTATAATTAATTTATTAAATCCTTGTTTTGACCAGGCACCTGAGACCAGATGTTTGTAATTCATTCATTAACTAATTAGCTAATTTATTAATTATTCCCCTACCCTCATTCCCTGGAGAACTAATTAATTAAGTCCAAACCAAACCAATTGGGTGTGCTTGTTAGAAATCTGATACCCAGGGGGAGGTAACGAGCCACTTCCACCATCCCCGCCTCGTTCTGCAAATTACCCGCCACCCCTCTGCCCTATAAGAACCCCCCAACTCCATCATGGCTCCATCACCCCCCTCCCCAAACCCGCCACCCATCACCATGGGCACCCACTGGGCCTCCCCCATCCTCCTCTTCCTCGTCACCCTCCCAGGTAATAAGGGGGTGGTGAGGATGTGGCAATGGAGGGGATGATGATGATGATGATGGTGGGAGCGGGCGACTCACTGGTGTCCTTCCTCCTTCCCCAGGGCTGCGGGCGGCCGTGACACTGGTGGAGTCCAGAGGGGCCTCCAGACACCCGGGGGGTCCCTGCGCCTCCTCTGCAAGGCCTCTGGCTTTGACTTCAGCACCAAGGGCATGGAGTGGGTGCGCCAGGCGCCTGGGAAGGGGCTGGAGTACGTCGCGGGTATTAGCAACACTGGTAGCAGCACATGGTACGCACCATCAGTCCAGGGCCGGTTCAGCATCTCCAGGGACATCTCCCAGAGCACGGTGACGCTGCAGATGAACAGCCTCAGGGACGGTGACACGGCCACCTACTTCTGTGGCAAAGAAGATGGTGGTGGTGCTGGTTATGGTGGCCCTGACCCCATCCCCATTTCACCACCACCCTGGAGAAAAATTTTGGCCCAGTATCAGCCTTCTCTGACACAAATCTGGCTGTTTTCAGCTCACACCTCACCCTCTGTTGGTCAGAACCTGCCTGTGGTGCCCACCAACCCCTGGAGCCCTTTGCCCAACCCTTGGCCATTGGCCACATGGAGCCAAACATGGTCAGCTCTTGGCCTGAAGCAGCTCGAGCTCGGGGCAGAACAGCAAAGCTGGGCAAGGCGTCGCTCCAAGGACCAGGGGCTTGGCTGACCAGTTGAGGGTTTGGGGTGACCAGTTGAGGGTTTGGGGTGACCAATTGAGGGTTTGGGGTGAAGACTGTTGAGGATGGAGGGAAACAGTCAAAGCTGGAGGCCAGTGGCCCAGGCTTGGGCAAAGAACTCAAGTGTTGGTGGGCCCCACAAGAAGGTTCTGAACCAAAGTAGTTGAGATTTGGGCCAAAACTCATCGAAGTTGGGGCATAACGGTCAACGCTGTGGCCAAAACCCAACTGTCCCCTTATACTTCTTCCTCTTTAACCTCTCTCTTAGTGACCTTTGCTGCATCTCCACCACTGTTACCAAATACACGGCCAATTCCTTGCAGGCCCATTTCCTGCACAGGATCATAGAATCATAGAATCATAGAATCTTAGATGTTGGAAGGGACCTTGAGAGCTCTTCGGGTCCAACCCCCCTGCCAGAGCAGCTCCCCAGCTCATATTGCACAGGTCGGTGTCCAGACGGGGCTGGAATCTCTCCAGAGAAGGAGAATCCACACCCCCTGGGCAGCCTGTCCCAGGGCTCCCTCACCCTCACTGTCAATCCAGGTCTGGTTCAGCATCTCCAGGGACAACTCCCAGAGCACGGTGACACTGCAGATGAACAGCCTCAGGGACGGTGACACGGCCACCTACTACTGTGCCAGAGCTGATACTGGTACTGGTACTTATATTGCTGGTGGCCCCAACCCCGTCCCCGTGTCCCCATCTCCTCTCTGGACTTTTCTGGCCCCACCACTGACTGCTTCTGCTCCGAGAAGTGTTTCAGACCGTGCTGGTCCTGGCCAGGCCAGAGCTCAGCTCCCCAAGCAGCCAGCACAGCTGAGCTGAGTTTGCCTGGGCTGTTTCCCACACCCCCTGACACCACTGCCCCATGAAAGCAGCTGGGGGAGAAAGGGGAGGGGCTGTTTGCCTCCAGAACAGGCTGAGTGTGGCCGGGGTGTGGGGCCGCTCAGTCGGTCCTGGCCGTCAGGCAGCCCTCTGGAACTGTCGGGTCAGTCAGGGACTCTGTGTCAGCACTGGGGGGGAGTGGAACTGCCCGTTCTTGTTCTCCACTCACAGGGATTTCTGTCAGGAACTGGCCCTGTCCCACCCCACGGAGGATCCGTCTGTCTGTCTGTCTGTCCCGGGGGAGTGAGCGAGCGGCTTGGTGGGCATTTGGCCTCTAGCCAGGGCCAAACCACCCCCCACCCCCCAACCCCACATTTAGACCCAACGACGGCCTCAAGGGTGGAATTTTGGGGGGAGTGTGTCGACCCTCGTCCCCTCACCCGCAATTCCCCGCCCCGGGATGGTGAAATTTTGGGGCAAAAAAGGCCGAAATTGGTCCTGGCGAGAGAGGACTTACCGGAGGAGACGGTGACGACGATCCCGGCGCCCCACGTTTCAATATTACCAGTGTAACCACTGTGATTCATGCCTGGTGCTTCCCCTCCCAATATTTTTTGGTTTTAAATAGCCAAATTTTGGAAAAAACTATGAAATTTTTTTAAATCCACTGAATTTTCAAATATTCCTTGAAATTTTCAATTTTTTACGGATTTTCAAATTCTTTCCAAAATTTCTTGCATTTTTTCGGTTGCATGGTGGAAATCGGGAGAGAAAAGTGATGGATTTGAGCAAAAATGTATGAAAAATTGTGAGAAAAGGGAAAAAATACAAAATTCATATAAAACTCCCCCAAATCATAGAAAATTGGGAAAAAAGGGGGAAAGATTTGGACTTGGGCTCATTGTAGTGAGGTGGAATACCCTAAAATAGTCCACAGTTGCCCAAATATGCGGGGAAATGGGGCAAAAACAGTAAAAAATTTGAGACTTTTGCGTTAAAATGCTGAATTTTGGCAATAAAAGACCATATTTGAAGAAAAAAGCGACATAATTGGTAAAAGAATGTGAAGATTTGAGGGGAAATGTGGCAAAAGTGGGAAAAGAGTCAGAAGATTTTGGTCAAAAATGGGTTTAAAGTAGATAGTTCCTGAATTTAGAATCAAAAATGGAAATTTTAGGCTGAAAAATGACCATATTTGGGACAAAATAGGTTAAAGAGTGCAACATCATGGCAAAAAATTGGTAACTATAGGCAAATAAATGCCAATTTTTGGGGAAAATGTTGCAAAAATGGGGAAAAATGTGAAGATTTCGGCAAAATGGGGCAAAAGAGGGAGTAAATTCGAAATATTTTTGTGAAAAATGGGTATAAAGTGGAAAATGCCCCAATTTTGGGTGAAAAAATGACCAAAATTGTGTCAAAACTCTGAAATATTGGGAAAATCAGCCCATATTTATTGAGAAACTCAGAAGAAAGAGGAGACTGTTTTTTGGTCACCAACCATGTCACAGTGAGTAGCACCCCAACCACCAGCCGCACCGCGGTGACACAGGGAGGGACAAATTCCCCTCTACCAGCACAGCTGTCTACTCTCACCCTGCGGATTTGGATCAAAATTGGGCAAAAAAGGGAAAGGAAGAGCAGATTTGGGTCCAAATTGGCCCCAAAGCCCAAAGTTATTCAAGATTGGGGTAAAAATTGTCCAGGAGACGAAAAGTTGGATGAGATTTGGGTCAATATTGGCCCAAGGAACCAAAGAAACCCCAGATTTGGGTCAGAATGGATGAGAAGAAGACAAAGGAAGAGCAGATTTGGGTCATGATGGTGGCAGCGGGCGACTGACTGGTGTCCTTCCTCCTTCCCCAAGGCTACGGAGGCCGTGACGCTGGTGGAGTCCGGAGGGGCCTCCAGACACCCGGGGGGTCCCTGCGCCTCCTCTGCAAGGGCTCTGGCTTTGACTTCAGCAGCTTCGAAATGGGCTGGGTGCGCCAGGCACCTGGGAAGGGGCTTGAGTGTGTTGGGAGTATTTTCAGTGGTGGGACCACATGGTACGCACCGTCAGTCAAGAGCCGGTTCAGCATCTCCAGGGACAACTCCCAGAGCACGGTGACGCTGCAGATGAACAGCCTCAGGGACGGTGACACGGCCACCTACTACTGCGCCAAAAATGCTGCTGGTGATGGTGATATCCCTGGTGGCCCTGATCCTGTGCCCGTGTCCCCACCTCCCTGGAGAACCATTTTGGCCCATTATCAGCCTTTTCTAACCCATCTTTGAGTTTCTTTGCCCCAAAATGTCGATCACTTTGGTTCTACCCCTGCCTCTATTGCCCACCAACCCCTTGAGGCATTTGCCCAACCCGTGGCCATTGGCCTCCAGCTGTGACCGTTTCCCTCAAACCTCAACGCTCTTCCCCCGGAAATGGGCAGCAGCAACATCAGCACCACCACTTCCAGCACCAGCTTCTTCGGTGCAGTAGTAGGTGGCCGTGTCACCGTCCCTGAGGCTGTTCATCTGCAGCATCACCGTGCTCTGGGAGTTATCTCTGGAGATGCTGAACTGGTCCTGAACTCACAATAAATACTCGATGCAACAAATTAATTAAATATTTTCGTGCCTCATTCCCAGGAGAACAAATTAATTGACTCAAAATAAACCAAGTGGGTACGCTCATTAGTGATTGAATATCCAGAGGGAGGTAATGAGCCCCATCCCCTCCTCTCTCCCTCATTATGCAATTTCACCCCCACCCCTGTGCCCTATAAGAACCCCCTGACCCTCTCGTTGTGCCATCGCCCCCCTCCCCAAACCCACCACCCATACCCATGGGCACCCGCTGGGCCTCCACCATCCTCCTCTTCCTCATCGCCCTCCCAGGTAACAAGGGGGTGGTGAGGACGTGGTGATGGAGATGATGATGATGATGATAATGATGGAGGGAGCGGGCGACTCACTGGTATCCTTCCTCCTTCCCCAGGGCTGCGGGCGGCCGTGACGCTGGTGGAGTCCGGAGGGGCCTCCAGAAAACCTGGGGAGTCCCTGACCCTCCTCTGCAAGGCCTCTGGCTTTGACTTCAGCAACAAAGGCATGCGCTGGATGCGACAGGCACCTGGGAAGGGGCTGGAGTGGGTCGCAAGAATTAGCAGTGGTGGTGGCAGCACAGCCTACGCGCTGTCGGTCCAAGACCGGTTCAGCATCTCCAGGGACAATTCGAAGAGGACGGTGACGCTGCAGATGAACAGCCTCAGGGAGAATGACACGGCCACCTACTACTGCACCAAAGATGGTTATAAATATGGTTCTACTGTTTCTGGTGGCTGTGACACCATCCCCGTGTCCCCACCGCCCCTCAGGAAAATCTTGGCCCAACCTCCGGCCATTTCTGCTCCAACAAGAGTTTCAGGCCACATGGAGATGTGTTGGAGAAAAACTAACTTTCCAGGTGCGTCAGGCACCCAGACCATGGCACAGCTGCTGAAGGTGAAGCCAGAGCCCTTGCAGAAGAGACGCAGGGACCCCTCGGGTGTCTGGAGGCCCCTCCGGACTCCACCAGTGTCACGGCCGCCCGCAGCCCTGGGAAGGAGGAAGGACACCAGTGAGTCGCCCGCTCCCACCACCATCATCATCATCATCATCATCATCACCATCATCATCATCCTCATCATCATCATCATCATCTCTATCGCCACATCCTCACCACCCCCTCGTTGTCTGGGAGGGCGACAAGGAAGAGGAGGATGGGGGAGGCCCAGTGGGTGCCCATGGTGATGGGTGGTGGGTTTGGGGAGGGGAGTGATGGCGCCACGACAGGGTCGGGGGTTCTTATCATAGAATCCCAGACTGCTCTTGGTTGGGAGTGACACCAAGGGTCACAGAGCTCCAACACACCTGCTAAAGGCAGGGACACCAATCTCGAGACCTGTAGCTACACAAGGTTGCCAGGGCCCCATCCAACCTGGCCTTGAACACCCCCAGGGATGGGGCATCCACCCCATCTCTGGGCAGCCTGTTCCAGCCCCACACCCCTCTCTCTGCAAAGAACTTCCCCCCAATATCTAATCTAAATCTTTCGTCCTTCAGCTTCATCCCATCCCCCTTGTCCTGCCAGTCTCTGCCCTTTAACAAGCTGATTCCCCTCCTGTTCCTCTGCTCCCTTCAGGGACGGGAAGGCTGCAGTGAGGTCCCCCCACAGCCTTCTCTTCTCCAGGCTGAACCAGCCCAGCTCCCTCAACCTCTCTTTACAGGGGAGCTGCTCCAGCCCTCTGAGCATCTTCGTGGTTCCTCTGACCCCTCTCCAACAGCCCCAAGTCTTCCTTGTGTTGGGGGCCCAAGCTCTGGACACATGGCCCTCCAGAAAGAATCCAGTGGGACAAGGGGACTCATGTCTGGAATGATCCCATACACACCTGGGCCCAGGAACACACCATCCAATGGGGTATCACATCCCCCACCATGCACCAGCCCCCGGGAAGAGCGAGAGGTACAAGGGGTGGTGGAACCCTCTAGAACTGGGATCTGCATTTAGCCAAAGCCACGTGGCTGGGTAGTTCCAGGGGGTCTCCCCATCGAGCTGGCCCTGCCCAATCAAAACTCCCACAGACTCTAGAGGGGGATAAAGTCCATTAAAACCAGTTGGCAAAACCAGTCTGGGTGATTCCTGCCCCAGGCAAAGGCAAACCCATCCTTGGGATGAGCTTTTGCTCAGGGACCTGGGTGCCCTTGGTGGGTGATGGGAAAGGGTGGGGAAATGCAGTGTGTACCCCCAGGGGATTGAATTCCAGGGGAGGACAGCCACTCAATTCTTGGTGTGGAAAATCAGTCCATGGCAGGGGAATGATGTTATGAACCTGCCCAGGGCTCTGCAAATGTAAGATCTGGGCATGGTGGAGATGGTGTGGAAACAGGGGTGGGTAATGTGCTGGTGCTGGCCAGGCCAGAGCTCAGCTCCCCAAGCAGCCAGCACAGCTGAGCTGAGTTTGCCTGGGCTGTTTTCCACACCCCCTGACACCACTGCCCCATGAAAGCAGCTGGGGGAGAAAGGGGAGGGGCTGTTTGCCTCCAGAACAGGCTGAGTGTGGCCGGGGTGTGGGGCCGCTCAGTCGGTCCTGGCCGTCAGGCAGCCCTCTGGAACCGTCGGGTCAGTCAGGGACTCTGTGTCAGCACTGGGGGGGAGTGGAACTGCCCGTTCTTGTTCTACACTCACAGGGATTTCTGTCAGGAACTGGCCCTGTCCCATCCCACGGAGGCTCCGTCTGTCTGTCTGTCCCGGGGGAGTGAGCGAGCGGCTTGGTGGGCATTTGGCCTCTAGCCAGGGCCAAACCACCCCCCACCCCCCAACCCCACATTTAGACCCAATGACGGCCTCCGGGGTGGAATTTTGGGGGGAGTGTGTCGACCCTCGTCCCCTCACCCACACGTCCCCGCCCCGGGAAGCTGAAATTTTAGGGCAAAAAAGGCCAAAATTGGTCCCGGCGAGATGATGGTGACGAGGACTTACCGGAGGAGACGGTGACGATGGCTCCAGTGCCCCAAGAATCAATATTACCAGTATAACCACTGTGATTCAGGCCCGGCATTTCCCTTCCCAACATTTTTTGGGTTTAAAAAGCCAAATTTTTTGAAAAAAGTATTAATTTTTTAAAAATTCCACTGAATTTTCAAATATTCCTTGATATTCTCAACTTTTATAAAATTTTCAAATTCTTTCCAAAATTGCTGGGATTTTTTGGGTTGCATGGTGGAAATTTGGAGAGAAAAGTGATGGAGTTGTGCAAAAATTGGATGAGAATAGGTGAGAAAAGGGAAAAATTACAAAATTTATGCAAAACTCCCCCAAGTCATCAAAAATAGGGAAAAGAATGGGGAAAAATTTGGATTTGTGCTCATTGTAATTAGGTGGAATGATGGGGAGGAATACCCTCAAATAGTCCAAAGTTGCCCAAATTTGGGGGGAAATGGGGTAAAAAGAATAAAAAAAGAGATACCTTGGGGCAAAATTGCTGAATATTGTCAATAAAAGGCCGTATTTGGGGCAAAAAAAAATGACATAAGTAAAAAAGGAATGTGATGATTTGGGGGGAAATGGAGCAAAAATGTGATAAGAATCAAAATATGTAGATCAAAATGGGTTTAAAGTAAAACTTTCCCCAATTTGGTGTCAAAATTGGAAATTTTATACTGAAAAATGCTGATACTTAAGGCAAAATATGTAAACAAGGGCAACACTGGGGTAAAAAGTGCTAACTACATACAAGCAAAGGCAATATTTCTGGTGAAAACGTGGCAAAAATGGGAGAAGAATGTGAAGATTTGGGCGAAATGGGGAAAAAGTGGTAGAAAAGTTGAAATATTTTGGTTAAAAATGTGTATAAAGTGGAAAATTCCCCAATTTTGTGTGACAAAATGACCAGAATTGGGTCAAAACCCTGGAAAATTGGGAAAATCAGCCCAAATTTATTGAGAAACTTGGATGAAAGAGGAAGCACCATTTTTTTGTCACCACCCATGTCACTGTGAGTAGCACCCCAACCACCAGAAGCACCGCGGTGACACAGGGGGGACAAATTCCCCCTCTGCCAGCACAGCTGTCTACCCTCACCATTTGGATTTGGGTCAAAATTGGGCAAATAAAGGGAAAGAAAAAGCAGATTTATGTCCAAATTGGCACCAAACCCCAAAGTTATTCAAGATTAGGGTAAAAAATTGCCAGGAGATGCAAAGCTTGATGAGATTTGGGTCATAATTGGCCCAAGGAACCAAAGGAGCCACAGATTTGGGTCAAAATGTACCCGAAGAAGCCAAAGGAAGAGCAGGTTTGGGTCATGATGGACTGGTAGCCCCAAAGCTTGGTGAGATCTGGGTCCAAAGTGACCAGAGAAGCCACGGGAAGAGCAGCTTTGGGTCCAAAAAAGGAGGTGAGGAGGCCAAGTTCTTCTCCCCTGGCGCAAAGCTGCCCACGCCCCTGCTCAGGGTGGGTGAGGATGTCTCCAGGAAGGGGAAGAGGGACCAAGCGGGGGCTGGACCCCCGGGAAAGGCCCCCTGAGCATAGACACCCCCTATAGTTACTTAATCAACAGATTTCTTCATTACTTTTGCTGGGCATCTGCCTTGGGCTCTGTGGAGACCCCATTTAATTGCTTCATTAACTGATTTCTTAATTGCTTTTACCATGCACCTGCCATTCGTTCTCTAGAGACTCCCTATAATTAATTAATTAACTAACAGATTTCTTCATTACTTTCACTGTTTGTCTGCCATGGACAACATACAGAATCCTTTTAATTACTTAATTAAATTATTTTTTAATTACTTTTGCCATGCATCTGACATAGGCTCCCTGGATAACCCTTTTAATGACTTTATTAACTTATTTCTTAATTGCTTTCACCGTGTGTCTTCCTATAAATAATTAATTAACCTGCACAGCTGCCACATCTTCCCTGGACACAATTAGTTAATTAACTAATTTATTTATTTTTCCCCAAACCTCGTTCCCTAGAGAACTAATTCAATAAGCCAAATGAAACAAATTGGTGGGCTTGTTAGGGCTCTGATACCCAGGGGGAGGTAATGAGCCACCTCCACCATCCCCACCTCATTATGCAAATCACCCCTCCGCCCCTCCGCCCAATAAGAACCCCCTTATGGGGTGATGACTCCATGACAGTGGTCGGGGGTTTCTTATAGGGCAGAGGGGTGGGGGGTGATTTGCATAACGAGACCGGCCAGGCAGGGAGGTAAGATGGGTGCTCGTTACCTCCCCTAGGATTCCCCCAGGATTCCCCCTGGATCACTAATGAGAGCACCCACTTAGTTTGGTTTGACTTAATTAGTTCTCCAGGGAACAAGGTGGAGGAAAAAAATTAATTAATTTATTGATTGATTACGAGGTATGGTCTCAGGTTTCTGCTCAAAACAAGGCAATAATTAATTATCTAAATGTCTCCAGGGAAGCCATGGTAGCTTTAGGAGTTAATTAATTAAATATGGGGAGGTGGGTTACAGACAGTAATTAAGAAATCTGTTAATTAATTGTAGGTGGTCTCTGGGCAAGCCCATAGCAGATGCATGTTGAAAATATGTTAGAAATCATTTAATTAATTAATTGTAGTGTGTCTCTGGGGACCCCATGTCATATTCATAGCAAAAGTAATTAAGAAATCTATTAATTAATTCCTGAAATGGGGTCTCTGGGGGAGCCTGTGGCAGAAATATGGTGAAAGCAATGAAGAAATCTGTTAATTAATTAATTATAGGTCATCTCTGGGGGAGCCCATGGCAGACACATGGTGGAAATAATTATGAAATAAGTTATCTAATTAATTATATGAGGTTTCTGGGGAGCCTGTGGCAGATACACAGCAAAAGTAATTAAGAAATCCATTAAATAATTATAGGGGTTCTCCCTCCACATAGTCAATGAATGAATGAATTAATTAATTAATTTCCCTGGGGGGAAACTGATGTAATTAACTGATCAATAACAAGTGTTTGAGTGTGTGGCTGCGTGTCTCTGGGGAATCCGTCAGACTAATTAATTAAATAAATTAATAAACAGAACTGAGAGTTTCCCCCAGGGGAACCCACAGCAGGTGTGTAGCCAAAAAACAATCAGTTAATTAAGAATTAATTAATTAATTAACAGGGTTGTCTATCCCTGGGGCCAAAATAATTAATGAATTCACTAATTAAGAGGTGTCTCTGGGAAAGAGGTGGTTTGGCAAAACAACCAATTAAGTAATTAATTACTTCAGGGTCCCCTTGGGAGCTCGTGGACAAGTAAGTCAATTAACTAATTAAGCGCTGATCCTATGCTGAGCCCTGATTGCATCTGTGACCTTAATTAATTAATTGCAAGCCCTGATTGCTTTTTTACCTCAACCTTGATTGCTTCTTTGCACTTAATTAATTAATTGCAAGCTCTGCAGTGCTCCATCCCTTGCTTTTAATTAATTAATTACAAGCTCTGCTTGATCACTTCTTCACCCTAAGTAATTATTTACAAGCTTTGATCACTTAATTAATTAATTAACTGCAAGCCCTGATCCTTTCTTTGCCCTTAATTAATTAATCACAAGCCCTGATTACTTCACCCCAATTAATTACCACCTCTGCCCAATTAATTACTTACCATAATTACCATACCCCAATTACCATACCCCAATCAATTTAATTACCAGCTGTGCTTGATCCCTTCTTTCCCCTTAATTAATGAATTGTGACCTCATCACCTTGGCTGGAGCTGAGCTCTGCCCTTCGCCAGGATGGGGTCGGGGTTCTTATAGGGTGGGGATGTGGGGGGTGATTTGCATAACGAGGCGGACGGGGAGTGGGGGGGCTCGTTACCTCCCCCTGGGTATCAGATCGCTAACGAGCACACCCACTGGGTTTGGTTGGACTTGATTAATTAGTTCTGTGGGGAACGAAGTGTGGGTAAAAATGAAGTAAGAAATCAGCGAATTAATTAATTACAGGAGGTCTCCAGAGAGCCCATGTCAGATGCATGGCAAAAGTCATTAAGCAATCCGTTAATTATTTAATTATCGGGGGTCTCAGGAAAAAACAAACATCAATTAATTAATTGATTCCCCTGGTGGGAAAGTGATCAAATTACACAGGGGTGTGTTTGTCTCTGGGGAACCAGTCAGGCTACCTAATTAATTCATTAATTAACAGAACTGAGAGTTCCCCTGAGGGGAACCCGCAGCAGGTGTACAGCCAAAAAAAATAATCAGTTAATTAATTAATTAACGTGGGGGTCCCTTGGGAAGCTGCTGGCCAGGTGTACAGCCAAAACAGTTAAAGAATTGATTAATTAACAGGTGTCTCTGGGGAAGAGGGCGTTTGGCAAAACAGCCAATGAATTAATTAGTTCTGGGTCCTCAATTAATTAATTGCAAGCCCTGATCCCTCATTTCCCCCTTAACTAATTAATTACCAGTTCTGCCTGAACCCTTCTTTCCCCTTAATTAATTAATTACAACCACATCACTAGGGGGGGAACTAAGATCTGCCCCTTGCCCCATCCCTCCCCCCCCCCCAGATTGGGGGGGAGTTGAAGGATTTGGGGAAAAAAAGGGAATTGGGAGGGGGGAGGGAATTTTATAGGGAAAAGTAGGAAAATTGGGGGGAATGAGAGAATTTGGGGGGAATTAGGGAATTTAGGGGAAAATAGGGGAAATGCAGGGATTTGGGGGAAAAGGAGAGGATTTGGGGAGGAATTAGGGAATTTGAGGGGCAATGAGGGAATTCACAGTGAAATTTGGGAATTTTGTGGGGAATATGAGGGATTTGAGGGGGGAAAATAGGGGTTTTTTGGGGGGAATTTGAGGGAATTGGGAGGAATTAGGGAATTTAAGGGGAAAATGGAGAATTTGGAGGGAAATGGGAGAATTCAGGGGAATGAGAGAATTTTGGGGAAAATGATGGGAGCAGCACAGGTGACACGCTGTAAGTCAAGGGGCGGTTCATCATCTCCAGGGACAACTCCCAGAGCACGGTGACGCTGCAGATGAACAGCCTCAGGGACGGTGACACGGCCACCTACCACTGTGTGAAATATGATGGTGCTGGTACTGTTACTTTCAGTGGTTGGTGACCCCAACCCAGTACCCTTGTCTCCACCTCCCCAGAAAACCATTTTGAGCTCCAATATCAACTGGGTTTGATCCATTCAGTCACCCGGTGCCACCATCAGCCTCCTCATCTGCATCATCATCCCTCGGGGGGGGGGCGGGGCAAGTCCGGGATGAGCTGTTGACAGTGCCCCAAGGGCTGAGGTTTGGGGTGAAGAGCTTTGAGGTTGGAGGGAACCAGTAACAGCTGGAGGCCGATGGCCAAGGGTTGGGCAAAGGGCTCAAGGGGTTGGTGGGCACCACAGGCAGGTTCTGAACAACAGTGGGAAAGGTTTGGGCTGAAAATACTCAAAGATGCTTCAAAAGAGGTTGAGAATGGGCCTGTCTGACTTGTCCAAACCCCAACCCAGCACTCCAGACCTTGGCAGCAGAGCCCCATCGTGACCATCCTTGCCTGAAACATCGGCCCTGGGCCCAACCCTTGGCCATTGGCCTCCAGCTTTCCCAGCCCCGTGCAGAAGTGACCATTCAGTTGGGGCAAAAGTGTCGATAATTGGGCCAGAATTGTTCTCCAGGGAGAAGGGGACACGGGGACAGGGTCGGGGCCACCAGTAACATAATCACCATAATAACCATAAGCAGCTCTGCCACAGTAGTAGGTGGCTGTGTCATTGTCCTTGAGGCTGTTCATCTGCAGCAACACCGTGCTCTGGGAGTTGTCCCTGGAGACGGTGACCCAGCCCTGGACCGAGGGCGCGTAGTAGATGTAACTACTGCTGGTGTAAATAGTTGCAACGTATTCCAGCCCTTTTCCAGGAGCCTGGCGAGCCCAAACAATGTAGTTGCTGCCAAATGTGAAGCCAGAGGCCTTGCAAAGGAGGCCCAGGGACCCCCCGGGTGTCTGGAGGCCCCTCCGGACTCCACCAGCGTCACGGCGGCCCGCAGCCCTGGGGAAGGAGGAAGGACACCAGTGAGTCGCCCAGTCCCACCATTATCATCCTCAACATCGTCATCCTTGTCCTTCAAGGGGAGCAAGTCTGGGTCGAGCCTTTGCCATGGCTCCCAGAACCGAGGGTTGGGGTGACCAGTTGAGGGTTTGGTGGAACGGTCACGTCTGGGTCCTTTGACTTTGTATCTCAGGTCTTGGCCCTGTTTGACCCAAACCCCAACCGATCCCCCCAACCCAGAACTGATCACCCCAAATCCCAACCGATCCCCCCAACGCTCAACTGGTCACCCCAACCCTCAGCCCTTGGAGTGATATCTCACCTGTCTTTGCCATTCTGCCCCGAGCTCAGGCTGCTTCGGGCCCGACTGTGACCAGATTTGCCCCAACCTTGAGTAGTCTCAGCCCAAACCTCGACTGCTTCCCCTCCCATCTGTTGCTGGGTGACTGGAAGCTCGTGACCCTCACACCCTGACTCTCCATGGTTCCTGCCCCAAACCCCACCATGTTTGGCCCCAAAGCTCGACAGGGTTCACCCCAAGCGCTGACGCTTCTCTGTCGCAGCACCGACAGTGCCCCCCAAACCCACATCTTGTGCCGCCCCCACTTGGACTTTCTTTGCCCAAAGCTGGAGTGGTTCTGACCCAACCCTGGACCGTGGTACCCCAAAACTTCGAGATCAGCCCTGAATGGCGTTCCCAGGGCTGCGGGTGGCCATGACACTGGTGGAGTCTGGAGGGGCCTCCAGACACCCGGGGGGTACCTGCGCCTCTTCTGCAAGGGCTCTGGCTTCTCCTTTGGCAGCACCCTCATAGGATGGGTGCGCCATGCACCTGGGAAGGGGCTGGAGTACGTTGCGCAGATTAACAGCGGTGGTAGTTGGACAGACTATGCAGCATCGGTCAAGGGCCGGTTCAGCATCTCCAGGGACAGCTCCCAGAGCACGGTGACGCTGCAGATGAACAGCCTCAGGGACGGTGACACGGCCACCTACTACTGCGCCAAACGTGCTTATTATGGTAGTGCTGGTGGTGTTGCTGGCGGCCCCAATCCCATCTCTGTGTCCCCACCTCCCTGGAGAACAAGTCTGGCCCATTCTCAGCCTTTTCGTACCCATTTTTGACTGTTTCTGACCCAAATCTCCCCCAGTTTCCTTCAGAACCCAACTGTGGGGCCTACCGACCCCTTGAGGCCTTTGCCCAACCCTTGGACATTGGCCTCCAGCTTTGACCATTTCCCTTCAAAATCAATGTTCTTCATCCCAACACTCAACTGGTCCCCCCAACACTAAACTGGTCACCCCAACACTCAACTGGTCCCCCCAACACTCAACTGGTCACCCCAACCCTCGCCCATTGGAGCCGTGTCTAAAGACTGGCCCATACTTGCTCCCCCTGAGGGCCAAGGCCGTGGCCATGGGTGGTGGTTTGGCCCTGGCTGGAGGCAAGACGCCCACCAAATCCGCTCTCCCACTCTGCTGCGGGGTGGGTCGGTCCCTGCACAGGCTGTAGATGGTCTCTGCTCCCCGTCCTTATCCATGGGCTGCGAGGGGACACCCGCTGCACCATGGGCTTCTCCACGGGCTGCAGGGGAATCTGTCTGGCTCCCTAAGGGCTTCATTCTTCCCCCTCCCTCCTTCTCCCCTGGCCTTGGTGTCTGCACGGCTTCTCACATCAGCTCATTTCCCCCCAACATACACAACCACGTAGAGACAGAGCCCGGCTGCGTGGTGCTCAGCTCTCAGCTGGGGCGAAACCATGGCAAAAGGTTCCAGCACAACACCCACACATCAAGGCAGCTCAGACATGGCAGGTGGAGAACTGTCTGAAAGGGGAAGAATTTGGTCATTCCAGGGGATGCCGTGGCAGCCAGAGGTGCTGAACAGGAATCTGACCATGAGCACTTTGGGCTGCACTGGGAGGAGCGTGGCCACACAGACAATGGCTCTTCAGGTCCATCTGCACCCGTGAGGCCACCTCTGGAGCAGCCAGTCCCAGTGTGGGGCTCCCCAGTCTGGAGGAATAGGGATGGACTTTCACGTGGTCAGAGAAACTCTGCCAAGATACGGTGAGGGGTCTTGTGTGGAGAGGCTGAGAGACCCCGGCTTCCTTAGCCTGGGGAAGGGGAGGCTGGGGGAAGCCCTCTTGTGCTACATGAAAAGAACATCAGAAAGGAAGTCCACGTGAAACTGCAGCTGTGAAGGTCAGAGTGGATGTGAGGATAAAGAAATGTCACTCTGAGGGCAGTGCTGTGGGGCTGAAAGCCACTGGGAGGAAGTGTGGGTGAGCTGGTGGCTTAGTGTTTGTGGGAACCGCTGGGGAGGTTGTTTTGGTCGTGGACCCGAACCCGTCACCGTGTCCCCACCTCCCTGGGGGACATTCCTGGCCCCGACATGGTCCTTCCCTGATTCAAGCTGAGCCCAACAAGGACAGGAGCTGTGGGTCCATGGTCAGGGTGGGATGGAGGTGATTGAGTCCTTGGAGGCATGGCCAAGTTTTGGGACAACATCGCTGAGGGTTGGAGCAAGGAGAGACCATGTTTGGGGTACGTGGGTGATGACCTGGAAACTGGTCAATGTTTGGGACAAAATACACAAAAATGGGTCAGAAAAGGCTGATAATGGGTCAGAATTGATCTCCAAAGAGATGGGGACACAGGGACAGGTGTGAGGCCACCAGCATCAGTACTCGCACTATCAAAAGGACCACCACCACTAGTTCTGGTGCAGTAGTAGGTGGCCGTGTCACCGTCCCTGAGGCTGTTCATCTGCAGCGTCACCGTGCTCTGGGAGTTGTCTCTGGAGATGCTGAACCGGCCCTGGACCCAGGGCACATAGGCTGTGCTGCTACCAGTGCTGTCAATACCTGTGACGTATTCAAGCCCCTTCCCAGGCACCTGGTGTAACCACTGCATGCCATAGCTGCTGAAGGTTAAGCCAGAGGCCTTGCAGAGGAGGCTCAGGGAACCCCCGGGTGTCTGGAGGCCCCTCCGGACTTCACCAGCGTCACGGCCACCCGCAGCCCTGGGGAAGGAGGAAGGACACCAGTGAGTTGCCCCATCTGACTTGCCCAAACCTTGACGGGTTTTGCCCCAAACCCCAGCTCATCACCCAAATTCTCGGCCCTTAGAACCATGGCAAAATCTCAGCCCAGACTTGCTCCCCTTGAAGGATGCAGAGGGCGCTGGTGGAACCGGGAGACTCACTTGACTATTTCTGAAACTTTTGGAATTTTTTAATTTTTTTGCCCAAAATTTGGCTTTTTAAACCCAAAAACCTTTGGGAGAGGAAGCACCAGGCGTGAATCACAGTGGTTATACTGGTCAGATTGATTTTTGGGGCGCCGGAGCCATCGTCACCGTCTCCTCCGGTAAGTCCTCGTCACCATCATCTCACCGGGACCAATTTTGGCCTTTTTTGCCCCAAAATTTCACCTTCCCGGGGTGGAGAATTGCGGGTGAGGGGACGAGGGTTGACACACTCCCCCCAAAATTCCACCCTGGAGGCCGTCGTTGGGTCTAAATGTGGGGTTGGGGGGTGGGGGGTGTTTTGGCCCTGGCTAGAGGCCAAATGCCCACCAAGCCGCTCGCTCACTCCCCCGGGACAGACAGACAGACAAATGGAGCCTCCGTGGGGTGGGACAGGGCCAGTTCCTGACAGAAATCCCTGTGAGTGTAGAACAAGAACGGGCAGTTCCACTCCCCCCCAGTGCTGACACAGAGTCCCTGACTGACCCGACGGTTCCAGAGGGCTGCCTGACGGCCAGGACCAACTGAGCGGCCCCACACCCCGGCCACACTCAGCCTGTTCTGGAGGCAAACAGCCCCTCCCCTTTCTCCCCCAGCTGCTTTCATGGGGCAGTGGTGTCAGGGGGTGTGGAAAACAGCCCAGGCAAACTCAGCTCAGCTGTGCTGGCTGCTTGGGGAGCTGAGCTCTGGCCTGGCCAGGACCAGCACAGGTTTGAAACACTTCTTGGAGCAGAAGCAGTCGGTGGTGGGGCCAGAAAAGTCCAGAGAGGAGATGGGGACATGGGGATGGGGTTGGGGCCAGCAGCAATATTACCACCAGTACCAGTACTTTTGGCACAGTAGTAGGTGGCCGTGTCACCGTCCCTGAGGCTGTTCATCTGCAGCGTCACTGTGCTCTGGGAGTTGTCCGTGGTGATGGTGAACCGGCCCTGGACTGACGGCGCGTAGTAGGTGCTGCCACTACTGGTGTAAATAGCTGCGACCGACTCCAGCCCCTTCCCGGGCACCTGGTGAGCCCAAACCATGTATCTGCTGCTGAAGTTGAAGCCAGAGCCCTTGCAGAGGAGGCGCAGGGACCCCCGGGTGTCTGGAGGCCCCTCCAGACTCCACCAGCGTCACGGCCGCCCACAGCCCTGGGGAAGGAGGAAGGACACCAGTGAGTCGCCCGCTACCACCATCATCATCATCATCATCTCCATCACCACGTCCTCACCACCCCCTCATTATCTGGGAGGGCGACGAGGAAGAGGAGGATGGGGGAGGCCCAGCAGGTGCCCATGGTGGTGGGTGGTGGGTTTGGGGAGGGGGGTGATGGCGCCACGACAGGGGTCGGGTGGTTCTAATAGGGTGGAGGGGTGGGGGGTGATTTGCATAACAAGGCGGGGATGGTGGACAGTGCTCATTATCTACCCCTGTGTATCAGATCTCTAACGAGTGCACCCATTTGGTTTGGTTGGACTTAATTAATTAGTTCTCCAGGGTATGAGGGTAAAGGGAAAATTAATATATTGATTTTATAATGAAGTGCATGGGTCTGGTCTCAGGTGTCTGGTCAAAACAAGGAGTTGATCATTTAATTATAAAATCTCCAGGGAAGATGTGGCAGCTGTGCAGGTTAAATAATGAATTATGGGGGGAGGCACAGTGGAAAGCAATAGAGAAATAAGTTAATCAATTCATTAATGGGGTATCCAGGGAGCCCAGATCAGATGCAGAGAAAAACTGATTAAGAAATCATAGAATCATAGAGTTAATTAAGTAATAAAAGGGGGTCTATAATTTGTCCACAGCTAACAAAAACTGAAAGTAATGAAGAAATCAGTTAATTACCTAATTATAGGGAGTCTTAATAGACCAAAGGCAGGTGCACGGCAAAAGCAATTAAGAAATCAGTTAATGAAGCCATTAAAGGGGGTCTCAACACGTCCCCAGGCAAATGCCCAGCAAAAGTGCCTCTGCAGGGGCCCTGCTGGGCTTGTTGTTTGTACCCAGAGAAGGCCCAGTGGGGGATGGGAAGGGTGGAGGACGCCTGGGGCACAGTGACCATGAGCCGAGAGAATTCTCAGTGCTGGGAGAAGGCAGGAAGGGAGAGAGCAGAACAGCCACCTCAGGCTGCCCTAGGGCTGCCTTTGGGCTGCTCAGCCAGCTGCTGGAGAAGATCCCAGGGGAGGCAGCCCTTGAGGGCAAAGGAGCCCAGGAGGGGTGGATGCTGCTCCAGAAGGAAATCTTGGCGGCACAAGAACAGGCTGTGCCAGGCTGTGGGAAGAGGAGTGGGCCAGGAAGGAAGCCAGCTTGGCTGAGGAGAGAGATGCAGGAAGTCGCCTCCACGTCCGTCTCCTCATCCTTCAACGGGATCAAGTCTGGGCTACAGATGAGCAGCCCATTTCCCAGGGAATCCCCAACTCCCTTGGGTCTCTGATGGTTGGATCAAGAGTTGACCCAGCTGACCCATCTCTTGGCCACTGGCCTCCAGCTTTGACCAGTCCCTCCAACCTCAACACTTTTCCCTGCAAAACTCAGCCAATCAGCCCAGCCTTCAACTGGTCACCACAACCTACAATTGGTCACCCCAAACCACAACTAGTGACCCCAACCCACGGCCATTGGAGCGACGCCTTGCCCGGCTTTGCCGTTCTGCCCCCGCTTGGGTGGATTCGGGCCAAGAGCTGACCATGTTTGGCTCCATGTGGCCAATGGCCAAGGGCTGGGCAAAGGGCTCAGGGTGTTGATGGGCACCATGGGCAGGTTCTGAACAACAGTGGGTGAGATTTGGGCTGAAAATACTCAGAATGGGTCAGAAAGTGTTGATAATGGGCCAGAATTGTTCTCCAGGGAGGTGGGGACACGGGATTGGGGTTGGGGCCACCAGGATAATCACCACCAGTACCAGCACTTTTGCCGCAGTAGTAGGTGGCCGTGTCACCGTCCCTGAGGCTGTTCATCTGCAGCGTCACCGTGCTCTGGGAGTTCTCCCTGGTGATGGTGAACCTGCCCTTGACCGAGGGCGCGTACCATGTGCTGCCACCAGATCTGGAGATACTTGCAACGTCCTCAAGCCCCTTCCAGGGTACCTGGCGCACCCATCCCATTTGGACGCTGCTGAAGGTGAAGCCAGACCCCTTGCAGAGGAGGCGCAGGGACCCCCCGGGTGTCTGGAGGCCCCTCTGGACTCCACCAGCGTCACGGCCGCCCGCAGCCCTGTGGAAGGAGGAAGGACACCAGTGAGTCGCCCGTTCCCACCATCATCATCATCATCATCATCATCATCATCATCATCATCATCATCATCATCATCATCATCATCATCTCCATCACCACGTCCTCACCACCCCCTCGTTACCTGGGAGGGCGACGAGGAAGAGGAGGATGGGGGAGGCCCAGCGGGTGCCCATGGTGATGGGTGGTGGTTTTTGGGAGGGGGGTGATGGTGCCATGATGGGGTCGAGGGGGTTCTTATTTGGAAGAGGGGTGGAGGGTGGTTTGCATAATGAGATGGGGATGGTGGAAGTGGCTCATTACCTCCCCCAGGGTATCAGAGCCCTAACGAGCCCACCAATGTGTTTTGTTTGGCTTATTGAATTAGTTCTCTAGGGAACGAGGTTTGGGGAAAAATAAATAAATTAGTTAATTAACTAAATAATTCATTACAAAGGTCTTGTCCCATGTCAGATGCATGGCAAAAGTAATTAAAAAATAATTTAATTAAGTAATTAAAGGGATTCTGTATGTTATCCATGGCAGACAAACAGTGAAAGTAATGAAGAAATCTCTTAATTAATTAATTACATGGAGTCTCTAGAGAATGAATGGCAGGTGCATGGTAAAAGCAATTAAGAAATCAGTTAATGAAGCAATTAAAGGAGGTCTGCACAGAGCCCAAGGTAGATGCCCAGCAAAAGTAATTAAGAAATCTGTTAATTAAGTAACTATAGGGGGTGTCTATTCTCAGGGGGCCTTTCCCGGGGGTCCAGCCCCAGCTTGGTCTCTCTTCCCCTTCCTGGAGGCTTCCGCACCCACCCTGAGCGGGGGCGTGGGCAGCTTTGCTCCAGGGGAGAAGAACTTGGCCTCCTCACCTCCTTTCTTGGACCCAAAGCTGCTCTTCCCGTGGCTTCTCTGGTCACTTTGGACCCAGATCTCATCAAGCTTTGGGGCTACCAGTCCATCATGACCCAAATCTGCTCTTCCTTTGGCTTCTTCTGGTCCATTTTGACCCCAATCTGGTCTTCTTTGGTTCCCCCACCTCATTTTTTTCCCAATCTTGAATAATTTTGGGGGTTGGGGCCAATTTGGACCAAATCTGCTGTTCCTTTCCCTTTTTTGACCAATTTTGACCTAAATTCACCAGGTGAGGGGAGGCAGCTGTGCTGATTGAGGGAGAATTGCTCCCCGCTGTGTCACCGTGGTGCTGCTGGTGGTTGGGGTGCTACTTATGGTGACACGGGTGATCACAAAACCCCGGCGCTTCTTCATTCTACTGAGGTTCTCGGCAAATTTGGTCTGGTTTTCCCAATTTTCCAGGGTTTTGACCCAGTCCTGGTCATTTTTGGACCTAAAGTTGAGGAATTTTCCACTTTCTACCCAAATATTTCAACTCTTCAAATTTTGACCCATTTTTGCCCATATCTTCACATTAATTTCCTATTTATGACACTTTTCCCACAAATTCAGCTTTTGTGTGCATAAAATTGTCACTTTCTGCCCCCAAATTGAACTTTTTTACATATTTTGCCTCAAATATGGGCATTTTTCAACCTAAAATTGCCATTTTGACTTAAAATCAGGGAATTTTTTACATTAAATACATTTTTGACCCAAATATTTCAAGTCTTTTTAAACTTTTGCACATTTTCCCCCAAACCTTCACATTATTTTACCAATTATTTTTACGCCAAATATGGCCTTTTATTGCCAAAAAATTGCATTTTCTCTCCTCTTTTTGCCCCATTTCCATCAAATTTGGGAAACGTGACAATTTAGGGCATTCCCATTCCAATTTCTCCACCTCACTAGGATGAGCCTAAATCCTTCCTTTTTACCCCAATATTTCCTTCTTTGGGGGAATTTTTCATAGTTTTTTGGTAATGTTTCCCTCTTCCCACCATTTTTCAACCAATTTTTACCCAAATCCATCACTTTTCTCTCCCAAAATCCACAATGCATGCAAAAAATCCCAGAAATTTACAAAAGAAAGTGAAAATTTTAAAATAATTTGTAAATTTCATAGAAGAAAAATTTGGAAATGTTTTGAATTTTTAGAGATTTTTTCCAAAAATTTATCTTTCTGAACCCAAAAATCTTTTGTGGGGGAAGCGCCGGGTGTGAATCATAGTAGTATTCCTGGTCGTATTGATAATTGGGGCACAGGAGCCTTCGTCACCGTCTCCTCCGGTAAGTCCTCATCACCATCATCTCCCCAGGACCAATTTTGACCTTTTTTGCCCCCAAAATTCACCATTCCAGGGTGGGGGCGGGTGGGGGAGGTGACAAGAGTCGATCCCCCCATCCCCAGAATTCCACCCTTGAGGCCGTCATTGGGTTAAAATTTGGGGTTTTTGGGGGGAGGCTGGAAATTCCATTTTGATGTGAGAAATTTGATTTTTGGAGAGAAGTTGGGGAATGTTGGTGAATTTTGGGGGGTTTTATTCAGGGTGGTTATAGACTGTCACCCACTCCTACTTGCCCAAACCTTGACTGCTTTTGCCACAAACCTCAACTTATCACCCCAAACTTGGACCCCTGGAGCCACGGCAAAGGCTCAGCCCAGACTTGATCCCCAAAAGGACAAGGACACAGATGTGGAGGGTGCTGGTGGGAGCAGGTGACTCACTGGTGTCCTTCCTCCTTCCCCAGGGCTGCAGGTGGCCCTGACTCTGGTGGAGTCCGGAGGGGCCTCCAGACACCCGGGGGGTCCCTGCGCCTCCTCTGCAAGGGCTCTGGCTTCACCTTCAGCAGCTTTGGCATGCAGTGGGTGCGTCAGGCACCCAGGAAGGGATTTGAATACGTTGCACTTATTACCAGCGATGGTGGCACCTACTATGGGCCATGGGTCCAGGGCCAGTTCAGCATCTCCAGGGACAACTCCCAGAGCACGGTGACGCTGCAGATGAACAACCTCAGGGACGGTGACACGGCCACCTACTACTGTGCCAAAAGTGCTGGTAGTGGTTATGGTTCTACCGGTGGTGATACCCCCAACCCCATCCCCGTGTCCCCACCTCCCTAGAGAACAATTCTTGCCCATTATCAGCCTATTTTGACCCATCTTTGAGTGTTTAGTCCCAAACCTGGACCAGTTTTCTGGTCATCACCCCACGTACCCCAAATATTGTCTCTCTTTGCTCCAACCCCCAGGGCTGTGGCCAATCCCGTGGCCGGCTGCCCAAGGTTTCAACATCCTCCATCCCGCCCCAACCACGTGCCCGCAGCTCCCATCCCTATTGAGTCCAACTTGGGTCAGGGAGGGTCAATGTCAGGGCCAAGACTGTTTTCCAGGGAGGTGGAGACATGGTAACAGGGTCGGGATCACCACCACCACCATCAGCATCTCTGTCCATAACCTGACAGCCTACCCCAAGCTCTGATCTGTTCCCCAACCCTTGAGCCACTGGAGCCAAATCCCAACTCTTTGCCCCAAAACCACCCCTGCGGTTGCCCAAACTGCCCCCCGCTGTTGGCCAAGAACCTCTGCCCTGGGGATGGAGCTCTGGGCCCTGAGATTCAGCCCATCACCTCGTTGTGCTCACAGCAGTGACCATATCTGACACAAACCCCCAACGATGGCCCCACCTCGTGACCGTCCCACCCACCTGAGACCCGTCCCTGCCAACCTCACTGAGTTCTGACCCGAACCCCCCGAGCTCCCACCCTGGAGCCACCCAGACCCTTCCCGCACCATGATCCCCCCAGAATCAGAATTGCTCCCCCCAGGTGAGGCCAGAGGCCTTGCAGAGGAGGCGCAGGGACCCCCCGGGTGTCTGGAGGCCCCTCCAGACTCCACCAGTGTCACGGCCGCCCGCAGCCCTGGGGAAGGAGGAAGGACACCAGTGAGTCGCCCGCTCCCTCCATCACCTCCGTGTCCACATCATCACCCCTTGGGGTGAACTAATCTGGGTCTTGGTGGGTCAGGGCTGGGAAGGGTCTGGGTGGCTCCAGGGTGGGAGCTCAGCAGGGTTTGGGGCACAACTGGGTGAGGTTCAAAGAGACGTGTCAAGACATTGCTCCAAGGGCTGAGAGATGAGGTGAGCAGTTGAGGTTTGGCCATGAATGGTCATGTCTGGGTCCTCTGACTATTCACTTCAGGTCTCAGCCACAGTTGCCCCAAACCCCAACCGATCCCCCTAAACCTTGACCCCTGGAGCCATGGAAAAGGCTCAGCCCAGATTTGTTCCCCTTGAAGAATGAGGACATGGACATGGAGGGTGATGGTGGGAGCAGGCGACTCACTGGTGTCCTTCCTCCTTCCCCAGGGCTGCAGGCGGCCATGACTCTGGTGGAGTCCGGAGGGGCCTCCAGACACCCGGGGGGTCCCTGCGCCTCCTCTGCAAGGGCTCTGGCTTCACCCTCAGCAGCTTTGCCATGGGCTGGATGCGTCAGGAGCCTGGGAAGGGGCTCGAATATGTTTCTGGTATCTCCAGCACTGGTGGCAGCACCTACTACACGCCGTCAGTCAAGGGCCAGTTCAGCATCTCCAGGGACAACTCCCAGAGCACAGTGACACTGCAGATGAACAGCCTCAGGGACAGTGACACGGCCACCTACTACTGTGTGAAGCGTGTTGATAGTGCTGGAGTTTATAATCCTGGTGGGCCCAAACCCATCACTGTGTCTCCACTTCCCTGGAGAACAATTCTGGCCCGTTATCAGCCTTTTCTGACCCATCTTTCTAGTGGTTTGCACCTCAGCCCTTGGAGCGATGCCTCACCCAGCTTTGACATCCAGCCCCCAGCTCGGCCTCCTCCAGCTCTGTCCCAGTTCTGGGTCGCTGGGTGCTGGGAGAGAACAGGGGCTGCAGCAAAGG
The DNA here is from genome assembly GCF_964237585.1 of Gallinula chloropus. Classification (NCBI taxonomy): domain Eukaryota; kingdom Metazoa; phylum Chordata; class Aves; order Gruiformes; family Rallidae; genus Gallinula; species Gallinula chloropus. The sequence goes on along the minus strand of NC_140119.1, from coordinate 2,268,029 downwards.
GCTGCTGCAGGGAGCAGCCAGAAGCTCTCTGCAGCCCCACAGAGCAACATCGGCCGGTTCAAGGCTGGAGATGGTCGTAGTGCTGGTGTTTATAATTGTGGTGGCCCCGAACCCGTCACCGTGTCCCCACCTCACCAAAGGACATTCCCAGTCTCATCACTGTCCCTCTCAGGCCCAACCCCCACCCTTGGTGACCTCAGCTCACTTGGGTTTTTTCCCAGTCCTGACTCTTTCACCCAGAATATTTTGGGAGCTCCAGGCACAGAAACTTCTTTGGACCCGACAGTGACCGGGTTTCCCTAACCTGGGGTGGGTTTGACCCAAATCCTGCCTCTTCTTGGTATACCCCTTGACCGTGTAGCCTGAGTCCCCTGACCCCACTGCCCCACGCCTCGGCCTCGATCTTCTCCCTCCCTGGCCCAATGTCACCCCTTTCTCCTCAGTCTCAGCCCTCAGCACCCATCTCTGACAGTGCCCCAAGGGCCAAGGGTCAGGGTGACCAGTTGAGAGTTGGGTTGACCAGTTGTGGGTTGGGTGGAACATTCACGTCTGAATGGGGCTGGGGAAAGCTGGAGGCCAAAGGACAAGGGTTGAGCAAAGGCCTCAAGGGGTTGGTGGGCACCACAGGCAGGTTCTGAACAAAATGGGTTGAGTTTTGAGCTGAAGATAGGCAAAGATGGGTCAAAAAAATTTGATAATGGGCCAAAATTATTCTCCAGGGAGATGGGGACACAGAGACGGGGTTGGGGCCACCGCCATCACAAACATCATCATATTCTTTGGCGCAGTAGTAGGTGGCCGTGTCACCGTCCCTGAGGCTGTTCATCTGCAGCGTCACCGTGCTCTGGGAGTCGTCCCTGGAGCTGCTGAACCGGCCCTTGACTGATGGCGCATAGTAGGTGCTGCCACCACCGCTGTTAATCTGTGCGATGAACTCCAGCCCCTTCCCAGGCACCTGGTGTACCCATCCCATCTGTGTTTCAAAGAATTTCAAAGAATTTTCAAAGAAATTTTGAGAATTCTGGATTTTTTTTATGTTATTTTTTTTCCCCCCAAATTTGGCTTTTTAAACTCCAAAATATTTTGGAGAGGATGCGCCAGGTGTGAATCACAAATGTTGTGCTGAAGAGATTGATGTGTGGGGCTCCAGGATCGTCATCACCGTCTCCTCCAGCAAGTCCTCGTCACCATCATCTCTCCAGGACCAGTTTTGGCCTTTTTTGCCCCAAAATTTCACCCTCCCATGGAGGGGGCAGGTGGGGAATGGGATGAGGGTCGACACACTCCCCCCAAAATCCCACCCTCGATGACATCATTGGGTCAAATTATGGGGTTTCTTTGGAGGGGAACTCAATATTGAGGTGAGAAATTTGATTTTGGTGTAGAATTTGGGGAATTTTTTTGAATTTTGTGGGTTTTTAATTAGGACGGGGCAATCTGTTGTCCCAAAAATTCCAATTTTTAGGGTGTTTTAGTGATTTCCAACCCAAAAGTACATGCCAATGCAATTGAAGGCTAGACAAAGTGGAAAAAAGTCAAATTTGGGGAATTTGTATTATTTTTTTTATTTTGGAAATGAAAACTTTAGTGAAGGAAGTTGTTTTTTGAGGGAAAAATAGAATTTTTGAGACCAAAATTGACAGAAAAATGAATTTTTAATGATTTTCTTCAAGTGAAAAATAATCCGCAGGCAAATTGCTGTGGGAATATTGAATCTGGGGGGAACTCGATGGGAAAATTGTTCTAATTTGGGGTCTGATTAAAGTCAAGTGTGCGAAGAGACGAGGGGTGGGGGGAAGGAGAAGCGTTGAGATCTGGGGCAAGAAAGCAGCTGGTGAGGAACCCCCAGAACCCCAGTGCCCATTCCCTGCCCCTCCCCAGGCCATGTTGGGGGGAGGAAGGGAGTCCAATGGTGATGGAGTTTCAGTCTGCTGAGCAGGGGAGGGGTGGGGGGAAGGTGCCTTAAGACCTGGCCGCTTCCCATTCTTCTCTCCGTTCCGGGTCTCTGGGTGTAGCAGTTGCAGTGTAATAAATCCCTTTTCTTTCCTTGATTCTGTGCTGAGTCTCTTCTGCCCGTTGCACTCCCTGGAGAGTGATCCCTCTGTCCTTATCTCCAGTCCCAAGCCTCCCAAGAGAGATTGTCTCCCCTTTTTGGCTGAGAGGGGCAGTGAGCGAGCGGCTGGGTGGGCATTTGATCTCCAGCCAGGGCCAAACTGCCACAGCGCCCTTGATCCAGGGTCGGTAGTAGGTGGCGGTGTCACCGTCCCTGAGGCTGTTCATCTGCAGCGTCACCGTGCTCTGGGAGTTGTCCTTGGAGATGCTGAACCGGCCCTTGACTGAGGACGCGTAGTTGGTGTAACTACCATCATTGTTAATACTCACGGTGAACTTGAGCCCCTTCCCAGGTGCCTGACGAGCCCAAACCATGTGGGTGCTGCTGAAGGTGAAGCCAGAGGCCTTGCAGAGGAGGCTCAGGGACCCCCTGGTTGTCGGCAGGGCCCTCCAGACTCCACCAATCTCACCCCTAATTTCCCCACATAATCTCTATTTTTCCCCCCAAATTACCTCATATTTAACCCAATTTCCTTTATTTCCCCCCAAAATCCCCAATATTCCTCCAAAATCCCCTAATTTCCCCCCAAATTCCCACATAATCCCATCAAATTCCATTATTTTCCTCAAATTGTCTCATTTCCTCCCCAAATTCCCTCATAATCCTTGGAAATTCCCTAATATTGTCAATATTCGCTCATTTCCCCCAAATACTCTAATTTCCCCCTGAAATTCCTCCATATTCCTCAAAAAATCACTCATTTCTCCTACATTCCCTAATTAATCCCCCAAATTCCCTCATATTCCTCCAAATTCCCTCATTTTCCCCCAAATGCCCTCATCTTTCCATCCAAATTCCTTAATTTCTGCTCAAGTTCCCTCATATTTTCCCACAATTCCCTCAAATTCTCTCATACTTCCCAAAATTCCTTCATTTCACCCCAAATTCCCTCCCCCATTTCCCTCCAAAATCCCTCATATTCCTCCAAAATTCCCTCATTTCCCCCCAAAATTCCCTCCTTTGCCCCCCAATTACCCTCACATTTCCCAGCTGTGACTGTTTCCTTCCCACCTCCCTGTGCTCGGAGCGGTTTGGGCCTCAAGTGTGTGGCCTGAGTCCCCTGAGCCTGTTCCCCCCACCCCTCGGCCTCCATCTTCTCCCTCCCTGGCCCAATGGCACCTGGTTCTCCTCAGCCTCAGCCCTCGGCACCCGGCCTGGGACAGGGGCCAAAGGGACGAGGAGTGGGTGGACCAGTTGAGTGTTGGGGGGACCAGTTGAAGGTTTGGGATGAAGAACGTTCAGGTTGGAGGGAAACGGTCACAGCTGGAGGCCAATGGCCAAGGGTTGGGCAAAGGCCTCAAGGGGTCGGTAGGCCCCACAGTTGGGTTCTGAAGGAAACTGGGGGAGATTTGGGCCAGAAACAGTCAAAAATGGGTCAAAAGAGGTTGAGAATGGGCCAAACTTATTCTCCAGGGAGGTAGGCACACGGGGATGGGGTCGGGGCTTCCACCAGCATAACCAGCATAACCACTAGCAGCTTTGGCACAGTAGTAGGTGGCCGTGTCACCGTCCCTGAGGCTGTTCATCTGCAGCGTCACCGTGCTCTGGGAGTTGTCCCTGGAGATGCTGAACCAGCTCCTGACAGATGGTGCATAGCCAGTGCTGCTACCAGTGCTGCCAATCCCCGCCACGTACTCCAGTCCCTTCCCAGGTGCTTGACGCAACCATCCCATGCCAGTGTCGCTGAAGGTGAAGCCAGAACCCTTGCAGAGGAGGCGCAGGGGCCCCCCGGGTGTCTGGAGGCCCCTCCGGACTTCACCAGCGTCACGGCCGCCCACAGACCTGGGGAAGGAGGAAGGACACCAGTGAGTCGCCCGCTCCCACCATCATCATCTTCAAATTCTGTGTCCTTGTCCTTCAAGGGGAGCAAGTCTGGGCCGAGCCTTTGCTGTGGCTCCAGGGATCAAAGTCTGGGGTGATAAGTTTGGTTTTGTGGGCATGTCGGACCGGTCGAATCTCTAAAACCGCCCTAACTAACCCCCCCCCCCCCTCAAAAATTCACCAACATTCCCAAAATTCTTTCCAAAAATCAAATTTCTCACCTCAAAATGGAATTTCCCTCCTCCCCCCAAAACCTACACATTTTGACCCAGCGACGGCATCTAGGGTGGAATTTTGGGAATGGGGGGGTCGACCCTCGTCACCTCCCCCACCCGCCCCCGCCCGGGGATGGTGAAATTTTGGGGCAAAAAAGGCAAAAATTGGTTCTGGGGAGATGATGGTGACGAGGACTTACTGGAGGAGACGGTGACGATGGCTCCTGCACCCCAATGATTAATACGACCAGGAATACTACTATGATTCACAACTGGCAATTCCCCCCCGCACAAATTTTTTGGGGTAAAAAAGATAAATTTTGGGAAAAAAACTCTAAAAATTCAAAACATTTCCATATTTTTAAAAAATTCTCTAAAATTTTAAAACTATTTTTAAATTTTCACATTCTTTCATAAATTTCTGGAATTTTTTGTGTGCGTGGTGGATTTTGGGAGAGAAAAGTGATGGACTTGGGCTAAAATTTGTTGAAAAATGGTGGAAAAACGGAAACATTACCAAAAAACAATGAAAAATTCACCCGAATAAGAAAATATTGGGATAAAAAAATGGGGTAAATAGGGCGGATTTAGGCTCATCCTAGTGAGATGAAGAGATTGGAATGGGAATGCCCCAAAATGCCACGTTTCCCAAATTTCGATGGAAATGGGGCAAAAAGAGGTAAAATATAGCTACATTGGAGCAAAAATGCTATTTTTTGGCAATAAAAGACCATATTTGGGGTAAAAAAATTAATAATTGGCAAAATAATGTGAAGATTTGGGGGGAAATGGGCAAAAGGGGGAAAAGACTTCAAATATATGGGTCAAACATGGGTTTAATGGAAAAAATACCCTGATTTGGGGTCAAAATGGGAATTTTAGTTTGAAAAATGCCCATATTTGAGGCAAAATAGGTAAAAAGGGTCAATTTGGGGACAAAAAGTGACAATTTTAGGCACACAAAATCCAACTTTTGGGGGAAAAAGTGGCATGATTAAGACATTAATGTGAAGATATGGGCAAAAATGGGTCAAAATTTGGAGAAGAGCTGAAATATTTTGGTAGAAAGTAGAAAATTCCCCAACTTTAGGGCAAAAAATGACCAGGATGGATCAAAACCCTGGAAAACTGGGAAAACCAGACCAAATTTGCCGAGAACCTCAGTAGAATGAGGAAGCGCCGGGTTTTTGTCATCACCCGTGTCACCATAAGTAGCACCCCAACCACCAGCAGCACCACGGTGACACAGGAGGGAGCAATTCTCCCTCAATCAGCACAGCTGCCTCCCCTCACCCTGCGGATTTGGGTCAAAATTGGTCAAAAAAGGGAAAGGAAGAGCAGATGTGGGTCCAAATTGGCCCCAAAACCCAAAGTTATTCAAGATTGGGGTAAAAATTGGCCCAAGGAACCAAAGGAACCCCAGATTTGGGTCAAAGTGGACCAGAAGAAGCCAAAGGAAGAGCAGGTTTGGGTCATGATGGACTGGTAGACGCAAAGCTTGATGAGATCTGGGTCCAAAGTGACCAGAGAATCCACGGGAAGAGCAGCTTTGGGTCCAAGAAAGGAGGTGAGGAGGCCAATTTCTTCTCCCCTGGAGCAAAGCTGCCCACGCCCCTGCTCAGGGTGGGTGCGGAAGCCTCCAGGAAGGGGAAGAGGGACCAAGCGGGGGCTGGACCCCCGGGAAAGGCCCCCTGAGAATAGACACCCCCTATAGTTACTTAATTAACAGATTTCTTCATTAATTTTGCACTGTGCAGACCCCCTTTAATGGCTTCATTAACCGATTTCTTAATTGCTTTCACTGTGCATCTGCCATGGGTTCTCTAGAGACCCCCTGTAGTCAATTAATTAACTCATCTCTTCATTACTTTCACTGTTTGTCTGCTGTGGGCACCCTATACATCCCCTTTAATTACTTGATTAACAGATTTCTTAATTACTTTTGTAGGGCATCTGACATGGGCTCCCGGGATGTCCCCTTTAATGACTTCATTAACTTATTTCTTGATTGCTTTCCACCATGTCTCTCCCCATAATTCATTATTGAACCTGCACAGCTGCCACATCTTCCCTGGAGAATTTATAATTAATTGATTAACTCTTTGTTTTCACCAGACACCTGAGACCAGACCCTTGTAATGAATTAATAAATTAACTAATTTATTATTTTATCCCCAAAACTCGTTCCCTGGAGAACTAATTAATTAAGTCCAAACCAAAACATGTCAGGGAGGTTGTTAGCAATCCGATACCCAGGGGCAGGTAACGAGCCACCTCCACTGTCCTGACCTTTTTATGCAAATCACCCCATACCCCTCCGCTCTATAAGAACCCCCGACCCCATCATGGTGCCATCACCCCCCTCCCCAAACCCACCACCCATCACCATGGGCACCCGCTGGGCCTCCCCCATCCTCCTCTTCCTCATCGCCCTCCCAGGGAATGAGGGGGTGGTGAGGACGTGGCGATGGAGATGGAGATGGAGATGGAGATGATGATGATGATGATGATGATGATGATGATGATGATGATGATGATGATGATGATGATGATGATGATGGTGGTGGGAGCGGGCGACTCACTGGTGTCCTTCCTCCTTCCCCAGGGCTGCGGGTGGCCGTGACGCTGGTGGAGTCCGGAGGGGCCTCCAGACACCCGGGGGGTCCCTGCGCCTCCTCTGCAAGGCCTCTGGCTTCGACTTCAGCAGGACCCACATGCAGTGGGTGCGCCAGGCGCCCAGGAAGGTGTTCGAGTGGGTCGCAGTGATTAACAGCACCGGTACCGGCATATGGTACAAGTCGTCAGTCAATGGCCGGTTCAGCATCTCCAGGGACAACTCCCAGAGCACGGTGACGCTGCAGATGAACAGCCTCAGGGACGGTGACACGGCCACCTACTACTGCACCAAAATTATTCCTGGTGCTGCTGGTGGTGGCCACGACCCCGTCACTGTGTCCCCACCTCACTATAGAGCAATGTTGGACCAATTTTGACCCTGGCTGGAGGCCAAATACTCACCAAAGCTACTCTGTCACCCCTCTTGTCAACTGGACAGGGGAGAAAATAGATACTAAGAGGCTCAGGAGTGGAGACAAGGACAGGGAGAGATCATTCCATTGTCAGTGTCACAGGCAAAACAGACCCAATATGGAATAAAGGTAAGAAAAGTGATTTATTACAACTACACCAGACCCCCAGTGACACCAGAGTTGGGTGATGAGAAGTGTGGCCAGGTCTTAAAGCACCTTCCTCTCACCCCTCCCTCGTAAGCAGACTGCAGTTTAGTCATGACTTTAACCCCTTCTTCCCCCTTCATTGTGGCACAGGGAGGGGCAGGGACTGGGGGATGGGGCTCAGTCAGTTCCTCCCAACTTCTTGTCCTTCTTAGCTGGAGGGGGGGAATTCTGCACCCCCTTCCCCTGCGGCACCGTAGGGTCCCACCCACGGCAGACAGACCTCCACCAACTTCTGCAGCCTGAGTCCTGTCTGTCAGGGAGTCATCTCCTCACCATGGGCCTCAGCGCGGCTCCTTCCATGGGGTGCTGACCTTGGGGCCCAGACTGCTCCAGCCTCTGGCTTCACCTTCAGTATCTTCCCCATGCAGTGGGTGCGCCAGGCGCCCGGGATGACCCTTGAGTGGGTTGCGCATATTAACAGTGCTGGGAGCAGCACATGGTACGCGTCATCGGTCCAGGGCCGGTTCAGCATCTCCAGGGACAACTCCCAGAGCACGGTGACACTGCAGATGAACAGCCTCAGGGACGGTGACATGGCCACCTACTACTGCGCCAAAATTGATCCTGGTGCTGCTGGTGCTTTTACTGGTGGTGACCCCAAGCACCCTGATTTCGGAGAACACAGCCACAGTCGACAGGGGGTTGGACACAATGGGCTGTGTGGGTCCCTTCACACCCCTGTGATTCTGTGAGTCTGTGATTGGTGGGCGCCACAGGCTGGGTTTGAACCAAAGTGGTGGAGATTTGGGCTAAAAATACTCAAGAATGGATCATAAAAGGCTGATAATGGGGACAAAACTGTTCCCTCAGGAAGTGGGGACATGGTGACTGGGTCGGGACCACCAGCACCAGCACCATAAGCAGTTTTGGCGCAGCAGTAGGTGGAGTGATCAGGTGAGGTTTTGGTTGAATGGTCAGCAAGGTGGTTGGTCAGTGAGGCTCCAGTCACTAAGGCAGCAGGTCACTCATGTGGCCAGTTGGGCAAGACGACCGGTCAGGCCAGGCAGCCAGTGTGCATGGTGGCCACCCAACCCGCCACCTGACATGACTCCCTGCCTGACGTGATCGATCGACTTACCTGATGGGGCTGCCTGACCTAACTGGCTCCCTGACCTCACCAGCCACTTCATCTGACTCACCACTTGACCCCACCTCCCTTAAGGACATTCCTGGTTTCCCCCTTGTCCCTCTCCGCCCCTCAGTTCCCTCAACTATGTTGGGTTTCAACCAAACCTTGGGTTTTTTTCTTCAAACTCTTCTTCACTGTGGTGCTCAACCCCCTGACCCTCTGCCCCAAACTTTGACCCTCTGCATCCCGGCTGTGACCAGCTCCCTCCAACCTCAACGCCCCTCAGCCCAACCATCAACTGGTCACCAAATCCTCAGCCCTTTGAGTGATGCTTTGCCTGGATTTGCCATTCTGCCCCCAGCTCAGGCTGCTCCAGGCCAAGTGCTGACCAAGTTTGGCTCCATGTGGCCAATGGCCAAGGGTTGGGCAAAGGGTTCAAAGGGTTGGTGGGCACCACAGGCAGGTTCTGAATAACAGTGGATGAGAGTTTGGCTGAAAATACTCACAATGGGTCAGAAAGAGTTGATAATGGGCCAGAATTGTTCTCCAGGGAGGTGGGGACATGGTGATGGGGTCAGGGCCACCAGCACCAGTAACAGCACGAATGAAAAAAAGGAGCAGCAGCAGCTCTGGCACAGTAGTAGGTGGCCGTGTCACTGTCCCTGAGGCTGTTCATCTGCAGCGTCACCGTGCTCTGGGAGTTGTCCCTGGAGATGCTGAAACGGCCCCGGACAGATGGCGCATAACCAGTGCCGCTACCAGTGCTGCCAATCCCCGCCACGTACTCCAGCCCCTTCCCAGGTGCTTGACGCAACCATCCCATGCCAGTGTCGCTGAAGTCGAAGCCAGAGCCCTTGCAGAAGAGGGTCAGGGACCCCCCGGGTGTCTGGTGGCCCCTCCAGACTCCACCAGCGTCACGGCCGCCCGCAGCCCTGGGGAAGGAGGAAGGACACCAGTGAGTCGCCCGCTCCCACCATCATCATCATCATCATCATCATCATCATCATCATCATCATCATCATCATCTCCATCACCACGTCCTCACCACCCCCTTGTTACCTGGGAGGGCGACGAGGAAGAGGAGGATGGTGGATGCCCAGCGGGTTCCCATGGTGTTGGGTGGTGGCTTTGGGGAGGGGGGTGATGGCGCCACGATGGGGTTGGGGTGTTCTTATAGGGCAGAGGGATGGGGGGTGATTTGCATAATGAGGCGGGGAGGGTGAGAGGATGGGGAAGGCCTCAAACCTCTGAGCTCAGTCCTGAATGCTGTCCCAAGGGCTGCGTGTCCCCACCTCCCTGAAGAACAATTTTAGCCCATTATTGGCACTTTCTAAGCCAACTTTGAGTACTTTCAGCCCAAATCTGGGTTGTTTAGCTTCAGAACTTCCTGTGGTGCCCACCAACCCCTTGAGCCCTTTGTCCAACCCTTGGCCATTGACCTCCAGCTTTAATCGTTTCCTCCAACCTCAGTGCTCTTCACCAAAGCCATCAACTTGTCACCCCAACCCACAACTGGTCGCCCCAAACCTTGGCCCTTGGAGCACTGTCAGTAGCTCAACCCAGACTTGCTCCCCCCAAGGGACAATGACGCGGATGAGGAGGGTGATGGGGGGACCGGGTGACTCAATGGGTCAAAACCAGTTGATGTTGCAGCTCAAAATTGTTCCCAGGGAGGTGGGGACACAGGGACGGGATCAGGGCCTCCACCAGCATCAGCACCAGCACCATCACCAGCTTTGCTGAAGTAGTAGTTGGCCCAAACCCCAACCCATCACCCCAAACCTTGGCAGCAGAGCCACACCGTGACCGTCCTGGCCCCAAACACCTGCCCTGGGACCCAAACCTGGGCCACTGGCCTCCCGCTCTCCCCAGCCCCACTCAGAGTTGATCATTCGACCAAAACCTCAACTGATCAACCAAAATCTTGACTGGCTTTGCCCCAGACCTCAACTCATCACTCCAGATGTTGGAGCGATGTCAGAGGCTCGATCCAGACTTGTTCCTCTTGAAGGACGAGGACTCAGACACGGACTGTGCGGGTGGGACCCGTGCTTGTTGGGTCCAGCTTCGGTCAGGGAGAGACAAAATCAGGGCCATGAATGTCCCCCTGGGGAGGTGTGGACACGGTGATGGGGTCAGGGCCACAACCACAGTGACACCCCGTGTGTCTGGAGGCCTCTCTGGACTCAACCAGTGTCACGGCTGCCCACAGCCCTGGGGAAGGAGGAAGGACACCAGTGAGTCACCCAGTCCCGCCAGCACACTCCATGTCCATGACATCACCCCTTGGTGGGATCAAGTCTGAGGCTGGGGGTCAGGGGACGGGTAGAGATCTGGGTGGGTCCAGGTTTGGCGCTCGGTGTGGTTTGTGGGACAACTGGGTAATGTTGGCACAGCTGGGTCATGATGTTGCTCCAAGGTTTGGGGCGACCAGCTGAGGTTTGGGTGGAACAGTCACGTCTTGGTCCTTTGAGTTTCCCTCAGGTCTCAGCCATCTTTGCCCAAAACCCAAACTCTTCCCCCCAACCCTCAACTGGTCACCCCAATCCTCAGCTCTTGTAGCAAAGTCTTGCTCAGCTTTGCCATTTTGACCTGAGCTCGGGCTGCTTCAGGCCAGACCGTGACCAGATTTGCCCCAACCTTGAGGACGAACAGGTGACATTGGGCCAGGGAGGGAGAAGATCGAGGCTGAGGGTTTGGGAAATGGCGTCAGGGGATTCAGGCCACATGGTCAAGTTATTGATTATCGGTGGTGGGGCCAGGATTTCCCTAAAGGCAGATGGGAACACGAGGACGGGGTCGGGGGTACCAATATCATAACCACCAGCATAACCAGTACCAGCTCTGGCGCAATAATAGGTGGCCGTGTCACCGTCCCTGAGGCTGTTCATCTGCAGCGTCACCGTGCTCTGGGAGTTGTCCCTGGAGATGCTGAACCGGCCCTGGACTGATGGCGCGTAGGAGATGCTGCTATAGACAGGAATACTTGCGACGAACTCCAGCCCCTTCCCGGGGGCCTGGCGCATCCATCCTATTTGGAAGTTGCTGAAGTCGAAGCCAGAGCCCTTGCAGAGGAGGAGCAGGGACCCCCCGGGTGTCTGGAGGACCTTCCGGACTCCACCAGCGTCACGGCCGCCCGCAGCCCTGGGGAAGGAGGAAGGACACCAGTGAGTCGCCCGCTCCCACCACCATCATCATCATCTCCATCGCCACGTCCTCACCACCCCCTCATTACCTGGGAGGGCGACAAGGAAGAGGAGGATGGTGGAGGCCCAGCGGGTGCCCATGGTGATGGGTGGTGGGTTTGGGGAGGGGGGTGATGATGCCACAACAGGGTCGGGGGTTCTTATCATAGAATCCCAGACTGGTCTGGGTTGGAAGGGACCCCAAGGGTCACAGAGCTCCGACACCCCTGCTAAAGGCAGGGACACAAATCTCGAGACCTGGAGCTACACAAGGTTTCCCAGGGCCCCATCCAACCTGGCCTTGAACACCCCCAGGGATGGGGCACCCACTCCCCCTCTAGGCAGCCCCTTCCAGCCCCTCACCACTCTCTTCGTAAAGAACTTCCCCCAATATCTAATCTAAATCTTTAATCCTTCAGCTTCACCCCATCCCCTTGTCCTGCCAGTCTCTGCCCTTTAACAAGCCCATTCCACTCCTGTTCCTCTGCTCCCTTCAGGGACTGGAAGGCTGCAGTGAGGTCCCCCCACAGCCTTCTCTTCTCCAGGCTGAACCAGCCCAGCTCCCTCAGCCTCTCTCCATAGAGGAGCTGCTCCAGCCCTCTGAGCATCTCTGTGGCTCCTCTGAACCCTCTCCAACAGAACCACATCTTCCTTCTGTTGGGCCCCAGATCTGGACACATGGCCCTCCAGAAAGTATTGAGTGGGACAAGGGGACTCATGTCTGGAATGATCTCATAGACACCTGGGCCCAGGAACACGCCATCCAATGGGGTATCACATCCCCCACCATGCACCAGCCCCCGGGAAGAGCGAGAGGTACAAGGGGTGGTGGAACCCTCTAGAACTGGGATCTGCATTTAGCCAAAGCCACATGGCTGAGTAGTTCCAGGGGGTCTCCCCATCCAGCTGGCCCTGCCCAATCAAAACTCCCACAGACTCTAGAGGGGGATAAAGTCCATTAAAACCAGTTGGCAAAACCAGTCTGGGTGATTCCTGCCCCAGGCAAAGGCAAACCCATCCTTGGGATGAGCTTTTGCTCAGGGACCTGGGTGCCCTTGGTGGGTGATGGGAAAGGGTGGGGAAATGCAGTGTGTACCCCCAGGGGATTGAATTCCAGGGGAGGACAGCCACTCAATTCTTGGTGTGGAAAATCAGTCCATGGCAGGGGAATGATGTCATGAACCTGCCCAGGGCTCTGCAAATGTAAGATCTGGGCATGGTGGAGATGGTGTGGAAACAGGGGTGGATAATGTGCTGGTGCTGGCCAGGCCAGAGCTCAGCTCCCCAAGCAGCCAGCACAGCTGAGCTGAGTTTGCCTGGGCTGTTTGCCACACCCCCTGACACCACTGCCCCATGAAAGCAGCTGGGGGAGAAAGGGGAGGGGCTGTTTGCCTCCAGAACAGGCTGAGTGTGGCCGGGGTGTGGGGCCGCTCAGTCGGTCCTGGCCGTCAGGCAGCCCTCTGGAACCGTCGGGTCAGTCAGGGACTCTGTGTCAGCACTGGGGGGGAGTGGAACTGCCCGTTCTTGTTCTACACTCACAGGGATTTCTGTCAGGAACTGTCCCTGTCCCACCCCACGGAGACTCCGTCTGTCTGTCTGTCTGTCCCGGGGGAGTGAGCGAGCGGCTGGGTGGGCATTTGGCCTCTGTCCAGGGCCAAACCACCCCCCACCCCCCAACCCCACATTTAGACCCAACGACGGCCTTGAGGGTGGAATTTTGGGGGGAGTGTGTCGACCCTCGTCCCCTCACCTACACGTCCCCACTGTGGGATGGTGAAATTTTGGGGTAATAAAGGCCAAAATTGGTCCTGGAGAGATGATGGTGACGAGGACTTACCGGAGGAGACGGTGACGACGATCCTGGCGCCCCAGAACTCAATCCAACCAGGATAACCACTGAGATTCACACCCTGTGCTTCCACTCCCAACATTTTTGGGTTTAAATAGCCAAATTTGGGGGTAAAAAACAATTAAAATTTTAAAGAATACACTGAATTTTCAAATATTCCTTGAAATTTTCAGTTTTTAAAGGATTTTCAAATAATTTCAAAAATTTCTGGGATTTTTTGGGTTGCATAGTGGAAATTGGCATAGAAAAGTGAATGATTTGGACAAAAATTGGATGATAAATGGCAAGGAAATTGAAAAATTAAAAAAATGATGACAAATTTGTCCAAATCATCGAAAATTGGGATAAAAAAAGGGGGAAAATTGGATTTGGGCTCATTGTAGTGAGGTGGAAAGATGGGTGGATGCACTACATTTGGCCAAACTTGCCCAAATTTGGGGGGAAATGGGGCAAAAAGTGTAAAAATTGAGATTTTGGGGAGAAAATGCTGAATTTTGTCAATAAAAGGCTACAATTGTGTTAAAAAAATGACAGAATTGGTAAAAGAATTTTAAGATTTGGGAGGAAATGTGGCAAAAGTGGGAAAATATTCAAAATATTTGGGTAAAAATGGATTTCAATTCAAAAATTCCCAAATTTGGGTCAAAAATGGCAATTTTAGGCGGAAAAATGCCCATATTTGGATAAAATAGGTATAAGAGTGCAACATCGTGGCAAAAGATTGGTAACTATAGGCAAATAAATGCCAAATTTTGGGGAAAATGTGGAAAAAATGGTAAAAGAATGTGAAGATATAGGCAAAATGGGGCAAAAGTGGGAGAAAAGTTGAAATATTTGGGTGAAAAATGGGTATAAAATGGAAAATTCCCCAATTTTGTTAAAAAAATGACCAGAATTGGGTCAAAACCCTGGAAAATTGGGAAAATCAGCCGAAATTTATCGAGAAACTTGAAGGAAAGAGGAAACACTTTTTTTTGGTCACCACCATGTCACTGTGACTAGCACCCCAACCACAACCAGCACCACGGTGACACGGGGGGGACAAATTCCCCCTCTACCAGCACAGCTGTCTATGATCACCCTGAGGATTTGGGTCAAAATTGGGCAAAAGAGGGAAAGGAAGAGCAGATTTGGGTCCAAATTGGCCCCAAAACCCAAAGTTATTCAAGATTGGGGTAAAAATTGGCCAGGATATGCAAAGCTGGATGAGATTTGGGTCAATATTGGCCCAAGGAACCAAAGGAACCCTAGATTGGAGAACAAAATGGGATGGGTGCGCCAGGCGCCTGGGAAGGGGCTTGAGTGGGTTGGGAGTATTTTCAGTGGTGGGACCACATGGTACGCACCGTCTATCAAGGACCGGTTCACAATCACCAGGGACAACTCCAAGAGCACGGTGACACTGCAGCTGAACAGCCTCAGGGACAGTGACACGGCCACCTACTACTGCACCAAACATGCTGCTGGTGATGGTGATATCCCTGGTGGCCCTGATCCTGTGCCCGTGTCCTCACCTCCCTGGAGAACCATTTTGGCCCATTATCAGCCTTTTCTAACCCATCTTTGAGTTTCTTTGCCCCAAAATGTTGATCACTTTGGTTCTACCACTGCCTGTATTGCCCACAACCCCTGGAGCCCTTTTCCCACCCTGTGGCCATTGGCCTCCAGCTGTGGCCGGCTCAGCATCTCCAGGGACAACTCCCAGAGCACGGTGACGCTGCAGATGAACAGCCTCAGGGACGGTGACACGGCCACCTACTACTGTGCCAAAGCTGGTGATGGTTATGGTGCTGATGCTGGTGGAGGCCCTGACCCCATCCCCATGTCCCCAGTTCCCTGGAGAACCATTTCGAGCTCCAACATAAACTGGTTTGGAGACACTGAGTCTCCCGGTCCCACCATCACCCTCCTCATCCACTTCAATGAACATCGGGGAGAGCAAGTCTGTGTTGAGCTCTTGGCAGTGCTACAAGGGCGAAGGTTTGGGGTGACCAGTTGAGGGTTGGGGTGACAGGGTGAGGGTTGGGGTGAAGAAGGTTGAGGTTGGAGGGCAACGGTCACAATTGGAGGCCAATGGCCAAGGGTTGGGCAAAGGGCTCAAGCGGTTGGTGGGCACCAGAGGGACGATTGAAGGAAACTGGTCAAGACTTGGGCCAAACCACTCAAGGATGGGTTAGAAAAGCCTGATAAATGATCAAAATTGTTCTCTAGGGAGGTGGGGAAACAGGGACGGGGTCAGGGCCACCAGCACCAGGAAATTTAAAACTACCAGCTCCATCGTATTTCACACAGTAGTAGGTGGCCGTGTCACCGTCCCTGAGGCTGTTCATCTGCAGCGTCACCGTGCTCTGGGAGTTGTCCCTGGAGATGCTGAACCGGCCCTCGACCGACGGCGCGTAGTTTGTGTATCTACTGGTTCTGTCAATACTCGCGACAAACTCCAGCCCCTTCCCGGGCGCCTGGCGCACCCATCCCATTTGGAAGCTGCTGAAGTCGAAGCCAGAGCCCTTGCAGAGGAGGCGCAGGGACCCCCCGGGTGTCTGGAGGCCCCTCCGGACTCCACCAGCGTCACGGCCGCCCGCAGCCCTGGGGAAGGAGGAAGGACACCAGTGAGTCGCCCGCTCCCACCATCATCATCATCATCTCCATCTCCACGTCCTCAACACCTCCTCGATACCTGGATTGCTTTGCAAGTATTTACCCCACTGCTGGCAGATCCTACTATGGGTCATTTAATCCATCTTTAGCCCAAATCTCAACCAGTTTCCTTCAGAACCTGCCTGTGCTGCCCAGCAACCCCTTGAGCCTTTTGCCCAAACCTTGACCATTGGCCACATGGAGCCAAACGTGCTCCAAGTTTGGGGAAGAACAGCCCTATAATAACACCTCTGCCCTATAAGAACCCCCCGACCCTGTCATGGAGCCATCACCCCCCTTCCCAAAACCACCACCCATCTCCATGGGCACCCGCTGGGAATCCCCCATCCTCCTCTTCCTCGTCGCCCTCCCAGGTAACGAGGGGGTGGTGAGGATGTGGCGATGGATCTGATGATGATGATGATGATGATGATGATGATGATGATGATGATGATGATGATGATGATGATGATGATGATGGTGGTGGGAGCGGGCGACTCACTGGTGTCCTTCCTCCTTCTCCAGGGCTGTGGGCGGCCGTGACGCTGGTGGAGTCCGGAGGGGCCTCCAGACACCCAGGGGGTCCCTGCGCCTCCTCTGCAAGGGCTCTGGCTTCACCTTCGGCAGCTACGGCATGGGATGGGTGCGACAGACACCTGGGAAGGGACTCGAGCCTGTCGCAGGTATTAGCAAGGATGGGAGTAGCACCTTCTACGTGCCCTCGGTCAAGGGGCGTTTCACCATCTCCAGGGAGAACTCCCAGAGCACGGTGACGCTGCAGATGAACAGCCTCAGGGACGGTGACACGGACACCTACTACTGCGCCAAAACTGCTACTGGGAGTACTAATGTTCGTGGCCCTGACCCCATACCCGTGTCCCCAACTCCCTGCAGAATAATTCTGGTCCAATATTGACACTTTTTGACCCATCTTTGAGAATTTTTGGCCCAAATCTTACCCACTTTTGTTCAAACTTTCTTGTGGTGCCCACCAACCACTTGGACCCTTTTAAAACCCTTGACCATTGGCCTTCAGCTTCAGGTTAGGGTTAGGGACTGTAAACATCGGCCAATTCAAGGCCAAAGTCTCTACTGACCAAGGCTGAGCCCATCAGTGATGGTCACATCGCCTCTGAGAATCACAGTTTGGTAGAAAAAAAAACCAACAGGCAGCTGCATTTTGCCCCCAGAGAAGGGAGTGAGATGATGTAAGAAGCTGTGCAGACACCAAGGCCAGGGAAGAATGAGGGAGGGGGAAGAATGAAGCCCTTAGGGTGCCAGAGAGAGATTCCCCTGCAGCCCGTGGAGAAGCCCATGGTGCAGCAGGTATCCCCTCGCAGCCCATGGATAAGGACGGGGAGCAGAGACCATCTACAGCCTGTGCAGAGACCGACCCAGCCCGCAGCAGAGTGGGAGAGCGGCTTTGGTGGGCGTCTGGCCTCCAGCCAGGGCCAAACCACCACCCACGGCCACGGCCTTGGCCCTTTTGGGGAGCAAGTCTGGGCTGAGCCTTGGACATGGCTCCAGTGGTCAGGGGTTGCGGTGACCAGTTGAGGTTTTGGGTGAAGACCGTTTTAGTTGGAGAGAAACGGTCAAAGCTGGAGGCCAATGGCCAAGGGTTGGGCAAAGGGCTCCAGGGTTGGTGGGCACCACAGGCAGGTTTGAACAAAAGTTGGAAACAATTTGAGCCAAAAATATTCAAAGATGGGTCAGAAAATGCTCATAGGAGGACAAGAGTGTTCTCCATGGAGGTGGGGAACCGGGGATGGGGTCGGGGCCACCAGCATTAAAAGCACCACCAGCACCATAAACAGCTCTGGAGCAGTAGTAGGTGGCCGTGTCACCATCCCTGAGATTGTTCATCTGCAGCGTCACCGTGCTCTGGGAGTTGTCCCTGGAGATGCTGAACCGGCCCTTGAACGAGGGCGCGTATTCTGTGTTGCCACTACTGGTGTAAATAGTTGCGACCCACTCCAGCCCCTTCCCGGGTGCCTGGCGCACCCAGTTCATGCCGTAGTTGCTGCCAAAGGTGAAGCCAGAGCCCTTGCAGAGGAGGCGCAGGGACCCCCCGGGTGTCTGGAGGCCCCTCCGGACTCCACCAGCGTCACGGCCGCCCGCAGCCCTGGGGAAGGAGGAAGGACACCAGTGAGTCGCCTGCTCCCACCATCATCATCATCATCTCCATCCCCACATCCTCACCACCCCCTCGTTACCTGGGAGGGCGACGAGGAAGAGGAGAATGGCAGAGGCACAGCAGGTGCCCATGGTGATGGGTGGTGCATTTATGCAAGGGGGTTGATGACACCAAGACAGGGGTTGGGGGTTTCCTATAGGGTGTAGGGGTGGGGGTGATTTGCTTAATGAGGTGGGAAGAGGGAAAGAAGGAGTGAGCTCGTTAGCAACACCTCCTGTGGGTATCAGATTGCTAACGAGCACACCTGTAGGGTGGTTTCTTTTGACTTATTTGATTAGCTCTGCATGGAATGAGGCACAGGGAAAAATTAATTAATTAGTTTCTAGAGTTTTATAAGTAATTAATTAACAGATTACAAGGGTTAGGTCTCAGATGTCCAGTGAAAACAAGGGGTGAATTAATTAATTTGAAGGTGTCCAGGGAAGCCGTGGCAGCTGTAGGATTTAATTAATTAAATATCACAGAGTCTCAGGGGTTGGAAGGGACCTCCAGAGCCCATGGGATCCAACCCCCTGTCCAAGCAGGGTCCCTAGGACAGGGCACACAGGTCGGTGTCCAGACGGGGCTGGAATCTCTCCAGAGAAGGAGACTCCACACCCCCTGGGCAGCCTGTCCCAGGGCTCCCTCACCCTCACGGGGAAGTTCTTCCCCAGATTGGTGCTGAACTCCCTGTGCTCCCATTTGAGTCCATCACTAAATACTGAGCCCAACGAGCAATTTAGAGACAGAGTATATCTTGTTTCCAGTTACAGGGCTTCCTAACGAGTCGGTGCAGGAATGTGTGTTTGAGCTCAGGTAGCCATGGAGAAGAAACATAAAGAGGATGAGCTGAGGGAGAGGAGGACGTCCAGCCTTCATCCCTAAAGCCCAGCAGCAGAGCCCCTGAGTGCCACTGAGCATGCTCTAGCTGGGAGGAGGGAATGGAAATGACTTCCTGGGAATAATTAGCATAACCCTGCCTTCCCCTACCTGACCGGTCACCTGCCTGACAGGCCTCCTTGTCTGACCTGACCGGCCGCCTTGCCAGACCAGCCACCTGACCTGACTGGCCACCTCGCCCGATCTGACCTTCCACCTGACCTGACCAGCCGCCTGACCTGACCTGACCGGCCCCCTGCCCGACTGGCCACCTGAGATGACCGGCCACATGCCCGTCCTGACTGGCCGCCTGACCTGACCGTCCGACTTGCCCTACCAGACCGGCCGCCTTCCTAATCTGCCTTGGGCTCTGTGCAGACCCCCTTTAATGGCTTCATTAACTGATTTCTCAGTTTCACCGTGCACCTGCCATGGGTTCTCTACATACCCCCTGTAATTAATTAATTCACTGATTTCTTCATTAATTTCACTGTTTGTCTGCTATGGGCACCCTATAGACTCCCTTTAATTACTTGATTAACTGATTTCCTGATTACTTTTGTTGTGCATATGACTTGGGCTCCATGGATACACCTTTTAATGATTTAATTAACTTATTTCTTGATTGCCTTCCGTCGTGTCTCTCCTCATAATTAATTAATTAACCCACACAGCTGCCACATCTTCCCTGGAGAATTTATAATTCATTTATTAAATCCTTGTTTTGACCAGGCACCTGAGACCAGATGCTTGTAATTCATTAATTAATTAATTAGCTAACTTATTAATTGTTCCCCTACCCTCATTCCCTGGAGAACTAATTAATTAAGTCCAAACCAAACCAAGTGGGTGCGCTTGTTAGCAATCCGATACCCAGGGGGAGGTAACGAGCCACCTCCACCATCCCATCTCATTATGCAAATCACCCCCCACCCCTCTGCCCTATAAGAACCCCCCAACTCCATCATGGCTCCATCACCCCCCTCCCCAAACCCACCACCCATCACCATGGGCACCCGCTGGGCCTCCACCATCCTCCTCTTCCTCGTCGCCCTCCCAGGTAACGAGAGGGTGGTGAGGACGTGGCGATGGAGATGATGATGATGATGATGATGGTGGGAGCGGGCGACTCACTGGTGTCCTTCCTTCTTCCACAGGGCTGCGGGCAGCCGTGACGCTGGTGGAGTCCGGAGGGGCCTCCAGACACCCGGGGGGTCCCTGCGCCTCCTCTGCAAGGGCTCTGGCTTCACCTTCAGCAGCTTTGGCATGTACTGGGTGCGCCAGGTGCCTGGGAAGGGGCTTGAATATGTCGGGAGTATTCACAGCAGTGGTAGTTACACCGACTACGCGCCATCGGTCAAGGGCCGGTTCAGCATCTCCAGGGACAACTCCCAGAGCACGGTGACGCTGCAGATGAACAGCCTCAGGGACGGTGACACGGCCACCTACTACTGCGCCAAACGTGCTTATAGTGGTTGTGGTTACAGTATTGGTGGCCCGAACCCTGTCCCCGTGTCCCCACCTGCCGGAAGAACAATTTGCGCTTATCACCAGCAGTTTTTGACCTGTCCTTCAGTATTTTCAGCCCAAATCCTGATAAGTTATCTTCAAACCCTGCCTATGGTGCCCACCAACCCCTGAAGCACTTTTCCCATTGGCTACATGGAGCCAAACACGGTCAGTGCTTGGCCTGAAGCAGCTCGAGCTGGGGGCAGAATGGCCAAGCCATGCAAGACGTTTCTCAAAGTGTTGGGCTGACCAGTTGAGGGTTGGGGTGAATAGAGCTGTGGTTTGAAAGGAACAGTCAAAGCTGGAGGCCAATGGCCGAGGGTTGGGCACAGGGCTCAAGGGGTTGGTGGGCACCACAGTCATATTTTGACCAAAGTGATGGAGTTTTGGGGAAAAAAACATCCAAGTTGGGTCAAAAAAAGTCGATGTGGGAGTACGAAATTGTTCTCCAGGGAGGTGGGGACACAGTGATGTGGTCGGGGCCACCAGCATGAACAGCAATATGGCCAGGAACACTTTTGGAGCCGTAGTAGGTGGCCGTGTCACCGTCCCTGAGGCTGTTCATCTGCAGCGTCACCGTGCTCTGGGAGTTGTCCCTGGAGATGCTGAACCAGCCCTGGAGCGATGGCGCGTAGTTTGTGTATCTACTGGTTCTGTCAATACTCGCGACAAACTCCAGCCCCTTCCCGGGTGCCTGGCACACCCATCCCATTTGGAAGCTGTCGAAGGTGAAGCCAGAGCCCTTGCAGAGGAGGCGCAGGGACCCCCCGGGTGTCTGGAGGCCCCTCCGGACTCCACCAGCGTCATGGCCGCCCGCAGCCCTGGGGAAGGAGGAAGGACACCAGTGAGTCGCCTGCTCCCACCATCATCATCATCATCATCATCATCATCATCATCATCATCATCATCATCATCATCATCATCATCATCATCATCATCATCATCTCCATCGCCACGTCCTCACCATCCCCTCGTCATCTGGGAGGGTGACGAGGAAGAGGAGGATGGGGGAGGCCCAGCGGGTGCCCATGGTGATGGGTGGTGGGTTTGAGGAGGGGGGTGATAGCGCCATGACGGTTTCAAGGGGTTCTTAAAAGGCAGAGGGGTGATTTGCATAACGAGGCAGGGATGGTGGAGGTGGCTCGTTACCTCCCCCTTGGTATCGGATTGCTAACAAGCGCCCCGATAGGGTTTGGTTTGGACTTAATTAATTAGTTCTCCAGGGGATGAGGATAGGGGAAAAAATAATAAATTAGCTAATTAGTTAATTAATTACAAGGGTCTGGTCTCAGGTGTCTGGTCAAAACAAAGAGTTAATCAATTAATTATAAAATCTCCAGGGAAGATGTGGCAGCTGTGCGGGTTAAATAATGAATTATGTGGAGATGCATAGTAGAAAGCAATCAAGAAATAAGTTAATTAAATCATTAAAGGGGGCATCCTGGGAGCCCATGTCAGATGCACGACAAAACTAATTAAGAAATCAGTAATCAAGTAATTAAAGAGGTCTATAGGGTGCCCACGGCAGACAGTGAAAGTAATGAAGAGATAACTTAATTAATTGATTACAGAGGGGGTCTCTAGAGAACCCATGGAAGGTGCACAGTGAAAGCAATTGAGAAATCGGTTAATGAAGCCATTAAAGGGGGTCTGCACAGAGCCCCAGGCAGATGACCAGCAAAAGTGCCTCTGCAGGGGCCCTGCTGGGCTTGTTGTTTGTACCCAGAGAAGGCCCAGTGGGGGATGGGAAGGGTGGAGGACGCCTGGGGCACAGTGACCATGATCTGAGAGAATTCTCAGTGCTGGGAGAAGGCAGGAAGGGAGAGAGCAGAACAGCCACCTCAGGCTGCCCTAGGGCTGCCTTTGGGCTGCTCAGCCAGCTGCTGGAGAAGATCCCAGGGGAGGCAGCCCTTGAGGGCAAAGGAGCCCAGGAGGGGTGGATGCTGCTCCAGAAGGAAATCTTGGCGGCACAAGAACAGGCTGTGCCAGGCTGTGGGAAGAGGAGTGGGCCAGGAAGGAAGCCAGCTTGGCTGAGGAGAGAGAGGTAGGAGGAGACTGGGGAAAAGGGGGGAAAAGAGGAGCTCTGGAAGAAGGGGCAGGTGTCTTGGGACGACTCTAGGGATGTGGGGAGATCGCGTGGGGAGAAAGTCAGAAGGGCTGAAGCCCAACTGGGACTCAGCCTGGCCAGTTCTGTACCAGAGAATCCAAGTCCTTCTCTAGGGAGATGAACAGGAACAGGAGGGTCAAGGCCTGGACAGGTCTTGACGATCAGGACAGGTGCCTGAAGACTGGAGGATGAGCAGTGTCACTCTGGTCTGACTACAGGCCAGTCAGCCTCAGCTCTGTCCCTGGAAAGGGGATGGAGCAGCTTGTGCTGGATGCCATCTCCAAGCAGTTGGAAGAGAAGAAGGTGATGAGGAGCAGTCAGCAGGGATTCACCAAGGGCAGATCGTGCTCCACCAATCCCATAGCCTCCTGTGACGTCATCATTACCGGCTGGGTCGATGGTGCTGGTGGGTGACGGGTTGGCCATGAGCCAGCAGTGTGGGACACAGGGGGCCATGGGCAGCCTCTGCTCAGTGTCTGTGGAGACAGGACAAGGGGCAATGGGCTCAAGTTGGAGCACAGGGAGTTCAGCACCAATGTGGTGCCAGACGCCCACCAAAGCCGCTCTCCCACTCTGCTGAGGGATGGGTCGGTCTCTGTACAGGCTGTAGATGGTCTCTGCTCCCCGTCCTTATCCATGGGCTGCGAGGGGACACCCGCTGCACCATGGGCTTCTCCATGGGCTGCAGGGGAATCTCTCTCTGGCACCCTAAGGGCTTCATTCTGCCCCCTCCCTCCTTGTGCCCTGGCCTTGGTGTCTGCACGACTTCTTACATCTTCTCACTCCCTTCTCTGGGGGCAAAATACAGCTGCGTGTTGGGCTTTTTTTCTACCAAACTGTGATTCTCAGAGGCGATGTGACCATCGCTGATGGGCTCAGCCTTGGTCAGTAGAGACTTTGGCCTTGAATTGGCCAATGTTTACAGTCCCTAACCCTAACTTGAAGCTGAAGGCCAATGGTCAAGGGTTTTAAAAGGTTCCAAGTGGTTGGTGGGCACCACAAAAATGTTTGAGAAAAGTGGGTAAGATTTGGGCAAAAATACTCAAAGATGGGTCAAAAAGTGTCAATATTGGACCAAAATTTTCACCTTGGAGGTGGGGAAATGGTGATGGGGTCAGGGCCACCAACATTATTACCACCAGTAGCACTTTTGGCGCAGTAGTAGGTGGCCGTGTCACCGTCCCTGAGGCTGTTCATCTGCAGCGTCACCGTGCTCTGGGAGTTGTCCCTGGAGGTGCTGAACTGGCCCTTGACTGATGACGTGTACCATGTGCTGCTCCCATCCTTGGTAACACGCGCCACGAACTCCAGCCCCGTCCCAGGCACTTGGCGAACCCAGGACATCCAGGTCCTGCTGAAGGTGAAGCCAGATCCCTTGCAGAGGAGGCGCAGGGACCCCCCGGGTGTCTGGAGGCCCCTCCAGACTCCACCAGTGTCACGGCCACCCTCAGCCCTGGGGAAGGAGGAAGGACACCAGTGAGTTGCCCCATCTGACTTGCCCAACCCTTGATGGGTTTTGCCCCAAACCCCAACCCATCACCCCAAACCTTGACCCCTGGAGGCATAGCAAAGGCTCGGCCCAGACTTGCTCCCCTTGAAGGATGCAGAGGCCTCTGGTGGAACCGGGAGACTCACTTGATGATTTCTGAAACTTTTTGAATTTTTTAATTTTTTTGCCCAAAATTTGGATTTTTAAACCCAAAAAATGTTGGGAGTGGAAGCACCGAGCTAGAATCACAGTGGTTATCCTGGTAGTATTGAATTTTGGGGCGCCGGAGCCGCCGTCACCGTCTCCTCCGGTAAGTCCTTGTCACCATCATCTCACCGGGACCAATTTTGGCATTTTTTGCCCCAAAATTTCACCTTCCTGGGGCGGGGACGTGTGGGTGAGGGGACGAGGGTCGACACACTCCCCCCAAAATTCCACCCTGGAGGTCGTCGTTGGGTCTAAATGTGGGGTTGGGGATTGGGGGGTGGTTTGGCCCTGGCTAGAGGCCAAATGCCCACCAAGCCGCTCGCTCACTCCCCCAGGACAGACAGACAGACAAATGGAGCCTCCGTGGGGTGGGACAGGGACAGTTCCTGACAGAAATCCCTGTGAGTGTAGAACAAGAACGGGCAGTTCCACTCCCCCCCAGTGCTGACACAGAGTCCCTGACTGACCCGACGGTTCCAGAGGGCTGCCTGACGGCCAGGACTGACTGAGCGGCCCCACACCCAGGCCACACTCAGCCTGTTCTGGAGGCAAACAGCCCCTCCCCTTTCTCTCCCAGCTGCTTTCATGGGGCAGTGGTGTCAGGGGGTGTGGAAAACAGCCCAGGCAAACTCAGCTCAGCTGTGCTGGCTGCTTGGGGAGCTGAGCTCTGGCCTGGCCAGCACCAGCACAGGTCTGAAACACTTCTTGGAGCAGAAGCAGTTGGTGGTGGGGCCAGAAAAGTCCCGAGAGGAGATGGGGACATGGGGACGGGGTTGGGGCCACCAGAAATATAACCACCAGTACCAGTAGCACCTTTGCCACAGAAGTAGGTGGCCGTGTCACCGTCCCTGAGGCTGTTCATCTGCAGCGTCACCGTGCTCTGGGAGTTGTCCGTGGTGATGGTGAACCGGCCCTGGACTGACGGTGTGTACCAGGTGCTGCCACTACTGGTGTAAATAGCTGCGACCCACTCCAGCCCCTTCCCAGGCGCCTGGCTTGCCCAAACCATGTATCTGCTGCTGAAGTCGAAGCCAGAGCCCTTGCAGAGGAGGCGCAGGGACCCCCGGGTGTCTGGAGGCCCCTCCGGACTCCACCAGCGTCACGGCCGCCCGCAGCCCTGAGGAAGGAGGAAGGACACCAGTGAGTTGCCCGCTCCCACCACCATCATCATCATCATCATCATCATCATCATCATCATCATCATCATCATCTCCATCGCCACGTCCTCACCACACCCTCGTTACCTGGGAGGGCGACGAGGAAGAGGAGGATGGGGGAGGCCCAGCAGGTGCCCATGGTGATGGGTGGTGGTTTTGGGGAGGGGGGTAATGGTGCCATGATTGGGTCGAGGGGGTTCTTATTTGGAAGAGGGGTGGAGGGTGATTTGCATAATGAGTTGGGGATGGTGGAGGTGGCTCATTACCTCCCCCAGCGTATCAGAGCCCTAACGAGCCCACCAATGTGTTTTGTTTGGCTTATTGAATTAGTTCTCTAGGGAACGAGGTTTGGGGAAAAATAAATAAATTAGTTAATTAACTAAATAATTAATTACAAAGGTCTTGTTCCAGGTGTGTGGTCAAAACAACGAGTTAATCAATTAATTATAAAATCTCCAGAGAATGTGTGGTAGGTAAATTAATTATTTATAGGGAGACACACGGTGGAAAGCAATTAAATAATAGGTTAATGAAGTCATTAAAGAAGGTATCCAGGGAGCCCATGTCAGATGCATGGAAAAAGTAATCAAAAAATAATTTAATTAAGTAATTAAAGGGATTCTGTATGTTATCCATGGCAGACAAAAAGTGAAAGTAATGAAGAAATCTGTTAATTAGTTAATTATATGGAGTCTCTAGAGAACGAATGGCAGGTGCATGGTAAAAGCAATTAAGAAATCAGTTAATGAAGCAATTAAAGGAGGTCTGCACAGAGCCCAAGGTAGATGCCCAGCAAAAGTAATTAAGAAATCTGTTAATTAAGTAACTATAGGGGGTGTCTAGGCTCAGGGGGCCTTTCCCGGGGGTCCAGCCCCCGCTTGGTCTCTCTTCCCCTTCCTGGAGGCTTCTGCACCCACCCTGAGCGGGGGCGTGGGCAGCTTTGCTCCAGGGGAGAAGAACTTGGCCTCCTCACCTCCTTTTTTGGACCCAAAGCTGCTCTTCCCATGGCTTCTCTGGTCACTTTGGACCCAGATCTCATCAAGCTTTGGGGCTACCAGTCCATCATGACCCAAACCTTCTCTTCCTTTGGCTTCTTCTGGTCCATTTTGACCCAAATCTGGTTTTCCTTTGGGTCCTTGGGCCAATTTTTTCCCCGATCTTGAATAACTTTGGGGTTTGGGGCCAATTTGGACACAAATCTGCTCTTCCTTTCCCTTTTTTGACCAATTTTGACCTAAATTCGCCAGGTGAGGGGAGGCAGCTGTGCTGATTGAGGGAGAATTGCTCCCCGCTGTGTCACCGCGGTCCTGCTGGTGGTTGGGGTGCTACTCACAGTGACACGGGTGATGACAAAAACCTGGCGCTTCCTTATTCTACTGAGGTTCTCAGCAAATCTGGGCTGGTTTTCCCAATTTTCCAGGGTTTTGACCCAGTCCTGGTCATTTTTGGACCTAAAGTTGGGGAATTTTCCACTTTCTACCCAAATATTTCAACTCTTCTCCAAATTTTGACCCATTTTTGCCCATATCTTCGCATTAATTTCCCATTTATTACACTTTTATCCCACAAATTTGGGCTTTGTTTGCCTAAAATTGTCACTTTCTGGCCCCAAATTGACCCTTTTAAACTATTTTGCCTCAAATATGGGCATTTTCAAACTAAAATTCCCATTTTGACCCAGAATCTGGGAATTTTTTACATTAAACCCAATTTTGACCTTAATATTTCAAGTTTTTTCTAACTTTTGCCCATTTTCCCCCAAATCTTCACATTATTTCACCAATTATTTAAATTTTTACGCCAAATATGGCCTTTTATTGCTAAAGAAATAGCATTTTCTCTCCAATATAGCAATTTTTTTACCTCTTTTTGCTCCATTTCCATCCAAATTTGGGAAACGTGACATTTTAGGGCATTCCCATTCCAATCTCTCCACCTCACTAGGATGAGCCTAAATCTGCCCTTTTTACCCCAATATTTCCTTCTTTGGGGGCAATTTTCATTGTTTTTTCGTAATGTTTCCCTTTTCCCACCAATTTGATGATTTTCAACCAATTTTTGCCCAAATCCGTTACTTTTTTCTCCTGAAATCCACCATTTGATGATTTTTTGACCTAAACTTGGGGAACTTTCCAATTTCTACGCAAATATTTAAATTCTTCTCCAAATTTTGACCCATTTTTGCCCATATCTTCACATTAATGTCCTATTTATGACACTTTTTCCACCAAATTTGGCCTTTGTGTGCCTAAAATTGTCACTTTTGGCCCCAAATTGAACCTTTTAACCTATTTTGCCTCAAATATGGGCATTTTTCAAACTAAAATTCCCATTTTGACCCAAAATCTGGGAATTTTTTACATTAAACCCATTTTTGACCAAAATATTTCAAGTCTTTTCCCACTTTTCCCTATTTTCCCCCCAAATCTTCACATTATTTTACCAATAATGAAATTTTCTACCCCAAATATGGTCTTTTATTGCCAAAAAATAGCATTTTTGCTCCAATGTAGCAATTTTTTCCTCTTTTTTTGCCCCATTTCCATCCAAATTTGGGAAACGTGACATTTTAGGGCATTCCCATTCCAATCTTTTCATCTCACTAGGATGAGCCTAAATCCGCCCTCTTTACCCCCTTTTTATCCCAATATTTTCTTATTTGTGGGAATTTTTCATTGTTTTTTGGCAATGTTTCCCTTTTCCCACCATTTATCAAAAAATTTTTACTCAAGCCCATCACTTTTCTCTCCCAAAATCCACCATGCACACAAAAAATTCCTGGAAATTTATGAAAGAATGTGAAAATTTAAAAATATTTTGAAAATTTTAGAGATTTTTTAAAAATATGGAAATGTTTTGAATTTTTAGACTTTTTTTTCCCAAAATTTATCTTTTTGACCCCAAAAAATTGTGTGGGGGGAAATTGCTGGGTGTGAATCATAGTAGTTATCCTGGTTGTATTAGTCATTGGGGTGCAGGAGCCGTCGTCACTGTCTCCTCCGGTAAGTCCTCATCACCATCATCTCCCCAGGACCAATTTTGACCTTTTTAGCCCCAAAATTTCACCATGCCAGGGCGGGGGAGGGTGGGGAAGGTGACTAGGGTCGATCCCCCATCCCCAAAATTCCACCCTTGAGGTCGTCGTTGCGTCAAAATGTGGGAGTTTTGGGGGAAGGAGGGAAATTCCATTTTGAGGTGAGAAATTTGATTTTTGGAGAGAATTTGGGGAATGTTGGTGAATTTG
The DNA here is from genome assembly GCF_964237585.1 of Gallinula chloropus. Taxonomy (NCBI): domain Eukaryota; kingdom Metazoa; phylum Chordata; class Aves; order Gruiformes; family Rallidae; genus Gallinula; species Gallinula chloropus. Next base: position 2,239,139 of record NC_140119.1, on the reverse strand, counting down.
GGGGGGGGGGGAGGTTAGTTAAGGTGGGTTTAGAGTGTCGCCCAGTCCGACTTGCCCAAACCTTGACTGCTTTTGCCCCAAACCCCAACTTATCACCCTAAAAATTGGACCCCTGGAGCCACGGCAAAGGCTCGGCCCAGACTTGCTCCCCTTGAAGGACGAGGATACAGACATGGAGGGTGATGATTGTGGGAGCAGGCAACTCACTGGTGTCCTTCCTCCTTCCCCAGGGCTGCGGGCGGCCGTAACGCTGGTGGAGTCCGGAGGGGCCTCCAGACACCTGGGGGGTCCCTGCGCCTCCTCTGCAAGGGCTCTGGCTTCAACTTCAGCAGATATGGCATGATGTGGGTGCGCCAGGTGCCGGGGAAGGGGCTGGAGTATATCACAGGTATTAACAGCGATGGTTACACAAGATACCCACCATCGGTCAAGGGCCGGTTCAGCATCTCCAGGGACAACTCCCAGAGCACGGTGACGCTGCAGATGAACAGCCTCAGGGACGGTGACACGGCCACCTACTTCTGCGCCAGAGCTACTAGTGTTGGTGGTAATTGGTGTGGTTTGGGCCTCAAGCGTGTGGCCTGAGTCCCCTGAGGCTGTTCCCCCCACCCCTCAGCCTCCATCTTCTCCCTCCCTGGCCCAATGGCACCCGGTTCTCCTCAGCCTCAGCCCTCGGCACCCAGTCTGGGACAGGAGCTCAAGGGCTGAGGGGTGGGGGGACCAGTTGAGTGTTGGGGGGACCAGTTGAGTGTTGGGGGGACCAGTTGAGGGGTTGGGATGAAGAACGTTGAGGTTGGAGGGAAACGGTCACAGGTGGAGGCCAATGGCCAAGGGTTGGGCAAAGGCCTCAAGGGGTCGATAGGCCCCACAGTTGGGTTCTGAAGGAAACTGGGGGACATGTGGGCCAGAAACACTCAAGAATGAGTCAAAAGGGTTTGAGAATGGGGCAAACATTTTCTCCAGGGAGGTGGGGACACAGGGACAGGGTCAGGGCCAGCAGCAACATCAGCAGCACTAACATAGTAACCACTAGCACGTTTTGCGCAGTAGTAGGTGGCCGTGTCACCGTCCCTGAGGCTGTTCATCTGCAGCGTCACCGTGCTCTGGGAGTTGTCCCTGGTGATGGTGAACTGGCCCTGGACCGACGGCGCGTAGATGGTGCTGCCACCACTGCTGGTGATAACTGCAACGTACTCAAGCCCCTTGCCAGGTGCCTGGCGCATCCAGCCCATGCCAGAGCCCTTGCAGAGGAGGCGCAGGGACCCCCCAGGTGTCTGGAGGCCCCTCCGGACTCCACCAGCATCATGGCCGCCCGCAGCCCTGGGGAAGGAGGAAGGACACCAGTGAGTCGCCCAGTCCCACCAGCACCCTCCATGTCCGTGTCCTCAACCTTTGAGGGGAGCAAATCTGGCTGGAGGCCCCTCCGGACTCCAGCAGCCTCACCCCTAATTTCCTCCCAAATTCCCTTGTTTCCCCCAAATTCTTTCATTTCCACCCAAAATCCCTCATATTCCTCCAAAATTCCCTTATTTCCAAAAAATTCCCTCATTTCCACCAAATACACATTTCCCCCCAAAATAACCTCATATTCCTCAAAAAATCCCTCATTTCTACATTCACTAATTAATCCCTAAAATACCCTGATATTCCTCTAAATTACCTAATTTTACCACGAATTCCCTCATATTTCCCCCAGTTCCTTCATTTCTCCTCAAACTCCCACATATTTCCCTCAAATTCCTCCCTTTTCCCTCAAATTCCCTCATTCCCCTCCAAAATTCCCTCATATTCCTCAAAAATTCCTAATTTTCCCCCAAATTCCCTCATATTTTACTCAAATTCCCTCATTTCCCCACTAAATTCTCTCATATTTCTCAAAAAATCCCACATTTCCACAAAATTCCCTATTTTTCCCCCAAAATTCCCTCCTTTGCCCCCCAAATTCCCTCACATTTTCCAGCTGTGACCGTTTCCCTCCCACCTCCCCGTGGTTGGAGTGGTTTGGGCCTCAAGCGTGTGGCCTGAGTCCCCTGAGCCTGTTCCCCCCACCCCTCGGCCTCCATCTTCTCCCTCCCTGGCCCAATGGCGCCCGGTTCTCCTCAGCCTCAGCCCTCGGCAGCCGGCCTGGGACAGGGGCCTAAGGGACAAGGGGTGGGGGAACCAGTTGAGTGTTGGGGGGACCAGTTGAGGGGTTGGGGGGACCAGTTAAGTGTTGGGGTGACCAGCTGGGTTGAAGAACGTTCAGGTTGGAGGGAAACGGCCACAGCTGGAGGCCAAAGGTTGGCAAAAGGCCTCCAGGGGTCGGTAGGCCCCACAGTTGGGTTCTGAAGGGAACTGGGGGAGATTTGGGCAGAAACACTCAAAAATGGGTCAGAAAAGGCTGAGAATGGGGCAAAATTTTTCTCCAGGGAGGTGGGGACACGGGGATGGTGTTGGGGCCCCCACCAACATAACCAGCATAACTACCAGCATATTTGGCGCAGTAGTAGGTGGCCGTGTCACTGTCCCTGAGGCTGTTCATCTGCAGTGTCACCGTGCTCTGGGTGCTGTCCCTGGAGATGCTGAACCGGCCCTGGACTGACGGCGGGTAGTAGGTGACACCACCGATGCCAATATATGCGACAGACTCCAGCCCCTTCCCGGGCACCTGGTCCATCCACTCCATGTAGGCGTTGCTGAAATCAAAGCCAGAGCCCTTGCAGAGGAGGCGCAGGGACCCCCCGGGTGTCTGGAGGCCCCTCCGGACTCCAGCAGCGTCACGGCCGCCCGCAGCCCTGGGGAAGGAGGAAGGACACCAGTGAGTCGCCCGCTCCCGCCATCATCATCATCATCATCTCCATCGCCACGTCCTCACCACCCCCTCATTACCTGGGAGGGCGACGAGGAAGAGGAGGATGGGGGAGGCCCAGCAGGTGCCCATGGTGATGGGTGGTGGGTTTGGGGAGGGGGGTGTTGGCACTACATTGGGGTTGGGGCGTTCTTCTAAGGCAGAGGGTTGTGGGGTGATTTGCCTAATGAGGCGGGGCGGGATGGGGTGGCTCGTTACCTCCCCTGGATATCGGATCATTAATGATCACACTCACTCAGTTTGGTTTGACTTGATTATTTCTCCAGGGTACTAGGTGTGGGGGAATATCAATTAAATAGTTAATTACTATAATTTATTACGAGGGTTTGCTCTCAGGAGTGTGGTGAAAACAAAAAGTGGCTCTTCCTTGTCAACCCCTTGGCCGTGTGGCCTGAGTCCCCTGACCCCGTTCCCCCCACCCCTCGGCCTCAACCTTCTCCCTCCCTGGCCCAATGTCACCCCTTTCTCCTCAGTCTCAGCCCTTGGCATCCGGCTGTGACAGTGCCCAAGGGCCGAGGGTTGGGGTGATAAGTTGAGTGTTGGGGTGACCTGTTGTGTGTTGGGTGGAACGGTCACGTCTGAATGGGGCTGGGGAAAGCTGGAGGCCAGTGGGCAAGGGTTGGGCAAAGGCCTCAAGGTGTTGGTGGGCACCACAGGCAGGTTTGAACCAAAGGGGTTGAGTTTTGATCTGAAGATAGGCAAAGATCGGTCAAAAGAGTTTGATACTGGGGCAAAACTCTTCTCCAGGGAGGTGGGGACAAAGAGACAGGGTCGGGGCCACGGCCTTCACCATCATCATCATCTTCTTTGGCACAGTAGTAGGTGGTCGTGTCACCGTCCCTGAGGCTGTTCATCTGCAGCGTCACTGTGCTCTGGGAGTTGTCCCTGCTGATGGTGAACCGGCCCTTGACCGAGGGCATGTAGCTGGTGCTGCTACCAGTATTGTAAATACCCGCGATGTACTCGAGCCCCTTGCCAGGCACCTGGCCCATCCAGCCCATCCTGTAGCTGCTGAAGGTGAAGCCAGAGCCCTTGCAGACCAGGGTCAGGGACCCCTCAGGTGTCTGGAGGCCGCTCCGGACTCCACCAGCATCACGGCCGCCCGTAGCCCCGGGGAAGGAGGAAGGACACCAGTGAGTCACCCAGTCCCACCAGCACCCTCCATGTCCGTGTCCTCGTACTTTGAGGGGAGTAAATCTGGCTCTGGGGGTCTCAGGGCCCAGGAATGGTCACGTCTGATGGTGCTGGGGAAAGCTGGAGGCCAATGGCGAAGGGATGGGCAAAGGCCTCAAGGGGTCAGTAGGCCCCACAGTTGGGTTCTGAAGGGAACTGGGGGAGATTTGGGCCAGAAACAATCAAAAATGTGTCAGGGGGTCCCTGCGCCTCCTCTGCAAGGGCTCTGGCATTGACCTCAGCAGCTTTGGCATGCAGTGGGTGCGCCAGGCACCCGGGAAGGGACTGGAGTGGGTCACAGGTATTTGGAGTGATGGGAGCAGCACCTTCTACGCGCCGTCAGTCAAGGGCCAGTTCAGCATCTCCAGGGACAACTCCCAGAGCACGGTGACGCTGCAGATGAACAGCCTCAGGGACGGTGTCACGGCCACCTACTACTGCACCAAAAGTGCTGGTACTGGTGGTGATTATCCTGGTGGCCCCGACCCCGTCCCCATGTCCCCATTCCCTGGAGAACAATTGCGAGTTCCAACAACAACTGGTTTTCACCCATTGAGTTGCCCAGTCCCACCATCAGCCTCCTCATCAGTGTCATTGTTCCTTGGGTGGATGACGTCTTGGTCAAGCCCTTGACAGTGCTCCCAAGGCCAAGGGTCTGGGTGACCTGTTGAGGTTTGGGGTGACCAGTTGAGGTTTGGAGTCAAGAGTGTTGAGGTTGGAGGGAACCAGTCAAAGCTGCAGGCCAATGGGCAAGGGTTGGGCAAAGGGCTCAAGAAGTTGGTGGGCACCACAGGCAGGTTCTGAACCAGAGAGGTTGAGAATTGGGCCAAACCTCATCAACGTTGGAGCCAAAATGTTCAACACTGGGGCCAAAACCCAACTGCCATGTACTTCTTCCTCCTCAAATTCTCTGTTACGGACCTTGGCTGCATCTCCACCACTGTTCCCAAATCCATGGCCAATTCCCTGTGGGACACCAGGGCCATTTCCTACACAGGATGTGTGGCTCAACTCTTTTCCTTTGTGTTTTTGATCTCCACAGAGCTCTGTCTTCTCACTGTCATGGCCTGTGACCGCTACGCTGCCATCTGCCACCCCCTGCACTACGGGACCCTCCTGGGCAGCAGAGCTGGTGCTGGGGCTGGTGGTGCTGGTTTTGGACTTCAGCAGCTACGGCATGGAGTGGGTGCACCAGACACCCAGGAATGGGCTCGAGCAAGTCACAATGATTAACAAGGATGGTGGCAGCACATGGTGTGCACCATTGGTCAAGGGCCGGTTCAGAATCTCCAGGGACAACTCCCAGAGCACGGTGACGCTGCAGATGAACAGCCTCAGGGACGGTGACACGGCCACCTACTGCTGCAGCAAAACTAGTGATGGTTATGATACTTATCCTGCTGGTGCCAACCCAGTCACCTCCCTGGAGCAATGCTGCTCTTCCCGTGGCTTCTCTGGTCACTTTGGACCCAGATCTCATCAAGCTTTGGGTCTACCAGTCCATCATGACCCAAATCTGATCTTTCTTTGGCTTCTTTGGTCCCTCCTTTGGTCCATTGTAGCTCAATCCTGGGTTTCTTTTGGTTCCTTGTGCCAATTTTGACTGAAATCTGGGGTTCCTTTGGTTCCTTGGGACAATATTGACCCAAATCTCATCAAGATTTGCTTCTCCTCGCAAATTTTTACACAAATCTTGGATAACTTTGGGGTTTGGGGCCAATTTGGACCCAAATCTGCTCTTCCTTTCCCTTTTTTGCCCAATTTTGACCCAAATCCACAGGTTGAGAGGAGGCAGCTGTGTCGATTGAGGGGGGATTTTGTCCCCCCTGTGTCACCGTGGTGCTGCTAGTGGTTGGGATGCTACTCACAGTGACGCGGGTGGTGACAAAAACCCAGCACATCCATGTTCTTCTGAATTGCTGAGCCCATTTGGGCTGGTTTTCCCAATTTTCCAGGATTTTGACCCAATTCTGGTCATTTTTTGACCCAAAATTGGAGAATTTTCCACTTTATACCCATTTTTCAATCAAATATTTCAACTCATCTCCCACGTTGGCCCCATTTTCCCCCCAATTCTTCACATTCATTTACCATTCCTGTCATTTTTTTCTCCAAAACCAGAGTTTTCCCACCAAAAATTAACATCTTTGACACAAAATTAGGGGTCAAAACATCAAATATTTAAAATCTTCCCCCCTTTGACCATTTTTTCTCCAAATCTTGACATTCCTTTACCATTTATGCCAAATTTACCCAAAAATGTGGCCTTTGTGTGCCTAAAACCATTACTTTTTGCCATAGATTGCACTTTTTTACCCCTTTTTTCCTCAAATATGGGCTTTTTTCAGCTTAAAATTGCTATTTTTGACCCAAAATTTGGGAATATTCTAATTTAAACCCATTTTGGAAACAAATATTTCAACTGTTTTCCAAATTTTGGTTTATTTCCCCCAAAATCTTCACATTCTTTTAATAATTATGTCATCTTTTGCCCCAAATATGGCCTTTCATTGCCATAAGTCAGCATTTTCACTCCAAAGTAAGTCTTTTTACACTCTTTTTGGCCAATTTCCTCCATATTTGGGCAACACTTGACCATTTTCCCCCCATCTCTCCCAATTTCTACAATGCACCCAAAAAAATCCTGGAAATTTTTTACATAATTTGAAAATATTAAATAAAATAAATTTCAAATAATTTTTGAAAAATCTGGAAGTGGTTTGAATGTTTTGAGTTTTTTTTCCCAAAATGTGACTTTTTAAACCAAAAAATTTTGGGAGGGGAAGCGCTGGGAGTGAATCAGAGTGATCTTCCTGGTTATATTAATGTGTGGGGCAAAGGAGCTGTCGTCACCGTCTCCTCCGGTAAGTCCTCGTCACCATCATCTCTCTGGGACCAATTTTGGCCTTTTTTGCCCCATAATTTCACCATCCCAGGGTGGGGGTGGGTGGGGAAGGTGATGAGGGTCGACCTCCCATCCCCAAAATTCCACCCTCGAGGCCGTCGTTGGGTCAAAATGTGGGGTTTTTAGGGGAAGGAGGGAAATTCAATTTCGAGGTGAGAAAGTTGATTTTTGGAGAGAATTTGGGGAATGTTGGTGAATTTTGGGGGGTTTTAATTAGGGCGGTTTTAGAGTGTCGCCCAGTCCAACTTGCCCAACCCTTGACTGCTTTTGTACAAACCCCAACTTATCACCCCAAACTTGGACCCCTGGAGCCACGGCAAAGGCTGGGCCCAGACTTGCTCCCCTTGAAGGACGAGGACACAGAAGTTGAGGAAGATGATGGTGGGAGCGGGCGACTCACTGGTGTCCTTCCTCCTTCCCCAGGGCTGTGGGCGGCCATGACGCTGGTGGAGTCCGGAGGGGCCTCCAGACACCCGGGGGGTCCCTGCGCCTCCTCTGCAAGGGCTCTGGCTACAACTTCGGCAGCACCCGCATAGGATGGGTGCGCCAGGCACCTGGGAAGGGGCTCGAGTACGTTGCGCAGATTAACAGCGGTGGTAGTTGGACAGACTACGCGGCATCAGTCGAGGGCCGGTTCAGCATCTCCAGGGACGACTCCCAGAGCACGGTGACGCTGCAGATGAACAGCCTCAGGGACGGTGACACGGCCACCTACTACTGCACCAGAGCTGTTTATGGTGCTGGTGGTGCTTTTAATGCTGGTGGCCCAGACCCCATCCCTGGTTCCCCAGCTCCATGCAGACGAACAGCCTCAGGGACGGTGACACTGCCACCTACTACTGCAATAAAGGGTTCACCCTGACGTTGCCAGTCAAGGTCTCCTGGAGCCACTTCAGCCTCAGCACCCTGATCCACCCGACGGTTGTTCTGATGTTCTTCAGGGGCTCTTGGGTCCGTGGGCATCTCCACGCCATCCTGTGACAGTGAGGTTCTCAGGCTGGGCAGAGATGTCTTGCCAGAGTGGAGCAGCCCAGATGGGGGATCGTCCCTCTCTGCTCTGCCCTGGGGAGGCCCCAGCTGGAGTCCTGTGTCCAGAGCTGGGGCCTCAACACAACAAAGATGTGGGGCTGTTGGAGAGGAGTCAGAGGAGCCACAGAGGTGATCAGAGGGCTGGAGCAGCTCCCCTATGAAGAGGCTGAGGAGCTGGGCTGGTTCAGCCTGGAGAAGAAAAGGCTGTGGGGGGACCTCATTGCAACCTTCCAGTCCCTGAAGGGAGCAGAGGAACAGGAGGGGAATCAGCTTGTTAAATGGATAGACAAAGGCAGGACAAGGGGGATAGATTAAAACTAAAGGAAGGAAGGTTTAGATTAGATATTAGGGGGAAGTTCTTTGCAGAGAAAGTGGTGAGGGGCTGGAAGCTCATTCAGCTTCATTCAGAACCCATCTGTAGGGCCTAGCAACCCCTTGAAGCCTTTGCCCAACCCTTGGCCATTGGCCTCCAGCTGTGACCGTTTACCTCTAACCTCAATGTCCTTCATCCAACCCCTCAACTGGTCCCCCCAACACTCAACTGGTCCACCCAACCCTTGTCCCTTGGGCCCCTGTCCCAGGCCGGGTGCCGAGGGCTGAGGCTGAGGAGAACCGGGCGCCATTGGGCCAGGGAGGGAGAAGATGGAGGCCGAGGGGTGGGGGGAACAGGCTCAGGGGACTCAGGCCACACGCTTGAGGCACAAACCACTCCGAACACGGGGAGGTGGGAGGGAAACGGTACGCGTAGCCGGCGCTGCCACCACTGGTAATATATCCGACGTACTCGAGCCCCTTCCCAGGTGCCTGTTGAGCCCAAACCATGTAGTAGTTGCTGAAGGTGAAGCCAGAGCCCTTGCAGATGAGGGTCAGGGACCCCCTGGGTGTCTGGAGGCCCCTCCGGACTTCACCAGCGTCACAGCCGCCCGCAGCCCTGGGGAAGGAGGAAGGACACCAGTGAGTCGCCCGCTCCCACCACCATCATCATCATCATCATCATCATCATCATCATCATCATCATCATCATCATCATCATCATCATCATCATCATCATCATCTCCATCGCCACATCCTCACCACCCCCTCGTTACCTGGGAGGGCGACGAGGAAGAGAAGGATGGTGGAGGCCCAGCGGATGCCCATGGGGTTGGGTGGTAGGTTTGGGGAGGGAGGTGATGGGACCACAACAGGGTCAGGGGGTTCTTATGGGGCGGAGGGGTGGGGGGTGATTTGCATAACAAGGCGGGGCAGGCAGGGAGGGAAGATGGGGGCTCGTTACCTCCCCCATGATTCCCCCAGGATCCCCCCTGGATCACTAATGAGAGCACAGACTTAGTTTGGTTTGACTGAATTAGTTCTCCAGGGAATATGGTGAAGGGGGAAAATAATTAATTAATTCATAGATTACAAGGGTCTGGTCTCAGGTTTCTTCTCAAAACATGGCGTTAATTAATCAACTAATGGTCTCCAGGGAAGCCATGGTAGGTTTAGGAGTTAATTAATTAAATATGGGGAGATGGGTTGCAGAAAGTAATTAGAAAATCTGTTAATTAATTGTAGGTGGTCTCTGGGCGAGCCCATAGCAGATGCATGTTGAAAATACGTTATAAATAATTTAATTAATTAATTCTAGTGTGTCTCTGTGGAGCCTATGTCATATTCATGGCACAAGTAATTAAGAAATCCATTAATTAATTCCTGAAATGGGGTCTGTGGGGGAGCCTGTGACAGACACATGGTGAAAGCAATGAAGAAATCTGTTAATTAATTAACTATAGGAGGTCTCTTGGAGACCCCACGTCACATGCAAGGCAAAAGTAATTAAGAAATGTGTTAGTTAATTAATTATAGGGCGTCTCAGGGAGAGCCCATGGCAGACACATGGTGGAAATAATTAAGAAATAATTAATTATATGAGGTTTCTGGGGAGCCTGTGGCAGATACACATCAAAATTAATGAAGAAATCCATTAAATAACTATAGGGGGTCTCCTTCCACATGGTCAGTCTATCAATCAATCAATTAATTAATTTCCCTGGGGGGAAACTGATCTAATTAACCTATCAATAGCACCTGTGTGAGTGTGTGTCTGCGTGTCTCTGGGGAATCTGTCAGACGAATTAATTAATTAAATTAATTAACAGAACTGAGAGTTTCCCCCACGGGAACCCACAGCAGGTGTGTAGGCAAAAAACAATCAGTTAATTAATTAATTAACAGGGGTGTCTGTTCCTGGGGCTAAAATAATTAATGAATTCACTAATTAACAGGTGTCTCTGGGAAAGAGGTTATTTGGCAAAACAACAAATTAATTAATTAATTAGTTCAGGGTCCCCTTAGGAGCTCGTGGACAAGTAAGTCAATTAACTAATTAAGCGCTGATCCTATGCTGAGCCCTGATTGCATCTGTGACCTTAGATAATTAATTGCAAGCCCTGATTGCTTTTTTACCCTGAACCTTGATTGCTTCTTTGCACTTAATTAATTAATTGCAAGCTCTGCAGTGCTCCATCCCTTGCTTTTAATTAATTAATTACAAGCTCTGCTTAATCACTTCTTCACCCTAAATAATTATTTACAAGCTTTGATCACTTCTTCACCACAATTAATTAATTAATTAACTGCAAGCCCTAATCCTTTCTTTACCCTTAATTAATTAATTACAAGCCCTGATTACTTCACCCCAATTAATTACCACCTCTACCTAATTAATTACTTACCATAATTACCATGCCCCAACTACCATACCCCAATCAATTTAATTACCAGCTGTGCTTGATCCCTTCTTTCCCCTTAATTAATGAATTATGACCCCATGTCTGGGGCTGGAGCTGAGCTCTGCCCTTCGCCAGGATGGGGTCGGGGGTTCTTATAGGGTGGGGATGTGGGGGGTGATTTGCATAACGAGGCGGGCGGGGAGTGGGGGGGCTCGTTACCTTCCCCTGGGTATCAGATCGCTAACGAGCACACCCACTGGGTTTGGTTGGACTTGATTAATTAGTTCTCCAGGGAATGAGGCACTGGGAAAAATGAAGCAATTAGTTAATCAATTAATTACAGGGGTCTGGTCTCAGGTGTCTGGTTAAAACATGGAGTTAATTAATTAATTAGAAGGTCTCCAGGGAAGACATTGCAGCTGTGTGGGTTAATTAATTAATTATGGGGAGAGGCACGGTGGAAAGCAATTAAGAAATAAGTTAGTTAAATTAATTAAAGGTCATCTATAGGGTGCCCACAGCAGACACAAGGTGAAAGCAATTAAGAAATCTGTTAGTAATTAATTAAAGGGTGTCTCTGGGGAGCCCATGTCAGATGCACAGGAAAAGTAATTAAGAAATGTTTTAATTAATTAATTTCAGGGTGTCTCTAGGGAAGCCCACACCAGGCTTACAGTGGAAGTAATTAAGTAATCAGTGAATTAATTAATTATATGGAGTCTCTGGGGAACCCATGGCAGGTGCACAGCAAAAGCAATTAAGAAATCAGTTAATTAAGCAATGAAAGGGGGTCTCCACAGAGCCCACGGCAGATGCACAGCAAAATTAATTAGCCAATCTGTTAATTAAGTAATTATAGGGGTTTTCTGGGGAGCCCATGGCAGACACACAGTGAAAGTAATTAAGAAATCTGTTAGTTAATTAATTATTGGAGGTCTATGGGGAGCCCATGACAGATGAATGTCAAAAATTACTAATAAATCAGTTAATTAATTAATTGCAGGTGGTTTCTGGAGAAAAACAGTTAGTCAATTATATAATTAAATTATTCCTCTGGCGGGAAACAGATGGAATTAATTAAATAATTCACAATTATATGTGTGTGTGTCTCGGGGGAATCTGTCAGGCTAATTAATTAATTAATTAATTATCAGACCTGAGAGTTTCCCCCAGGGAACCCGCAGCAGGTGTACAGCCAAAAAACAATCAGTTAATTAATTATTTACAGGGGTCTCTTGGGAAGCCAGCAGCCAGATGTACAGCCAAAGCAATTAATGAATACATTAATTAACGAAGGGGGGTATCTCTCTGGGGAAGCAGCCGTTCAGCAAAACAACCAATTTATTAATTATTTCCAGGTGTCTGGGGAGCTCGTGGGTGGGCGAGTTAATTAGTTAAGCCCGGGTGCTATGGTGAGCCCTGATCACTTCTGAGACCTTAATTAACATATTGCAAGTCCTGATCTCTTGTGTGCCAATAGTAATTAATTAAATCCCTGATTGCTTCTTTACCCTCAATTAATTAATCACAAGTTCTGCAGTGCCCTGATATCTTGCCTTTAATTATTAATTACACGCTCTGCCTCGTAACTTCTTCACCCCAATTAATTAATTACAGGCTCTATCTTGATCGCTTATTTGCCTTTAATTAATTAATTGCAAGCCATGATCACACCTTTATCCCAATTAATTAGTTTATTCCCAGCTCTGATCCCTTCTTTGCCCTTAATTAATTAATTACGACTTCAACACCGGCACCAAAAGCGAGCCTGTGCCCACCCTCCCCCACCCCGGAATTGGGGGAATCTGGGGCATTTGGGGAAAAAGTGGGAATTGGGAGTGGGGAGGGAATTTTATTGGGAAAAGTTGGAAAATTGGGGGGGAATGAGGGAATTTGGGGAGAAATGATGGAATGTGGGGGGAATTACAGACTATTTTTGGGAAAGGAAGGAATTTGGGGGGAAATGAGGGATTTCGGAGGAAATAAGGGAATTGGGGGGAATTAGGGAATTTGAGAAGAATTAGGGAATTTGGGGGAATTAGGGAATTTTGGGGGAAATAAGAGAATTTTGGGGAAAAATAGGGGATTTGGGGGTAATTAGGGAATTTTGGGGGGAAATTAAAGAGTTTTTGGGGGAAATGAGGGATTTTGGAGGGAAATGAGGGCATTTGGGGTAAATTAGGGATTTTGGGGGAAATGGGAAATCAAAGAATTTTGGGGGTAAATGAGAAAATTTAGAAGAAATTAGGGAATTTTTGAAGGAATATGAAAGAATTTGGGGAGAAATGAGGGAATTTCAGTTGAAATGAGGGTAATTGGGAGGGGGGAGAAGACAGAATTCTGGGAGGAATGGGAAAATTTGGGGCAAAATGATGGAACTTGGGGGGAATATGAAGAAATTTCTGGTGAATATGAGGGAATTTGGGAGGAAAATAGGGATTTGGGGTGGGAATTAGAGAATTTTGGGAAAAATGAGACAATTAGAAGGGAAATGAGGGAATTTGGGTGGAATATGAGGCAATTTAGGGGGGAATTGGGGAATTTAGGGGAAATTAGGGCATTTGGGGAGGAATATGAAGGAATTTGGGTGGAAATGAGGGAATTTGTAGAGCGAGCTGACAGAATTCTAGGAAGGGAGAAATTTCGAGCAAAATGAGGGAATTGGGAGTAAATTGAGGAATTTGGGGTGAATATGAGAGAATTTGGGAGAAATGCAAGGGAATTTGAGATTAAATTTGGAAATTTTGGAGGAAATTAGGGAATTTCAGGAAACATGAGAGAATTAGAAGGGAAATGAGGGAATTTTGGGATAATATGAGGGAATTTCGGGGAAATTAGGGAATTTGGGTAGAATAGGAGGGAATTAGGGGGGAAATGAGGGAATTTAGGGGAGAATGTGAGGGAATTTAGGGGGAAAATGTGGGAATTTGGGGCTGTGGACTGAAGTTTTCTGGATTCCCAGACAAGATTTTGAAATACAGGGTGTGGATTTGGGGGAAAAAGTGGGAATTCTTGGGGGAATAAGCAAGACTCTGGGGGAAAAACCTGCGGATTTTGGAGGAAGAAGTGAGTGTTTGGAGGAAGATATGGGGATTTTGGGGAATTCACATTTCCTTGTGCACAGAGAACATCCCAGAGCAACCGGAGGTGAAGCCCGATGAGTCATGGCTGGGATTCCAGGAAGAATTTGGGTGAAATTCCAAAGGTTTTGGGTTTTGTGCTTGGAACGAGACCTGGATCTTTGTGCCAGGACACCAGGGAGATGCTGGGAGGTGGGGACATGGCGATGGGGTGGTGACCACCATCACCACCACCACCACCGTCTCTGGCTCAGTAGTAGGTGGCCGTGTCATCGTCCTTCACTGATGATGCGTATCGGGCATCTCAACCATCTCCAGCCCCTTCCTGGAAATCCCCAATGCCCCGGGGTCTTTGATGGTTGGATCAAGAGTTGTCCCAGTTGACCCATCTCTTGGCCACTGGCCTAGAGTACTGACAAGTTCCCTCCAACTTCAACCCTTTTCACCCCAACTCTCAACTGGTCACCCCAAACCTCAACTGGTCACACCAACCCTTGGCCCTTGGAGCGACGCCTGGCCCAGCTTTGCCGTTCTGCCCCCAGCTCGGGCTGCTTTGGGACAAGCGCTGACCCTGTGGCCAATGGTTGGGCAGAGGGCTCAAGGGGTTGCTGGACACAACAGGCAGGTTCTGAACAACTGTGGGAAAGATTTGAGCTGAAAATACTCAAAGGTGAGTCAGAAAGTGTTGATGATGGGCCAGAATGGTTCTGCTGGGAGGTGGGGATACGGGGATGGGGTTGTGACCACCAGCACCATAATCACCACCAGTACTTTTGGTGCAGTAGTAGGTGGCCGTGTCACCGTCCCTGAGACTGTTCATCTGCAGCGTCACCGTGCTCTGGGAGTTGTCCCTGGAGATGCTGAACCGGTCCCGGACAGATGGCGCGTAGCTGGTGCCGCTACCAGTGCTGCCAATCCCCGCCACATACTCCAGTCCCTTCCCGGGTGATTCACGCAACCATCCCATGCCAGTGTCGCTGAAGTCAAAGCCAGAGCCCTTGCAGAGGAGCCATTGCCACGTCCTCACCACCCCCTCGTTACATGGGAGGGCGACGAGGAAGAGGAGGATGGCGTAGGCCCGGCAGGTGCCCATGGTGATGGGAGGTGGGTTTGGGGAGGGGGGTGATGGAGCCATGATGGGGTTGGGGGGTTCTTATTGGGCGGAGGGGTGGGGGATGATTTGCACAACGAGGCGGGGATGGTGGAGGAGGCTCGTTACCTCCCCCTGGGTATCGGATTGCTAACAAGCACACCCACTTGGTTGGGTTTTATCTTAATTAATTAGTTCTCCAGGGAATGAGTGAAGGGGAATAATTAATGAATTATCTGATTAATTAATTAATTACAAGTGTCTGGTCTCAGGTGTCTGGTCAAAACAAGGAGTTAATCAATTAATTATAAAATCTCCAGGGAAGATGTGGCAGCTGTGCAGGTTAAATAATGAATTATGTGGAGAGGCAGGGTGGAAAGCAATCAAGAAATAAGTTAATTAAATCATTAAAGGGGACATCCCGGGAGCCCATGTCTTATGCACGACAAAAGTAATTAAGAAATCAGTTAATCAAGTAATTAAAGGTGGTTTATAGGGTGCCTACAACAGAGAAACATGTAAAGTAATAAAAGAAATTAGTTAATTATTTAATTACAGGGAACCCATGGCAGGTGCACAGTGAAAGCAGTTGAGAAATCAGTTAATGAAGCCATTAAAGGGGGTCTCCACAGAGACTAATTAAAAAATCTGTTAATTAAGTACCTATAGTGGGTGTCTATGCTTAGGGAGCCTTTCCCGGGGATGCAGCCCCTGCTTGGTCCCTCTTCCCCTTCCTGGAGGCTTCTGCACCCACCCTGAGCAGGAGCGTGGGCAGCTTTGCGCCAGGGGAGAAGAACTTGGCCTCTTCACCTCCTTTTTTGGACCCAAAGCTGCTCTTCCCGTGGATTCTCTGGTCACTTTGACTCAGATCTCAACAACCTTTGGGTCTACCAGTCCATCATGACCCAAACCTGCTCTTCCTTTGGCTTCTTCTGATCCATTTTGACCCAAATCTGGGGTTCCTTTGGTTCCTTGGGCCAATTTTTACCCCAATCTTGAATAACTTTGGGGTTTGAGGCCAATTTGGACCCAAATCTGCTCTTCCTTTCCCTTTTTTGACCAATTTTGACCTCAATTCACCAGGTGAGGGGAGGCAGCTGTGCTGATTGAGGGAGAATTGCTCCCGCTGTGTCACCGTGGTGCTGCTGGTGGTTGGGGTGCTACTTATGGTGACACGGGTGATGACAAAAACCCAGCGCTTCCTCTTTCTACTGAGGTTCTCGGCAAATTTGGGCTGGTTTTCCCATTTTTCCAGGGTTTTGATACAGTCCTGGTCATTTTTGACGTAAAGTTGGGAAATTTTCCACTTTTTACCCAAGTATTTCAACTCTTCTCCAAATTTTGACCCATTTTTGCCCATATCTTCAAATTGATGTCCTATTTATGACACTTTTTCCCCAAATTTGGCCTTTGTGTGCCTAAAATTGTCACTTTGTGCCCCCACATTGAACCTTTTCACCTATTTTTCCTTAAATATGAGCACTTTTCAACCTAAAATTGCTTTCTTACATTAAACCCATTTTTGACCCAAATATTTCAAATATTTTCCCACTTTTTCCCATTTTCCCCCAAAATCTTCACATTAATTTACGAATTATTAAAATTTTTACCGTAAATATGGCCTTTTATTGCCAAAAAATAGCATTTTCTCTCCAAAGTAGTTATTTTTTACCTCTTTTTGCACCATTTCCGTCCAAATTTGGGGAACATGTGACATTTTATGGCATTCCCATTCCAATCTCTTCATCTCACTAGGATGAGCCTAAATCTGCCCCTTTTGTCCCCTTTTTACTCCAATGTTTTCTTATTTGGGGGAATTTTCCATTGTTTTTTGGTAATGTTTCCCTTCTCCCACCATTTTTCAATGCATTTTTGAGCAAATCCATCACTTTTCTCTCCCAAAATCCACCATGCACACAAAAAATCCCAGAAATTTATGAAAGAATGTGAAAATTTTAAAATCATTTGTAAATTTCACAGAATTTTTTAAAAATCTGGAAATGTTTTAAATTTTTTAGAATTTTTTTCCAAAAAGTTATCTTTTTGACCCCAAAAAGTGTTGTGAGGGGAAGTTCCAGGTGTGAATCATAGTAGTTATCCTGATCGTATTGATCATTGTGGCACCGGAGCTGTCGTCACCATCTCCTCCGGTAAGTCCTCGTCACCATCATCTCCCTGGACCAATTTTAACCATTTTTGCCGCAAAATTTCACCATCCCCAGGCAGGGGCAGGTGGGGGAGCTGACAAGAGTTGACTGAACAACCCCAGAATTCCACCCTTGAGGCTGTCGTTGGGTCCAAATGTGGGGTTTTTGGGAGGAGGAGGGAAATTGCATTTTGAGGAGAGAAATTTGATTTTTGGAGAGAACTTGGGGAATTTTGGGGCAACACGGCCATGGTCGGGCCCGAAGCAGCCCAAGCTCAGAACAGCACAGCCAGGTGAGATGCCCAGCCCATCAGGCGACTCACGGGGGGGTGTCATGGCACTCAGCCTGGAATGGCCCTGAGGCCCCATCTCAGCAGAGACAGCCCCTGGGGAGCTGTGTCCAGAGCTCAGACAGGAGCTGTCCTGCACAACCAGACTGAATGGGGAACCCAAACCTGGGCTGAGCCCTGGGATTCCTCCAGCAAACAATATGCCCTGAGCCCCGATCCAGCCACTATCCAGCTGCCTGGCAGGGAGCTAAAGGCAGCCAGGGGGTCTGCAGTGCAAAGAGATGCAGCAGATAGGGCATGAGAGAAGGGGGATGACTGCTAATGACAGACATGGGAGGTGGCATTGTCCCCTGGGACACAGTCCTGCCCACTGACATCGACATCAGCCAAACAATGGAATAAACCCCCTTGGATTCAGTCTGAGATGGGGGAGCCACTTCTCCAGCTCTGTGGGGAGACTCTTCCCCCTCAGCCAGGATGCTGGAGACTCTTCCCCTTGGCTGGGAGCCTGGAGACAGTAGTGAATGCCATCTGGTCCTAGTGACTTGTGGGTCTCTAACTGGCCAAGCAGGTCACTCATCATTTCCTCTTGACCCATGGGAGCTTTGTGGTGCTTCCCCTCCCTGTCAGCCCCTTCCTGAGGATGGGCACTCAGGGAACATCCAACTTGACTAGGAAAGGCTGAGGGAAAGAAAGAATTCAGGACCTCAGCCTTGTCCTCATCCCTTGTCACTCCTGTTCCCCCTGCGTCCATTATCAGTTTTTTCTTACCCATCATCGAGTATTTTCAGCCCAAATCTCACCCACTGTTGTTAAGAA
The DNA here is from genome assembly GCF_964237585.1 of Gallinula chloropus. Classification (NCBI taxonomy): domain Eukaryota; kingdom Metazoa; phylum Chordata; class Aves; order Gruiformes; family Rallidae; genus Gallinula; species Gallinula chloropus. The sequence continues at coordinate 2,221,045 of NC_140119.1, read as the reverse complement.
CCTCTTGTGGTGCCCACCAACCCCTTGAGCCTTTTTCCCAAACTTCGGCCATTGGCCTCCAGCTCTGACCGTTTCCCTGCAACCTCAAAGCTCTTCACCTCAAACCCTCAACTGGCCACCCCAACTCTCAACTGGTCACCCCAACCCTCAATCTGTCTCCCCACATCTCAGCCCTTGCAACACCTACAATAGCTCAGACCGTCTTTTCTCCCCTAAAGGGACAATGAGGCAGATGAGGAGGGTGATGGTGGGATTGGGCAGCTTGGTGGGTGAAAACCAGTTGATGTTGGAGCTCAAAATTTTTCTCCAGGGAGGTGGGGACACAGGGACGGGGTCGGGGTCACCAACATTCTGAAGACCACCACTACGAGACTGTTTGGCGCAGTAGTAGGTGGCCGTGTCACCGTCCCTGAGGCTGTTCATCTGCAGCGTTACCGTGCTCTGGGAGTCGTCCCTGGAGATGCTGAACCGGCCCTTGACTGATGGGGCATAGTAGGTGTCAGCACCACTGGGGTAAATAGTCGCAACCCACTCCAGCCCCTTCCCGGGCGCCTGGCGCACCCAGTCAATGTAGGCGCTGCTGAAGTCGAAGCCAGAGGCCTTGCAGAGGAGGCGCAGGGACTCCCCGGGTGTCTGGAGACCCCCTCTGAACTCCACCAGCGTCTCGGCCGCCCGCAGCCCTGGGGAAGGAGGAAGGACACCAGTGAGTCGCCTGCTCCCAACATCATCATCATCATCATCATCATCATCATCATCATCATCATCTCCATCGCCACGTCCTCACCACCCCCTCGTTACCTGGGAGGGCGACGAGGATGAGGAGGATGGTGGAGGCCCAGCGGGTGCCCGTGGTGATGCGTGGTGGATTTGGGGAGGGGGGTGATGGCACCATGACCGGGTCGGGGAGTTCCTTTGGGGTGGGGGGTGATTTGCATAACAAGGCGGGACAGGAGAGAAGGGGGTGGCCTCGTTACCTCCCCCTGGGTATCGGATCGCTAAGGAGCTGTTGCAGTTTGGTGTGGCTGTGCTGCTGAGGTGGCTTTTGCCAGCAGCAGCTACAGCTCTCTGCAAGTCCCAGACAGTAAACATCAGCCAGTTCAAGGCCAAATTGCTGCTGAGCAGGGCTGAGCCAATGGGAGATGGTCACAGCGCCTCTGGGAATCACAATTAGGAGGAGAAACCCTGCAGGCAGGAGCATTTTACCCCCGAGAAGGGAGTGAGAGGATGTAATGAGCTGCACAGACACCACGGCCAGGCCTGAAGGAGAGGAGGGGAGGAGGAATGAGGTGCCAGAGAGAGAGATTCCCCTGCAGCCCGTGGAGAAGCCCATGGTGCAGCGGGTGTCCCCTCGCAGCCCATGGATAAGGACGGGGAGCAGAGACCATCTACAGCCTGTGCAGAGACCGACCCACCCGCGCAGCAGAGTGGGAGAGCGGCTCTGGTGGGCGTCTGGCCTCCAGCCAGGGCCGAACCACCACCCACGGCCAGTTAATGTCTGGAACAAAATCAATGGAGGTTGGAGGGAAACGGTCAGAGGTGGAAGGAAATTGCCAAGGGTTGGACAAAGGGACCCAGGGGTTGGTGTGCGCCACAGGCAGGGGTTGAAGTAAACTGGTCGAGCTTTGGCACTAACCACTCAAAGCTGGGTCAAAAAAGGATGAAAACGGGCAAAAACTTTTCTCCAGGGAGGTGGGGACACGGGAACAGGTTTGGGGCGACAAGCAAGATAATAACCAGCATAACCAGTACCAGCATTTTTGGCGCAGTAGTAGGTGGCCGTGTCACCGTCCCTGAGGCTGTTCATCTGCAGCGTCACCGTGCTCTGGGAGTTGTCCCTGGAGATGATGAACCGGCCCTTGAACGTTGGTGCATACCATGTGCTGCCACCACTATTACTAATCTCCGCGACCCACTCCAGCCCCTTCCCATGTGCCTGGCGCACCCAGAATATGTTGTAGTTGCTGAAGTCAAAGCCAGAGCCCTTGCAGAGGAGGCGCAGGGACCCCCCGGGTGTCTGGAGGCCCCTCCGGACTCCACCAGTGTCACTGCCGCCCACAGCCCTGGGGTAGGAGGAAGGACACCAGTGAGTCACCCGCTCCCACCATCATCATAATCATCATCATCATCATCATCATCATCATCATCATCATCATCATCATCATCATCATCATCATCATCATCATCACCATGTTCTCACCACTCCCTCATTACCTGGGAGGGCGACGAGGAAGAGGAGGATGGTGGAGGCCCAGTGTGTGTCCATGGTGATGGGTGGTGGGTTTGGGGAGTGGGGTGATGACACCATGACATGGGTCAGAGGGTTCTTATAGGGTGGAGGGGTGGGATCTGATTTGCATATTGAGGCAGGGAGGGGGAAAGAAGGGGTGGGCTCGTTAGCAACACCTCCCGTTGGTATGAGATTGCTAACGAGCACACCCATAGGGTGGTTTCTCTTGACTTATTTGATTAGCTCTGCATGGAATGAGGCACAGGGAAAAATAGTTAATTAGTTTCTATTAGTTAACTAAGTAATTAATTAAGAGATTACAATGGCCTGGTCTGAAATATCCAGACAAAAAAAGGGGTAAATTAATTAAAAAGGGGTTAAAGAAGCTCTGCACAGAGCCCAAGGCAGATGCCCAACAAAAGTAATGAAGAAATCTGTTAATTAAGAAATTATAGGTTGTCTCTAGGCTCAGGGGGCCTTTCCCAGTGGTCCAGCCCCACCTAGGTCCTTCTTCCCCTTCCTGGAGGCTTCCACACCCACCCTGAGTGGGGGCGTGGGCAGCTTTGCTCCAGGGGAGAAGAACTTGGCCTCCTCACCTCCTTTTTTGGACCCAAAGCTGCTCTTCCCGTGGCTTCTCTGGTCATGTTGGACCCAGATCTCATCAAGCTTTGGGTCTACCAGTCCATCATGACCCAAATCTGCTCTTCCTTTGGCTTCTTCTGGTCCATTTTGACCCAAATCTGGGGATCCTTTGGTTTCTTTGGGCCAATATTGACCCAAATCTCATCAAGCTTTGAGTATCCTGGCAAATTTTTACACCAATCTTGAATAACTTTGTGATTTGGTGCCAATTTGTACACAAATCTGCTCTTCCTTGATCATTTTTTCCCAATTTTGACCCAAATCCAATGGGTGACTGTAGACAACTGTGCTGATAGAGGGAGATTTTGTCCGCCCATGTGTCACAGTGGTGCTGCTGGTGGTTGGGGTGCTACTCACTGTGACATGGGTGTTGACCGAAAATAGGTGCTTCCTCTTTCTTCTGAGTTTCTCGATAAATTTGGGCTTATTTTCCCAATTTTCCAGGAGTTTGACCCAATTCTGGTCATTTTTTGATCCAAATTTTTTTTTCCACTTAATTCCCATTTCTCACCCAAATATTTCAACTTTTGTCCAACTTTTGCCCCATTTTGCCCAACTCTTCACATTCTTTTACCAATTATGTCACATTTTGCCCCAAATATTGACTTTTATGGACAAAATTCAGCATTTTCTCCCCAAAGCCTCTCTTTTTTACTATTTTTGCCCCATTTCCCTCCAAATTTGGGCAACTTTGGCCAAATTTAGTGCATCCCCCCATCTTTCGGTCTCAGTACAATGAGCCCAAATCCAATTTTCCCCCCTTTTTTATCCCAATTTTTGATGATTTGGGGAAATTTGTCATCATTTTTGTAATTTTTCACATTCCTTGCCATTTTTCATCCAATTTTTGCCTAAATCCATCACATTTCTCTCCCAATTTCCACCATGCAACCCAAAAAATGCCAGAAATGTTTGAAATTATTTGAAAATCTTTTAAAATGAAAAATTCAAGGAATATTTGAAAATTCAGTGTATTTTTTTAAATTTTTATTGTTTTTTCCCACAAATTTGGCTATTTAAACCCAAAAAAAGTTGGGAAGGGAAGCACAGGGCGTGAATCTCAGTGGTTATCCTGGTTGGATTGAGTTCTGGGGTGCAAGGATCGTCGTCACTGTCTCCTCCGGTAAGTCCTCGTGACCATCATCTCACCGGAACCAATTTTGGCCTTTTTTAACCCAAAATTTCACCTTCCCGGGGCGAGGACGTGTGGGTGAGGGGACGAGGGTCAACACACTCCCCCCAAAATTCCACCCTGGAGGCCGTCGTTGGGTCTAAATGTGGGGTTGGGGGGTGGGGGGTGGTTTGGCCCTGGCTAGAGGCCAAATGTCCACCAAGCCGCTCGCTCACTCCCCCGGGACAGACAGACAGACAGACAAATGAAGCCTCCGTGGGGTGGGACAGGGACAGTTCCTGACAGAAATCCCTGTGAGTGTAGAACAAGAACGGGCAGTTCCACTCCCCCCCAGTGCTGACACAGAGTCCCTGACTGACCCGACGGTTCCAGAGGGCTGCCTGACGGCCAGGACCGACTGAGCGGCCCCACACCCCGGCCACACTCAGCCTGTTCTGGAGGCAAACAGCCCCTCCCCTTTCTCCCCCAGCTGCTTTCATGGGGCAGTGGTGTCAGGGGGTGTGGGAAACAGCCCAGGCAAACTCAGCTCAGCTGTGCTGGCTGCTTGGGGAGCTGAGCTCTGGCCTGGCCAGCACCAGCACATTACCCACCCCTGTTTCCACACCATCTCCACCATGCCCAGATCTTACATTGGCAGAGCCCTGGGCAGGTTCATAACATCATTCCCCTGCCATGGACTGATTTTCCACACCAAGAATTGAGTGGCTGTCCTCCCCTCGAATTCAATCCCCTGGGGGTACACACTGCATTTCCCCACCCTTTCCCATCACCCACCAAGGGCACCCAGGTCCCTGAGCAAAAGCTCATCCCAAGGATGGGTTTGCCTTTGCCTGCGGCAGGAATCACCCGGACTGGTTTTGCCAACTGGTTTTAATGGACTTTATCCCTCTCTAGAGTCTGTGGGAGTTTTGCTTGGGCAGGGCCAGCTCGATGGGGAGACCCCCTGGAACTACCCAGCCACGTGGCTTTGGCTAAATGCAGATCCCAGTTCTAGAGGGTTCCACCACCCCTTGTACCTCTCGCTCTTCCCGGGGGCTGGTGCATGGTGGGGGATGTGATACCCCATTGGATGGCGTGTTCCTGGGCCCAGGTGTCTATGAGATCATTCCAGACATGAGTCCCCTTGTCCCACTGGATACTTTCTGGAGGGCCATGTCGCCAGAGCTGGGGCCCCCAACACAAGAAAGATGTGGGACTGTTGGAGAGGGTTCAGAGGAGATACAGAGATGTTTAAAGTGCTGGAGCAGCTCCCCTATGGAGAGAGGCTGGGGGAGCTGGGCTGGTTCAGCCTGGAGAAGAGAAGGCTGGGGGGGGACGTCATTGCAGCTTTCCAGTGCCTGAAGGGAGCAGAGGAACAGGCGGGGAATCAGCTTGTTTAAAGGGCAGAGACTTGCAGGACAAGGGGGATGGAGTGAAGCTGGAGGAGGGAAGGGTTAGAGGAGATATTAGGGGGAAGTCCTTTACAGAGAGAGTGGTGAGGGGCTGGAACAGGCTGCCCACAGAGGGGGTGGGTGACCCATCCCTGGGGGTGTTCACGGCCAGGTTGGATGGGGCCCTGGCAACCTTGTGTAGCTCCAGGTCTCGAGATTGGTGTCCCTGCCTTTAGCAGGGGTGTTGGAGCTCTGTGACGCTTGGTGTCACTCCCAACCAAGAGCAGTCTGGGATTCTATGATAAGAACCCCCGACCCTGTCGTGGCGCCATCACTCCCCTCCCCAAACCCACCACCCATCACCATGGGCACCCACTGGGCCTCCCCCATCCTCCTCTTCCTTGTCGCCCTCCCAGAAAACGAGGGGGTGGTGAGGACGTGGCGATGGAGATGATGATGATGATGATGATGATGATGATGATGATGATGATGATGATGATGATGATGGTGGTGGGAGCGGGCGACTCACTGGTGTCCTTCCTCCTTCCCCAGGGCTGCGGGCGGCCGTGACGCTGGTGGAGTCCGGAGGGGCCTCCAGACACCCGGGGGGTCCCTGCGTCTCTTCTGCAAGGGCTCTGGCTTCACCTTCAGCAGCTGTGCCATGGTCTGGGTGCCTGACGCACCTGGAAAGTTAGTTTTTCTCCAACACATCTCCATGTGGCCTGAAACTCTTGTTGGAGCAGAAATGGCCGGAGGTTGGGCCAAGATTTTCCTGAGGGGCGGTGGGGACACGGGGATGGGGTCACAGCCACCAGAAACAGCAGAACCATATTTATAACCATCTTTGGTGCAGTAGTAGGTGGCCGTGTCATTCTCCCTGAGGCTGTTCATCTGCAGCGTCACCGTCCTCTTCGAGTTGTCCCTGGAGATGCTGAACCGGCCCTGGACTGACAGCGCGTAGGCTGCGCTGCCACCACCACTGCTAATTCTTGCGACCCACTCCAGCCCCTTCCCAGGTGCCTGGCGCATCCAGCCCATGCCTTTGTTGCTGAAGTCAAAGCCAGAGGCCTTGCAGAGGAGGGTCAGGGACTCCCCAGGGTTTCTGGAAGCCCCTCCGGACTCCACCAGCGTCACGGCCGCCCGCAGCCCTGGGGAAGGAGGAAGGACACCAGTGATTCGCCCGCTCCCACCATCATCATCATCATCATCATCATCTCCATCACCACGTCCTCACCACCCAGTAGTTACCTGGGAGGGCGACGAGGAAGAGGAGGATGGGTGAGGCCCAGCTGGTGCCCATGGGTATGGGTGGTGGGTTTGGGGAGGGGGGCGATGGCACAACGAGAGGGTCAAAGGGGTTCTTATAGGGCAGAGGGGTGGGGGTGAAATTGCATAATGAGGGAGAGAGGAGGGGATGGGGCTCATTACCTCCCTCTGGATATTCAATCGCTAACGAGCGTACCCACTTGGTTTATTTTGAGTCAATTAATTTGTTCTCCTGGGAATGAGGCACGAAAAAAATTTAATTAATTTGTTGCATCGACTATTTATTGTGAGTTCAGGACCAGTTCAGCATCTCCAGAGATAACTCCCAGAGCACGGTGATGCTGTAGATGAACAGCCTCAGGGACGGTGACACGGCCACCTAAAACTGCACCGAAGAAGCTGGTGCTGGAAGTGGTGGTGCTGATGTTGCTGCTGCCCATTTCGGGGGGAAGAGCATTGAGGTTTGAGGGAAACGGTCACAGCTGGAGGCCAATGGCCACGGGTTGGGCAAATGCCTCAAGGGGTTGGTGGGCAATAGAGGCAGGGGTAGAACCAAAGTGATCGACATTTTGGGGCAAAGAAACACAAAGATGGGTTAGAAAAGGCTGATAATGGGCCAAAATGGTTCTCCAGGGAGGTGAGGACATGGGCACAGGATCAGGGCCACCAGGGATATCACCATCACCAGCAGCATTTTTGGCGCAGTAGTAGGTGGCTGTGTCACCATCCCTGAGGATGTTCATCTGCAGCGTCACCGTGCGCTGGGAGTTGTCCCTGGTGATGCTGAACCGGCCCTTGACCGATGACGTGTACCATGTGCTGCTCCCATCCTTGGTAACAGTCACCACGAACTCCAGCCCCTTCCCAGCCACTTGGCGCACCCAGTCAATGTAGGCGTTGCTGAAGGTGAAGCCAGAGGCCTTGCAGAGGAGGCGCAGGGACCCCCCGGGTGTCTGGAGGCCCCTCCGGACTCCACCAGCATCACGGCCGCCCGCAGCCCTGGGGAAGGAGGAAGGACACCAGTGAGTCGCCCCATCTGACTTTCCCAAACCTTGACGGGTTTTGCCCCAAACCCCAGCTCATCACCCAAATTCTTGGCCCTTGGAACCATAGCAAAGACTCAGCCCAGACTTGCTCCCCGTGAAGGATGCAGAGGGCGCTAGTGGAACCAGGAGACTCACTTGACTATTTCTGAAACTTTTTGAATTTTTTAATTTTTTTGCCCAAAATTTGGTTTTTTAAACCCGAAAACCTTTGGGAGCGAAAGCGCCAGGCATGAATCACAGTGGTTATCCTGGTCAGATTGATTTTTGGGGCGCCGGAGACGTCGTCACCATCTCCTCCGGTAAGTCCTCGTCACCATCATCACACTGGGACCAATTTTTGCCTTTTTTGCCCCAAAATTTCACCTTCCTGGGGAGTGGACGTGTGGGTGAAGGGACGAGTGTCGACACACTCCCCCCAAAATTCCACCCTCCAGGCCGTTGTTGGGTCTAACTGTGGGGTTGGGGGTTGGGGGGTGGTTTGGCCCTGGCCAGAGGCCAAATGCCCACCAAGCCGCTCGCTCACTCCCCCGGGACAGACAGACAGACAGACGGAGCCTCCGTGGGGTGGGACAGGGCCAGTTCCTGACAGAAATCCCTGTGAGTGTAGAACAAGAACGGGCAGTTCCACTCCCCCCCAGTGCTGACACAGAGTCCCTGACTGACCCGACGGTTCCAGAGGGCTGCCTGACGGCCAGGACCGACTGAGCGGCCCCACACCCCGGCCACACTCAGCCTGTTCTGGAGGCAAACAGCCCCTCCCCTTTCTCCCCCAGCTGCTTTCATGGGGCAGTGGTGTCAGGGGGTGTGGAAAACAGCCCAGGCAAACTCAGCTCAGCTGTGCTGGCTGCTTGGGGAGCTGAGCTCTGGCCTGGCCAGGACCAGCACAGGTCTGAAACACTTCTTGGAGCAGAAGCAGTCGGTGGTGGGGCCAGAAAATTCCTGAGAGGAGATGGGGACACAGGGATGGGGTTGGGGCCACCAGCAATATAACCACCAGTACCATAAGCAGCTCTGGCGCAGTAGTAGGTGGCCGTGTCACCGTCCCTGAGGCTGTTCATCTGCAGCATCACCGTGCTCTGGGAGTTGTCCCTGGAGATGCTGAACCGGCCCTGGACCGAGGTTGCGTACCATTTGCTGCTACCAGTGTTGCTCATACCCGCGATGCACTCCAGCCCCTTCCCAGGCGCCTGGTGCACCCACTCCATGCCCTTGGTGCTGAAGTCGAAGCCAGAGCCCTTGCAGAGGAATCACAGGGACCCCCAGGGTGTCTGGAGGTTTGGGGGCAATGATGGATTTCCCTGGAGACCTTCTAAGTAATTAACTAAGCACTTGTTTTGACTGGATTCCTGAGACCAGACTCTTGTGATTAATTAATTAATCAATTGATTAACTAATTAATTTTTCCCTGTGCCTCATTCCATGTACAATGAATTAATTATGTGGAACGAAATCCAATGGGTGTGCTCGATACTGAAACAATACCAAGGGACAGGTAACGAGCCGCCCCCCAAATGCCCTCCCTCCCCACCTCATTATGCAAATCACCCCCACCCCTCTGCCCTATAAAAATCCTTTGACCCTCTCGTGGCGCCATCAACCCCTCCCCCAAACCACCACCCATCGCCATGGGCACCCGCTGGGCCTCCCCCATCCTCCTCTTCCTTGTCGCCCTCCCAGGCAACAAAGGGGTGGTGAGGATGTGGCGATGGAGATGATGATGATGATGATGATGATGATGATGATGATGATGATGATGATGATGATGACGATGATGGTGGGAGCGGGCGACTCACTGGTGTCCTTCCTCCTTCCCCAGGGCTGTGGGCGGCCGTGACGCTGGTGGAGTCCGGAGGGGCCTCCAGACACCCGGGGGGTTCCTGCGCCTCCTCTGCAAGGGCTCTGGCTTCGACTTCAGCAGCTTCCAAATGGGATGGGCTCGCCAGGCGCCTGGGAAGGTGCTGGAATTCGTCGCATTTATTAACAGTGTTGGGGGCACCTACTACGCGCCGTCAGTCCAGGGCTGGTTCAGCATCACGAGGGACAACTCCCAGAGCACGGTGACGCTGCAGATGAACAGCCTCAGGGACAGTGACACAGCCACCTACTACTGCGCCAAAGAAGCTGCTGCTGGTATTTTTGATAGTGCTGGTACTGGTAGGGGTGGTTATTACGCTGGTGGACACAACCCCATCACAGTACCCCCACCTCCCTGGAGAATAATTTTGGACCTTTATCAGCATTTTCTGACCCAACTTTGAGTATTTTCTGCCCAAATCTTGACCACTTTGGTTCAACCCTGCCTGTGGTGCCCTCCAACCCCTTGAGCCCTTTGCCCAACACTTGTCCATTGGCCTCCAGCTTTCCCCAGCCCCATTCACACGTGACTGTTCCACCCAACCCTCACGTGGTCACCCCAACACTCAAGTGGTCACCCCAGACCTCAACTGGTCACTCCAGCCCTCAGCCCTTGGGTCACTGTCACAGCCGGATGCCGAGGGCTGAGACTGAGGAGAAACGAGTGACATTGTGCCAGGGAGGGAGAAGGTTGAGGCAGAGGGGTGGGGCAATGGGGTCAGGAGACTCAGGCCACACAGTCAATGTGTTGACCAAGAAGAGTCACAATTTGGGCTGAATCCACCCCAGGCCAGGGCAAACCCGGTCACGGTTGGGCCTAAATGTGTTTCTGGGCCTGGAGCCCACAAAGTTTCTGGGAGAAAGAGTCTGGGTCAAAACCCAACCAAGCTGAGGTCTCCAAGGGTCCAGGCTGGACCAGAGAGGGACAGTGATGGGGTCGGAAATGTCCTCTGGGGGGGTGGGGACACCAGGATATAAGCACGGCTGACCCCAAGCTCTGACCCATTCCCCAACCCTTGACCCTCAGGACCCGAATCCTGACTCTTTCCCCAAAATCTCCCCCACTGTGGCCAAACCCCACCCTGCTTTCTGAGAACCTCAGCCCTGGGGTTAGAGCTCTGGGCCTCGGGACCCAGCCCAGCCTGGTCCTGCTCATGGCCATGACCGTTCCTGCCCCAAACCCCCAGTGGTGGTGACACCACCCTGTCCCACCCAGCTGTGACCCATCCCTACCAAACTCACCCAGTTGTGACCTGAACCCCACTGAACTCCCATCCTGGAGCCACCCTGACCCTTGCCAGGACCTGACCCAGACAGACCCAAAATAGCTCCCGCCAAAGGATGAGAAGGGGACTGAGAGAGCAGCTTGGATGGGCATTTGGCCTTCAGCAAGGACCAAACCTCCCTACACACCAAAACTTGACCAGTGGAGCCACAGCAAAATCTCGGCCCAGACTTGCTCCCCTTGAAGGACGAGGACACGAATGAGGAGGGTGCTGGTGAGACTGGGCGACTCACTGGTGTCCTTCCTCCTTCCCCAGGGCTGCCGGTGGCCGAGACACTGGTGGAGTCCATAGGGGCCTCCAGACAGCCCATCCCCCAGTCCCCACCTCCCTGGAGAACAATTTCAAGTTCAAACACCAACTTTTTTTGATCCATTGAGTCACCCGCTGCCACCATCACTCTCCTCATCAGCCTTATCGTGCCTTGCAGGGAGCAAGTCTGGGCTGAGCTACTGAGGGTGCTCCAAAGGTCATGGGTTGGGGTCACCGTTTGGGTTTTGGGGTGATCAGTTGAGGGTTGGGGTGAGGAGTTGGAGGGAAACGGTCAAAGCTGGAGGCCATAGGCCATGGGTTGGGCATAGGGCTCCAGGGGTTGGTGGGCACCACAGGCAGGGGTTGAAACAAAGTGATCAACATTTTGGGCTGAAAATACTCAAAGATGTGTCAGGAAAGGCTGATAATGGGTCAAGATTGATCTCAAGGGAGGTGGGGACACTGTGATGGGGCTGGAGCCACAAGGAAAACCAACACCAGCACCAGTAGGAGCTTTGGCGCAGTAGTAGGTGGCCATGTCACCGTCCCTGAGGCTGTTCATCTGCAGCGTCACCGTGCTCTGGGAGTCGTCCCTGGAGATGGTGAAACGACCCTGGACCGACGGCGCGTAGTCGGTGTAACTACCACCGCTGTTAATCTGCGCCATGTACTCGAGCCCCTTCCCGGGTGCCTGGCGCACCCAAACCATGAAGGTGTTGCTAAGGGTGAAGCCAGAGGCCTTGCAGAGGAGGCGCAGGGACCCCCTGGGTGTCTGGAGGCCCCTCCAGACTCCACCAGCGTCACGGCCGCCCACAGCCCTGGGGAAGGAGGAAGGACACCAGTGAGTCGCCAGCTCCCACCACCATCATCATCAATCATCATCATCATCATCATCATCATCATCTCCATCGCCACGTCCTCACCACCCCCTTGTTACCTGGGAGGGCGACGAGGAAGAGGAGGATGGCGGAGGCCCAGGGAGAAATTAATTAATAAGTTGATTAGTTAATTCATTAGTTACAAGAGTCTTGTCTCAGGTGTCCAGTAAAAACAAGCAGTGATTAAATTAATTAATTATAAAGTCACCAGGGAAGATGTGGCAGCTGTGAGGGATATTTAATTAATTGTGTGGAGAGGCACATTGGAAAGCAATCAAGAAAGAACTTAATGAAGTCATTAAAGTGATATGGGGGGGGGGGGGGGATATAGAAATAGAAAGAATAGCTCACAAGATTTAAGTCACGTAACTGTGTAGCTTAAAGAAACAGATAAGGAGGCCCACAGGAACTGGCTTGCAGGGAGGTAGATTTTGTAGGAAACAGCTGTAGGAATTTAGGATTCAGGAGACAGAATGGGAACAGGATGACATCCACCACAGAGATGTCAATTATCTCTTTGCTAATGAGGGAACAGATGTCTGGAATACATCCATAGGTCTCCCTGTAGGGACATAAATTAGTCCAAACGGATAAGAACACTGCAGGTTGGCAAGATTCTGGCGTTCCAGGCAAGGGAGTTGAAAAGTACATCGTGAGGAAGACTCGGGGCCTTCATCCCATGGACCACCAGAGACCCAGGCCCATTATTTTTTGAAGGATCTGCACAAGCGCAAAAGATGATAAACTAATTAGCATACGAGGCGAGGGTAGCTGGGTACAGGTAATTAATATGTATAGGTGTTAAATGAATATTCATTATTAAATTGTATAAATACACAAACAGCTTGCTGTGTAGGGGTGCACGCTTGTGGTGGAGAGATGCCCCGTGCACCCAGCGCTGAATAAACACACCTACTTTATAACTTTCCAGTTACAGAGTCTGTTTTCCGCACGTCAATTAAGTCAAACAAAAAAAAAAGTGGGTGTGCTCGTTAGCAATCTGATACCAGGAAGAGGTAATGAGCCACCCCCTCACCCCACACCCGCCTTACCTCCTTATGCAAATCACCCCCACCCTTCCACTTTGTAAGAAGCAACTGACCCCACCGTGGTGCCATCTCACCCCTCCCCAAACCCACCACCCATCACCATGGGCACCCGCTGGGCCTCCGCCATCCGCCTCTTCCTCGTCGCCCTCCCAGGTAACGAGGGGGTGGTGAGGACGTGGCGATGGAGATGATGATGATGATGATGATGATGATGATGATGATGATGATGATGATGATGATGATGATGATGATGATGATGGTGGGAGCGGGCAACTCACTGGTGTCCTTCCTCCTTCCCCAGGGCTGCGGGCGGCCGTGACGCTGGTGGAGTCCGGAGGGACCTCCAGACACCCGGGGGGTCCCTGCGCCTCCTCTGCAAGGGCTCTGGCTTCGACTTCAGCAGCGTCCAAATGGGATGGGTGCGCCAGGTGCCCGGGAAGGGGCTGGAGTGGGTCGCAAGGATTAACAAGGATGGTAGCGGCACATGGTACACGCCGTCGTTGAAGGGCCGGTTCAGCATCTCCAGGGACAACTCCCAGAGCACGGTGACGCTGCAGATGAACAGCCTCAGGGACAGTGACATGGCCACCTACTACTGCGCCAGAGCTGATACTGTAGCTGATGGTAGTTATAATAATGATGGTGGCCCCGACCCCGTCCCTGCACCCCTGGGGGCTGTGTGCTGGGGCAGGGACTCTGCTGCTGCTGGGGTCAGCACTCAGCCTGGCTCGTGGGCTTTCCACAGGGATGTAGATAGCAGCTGTGGGCTGCAGATGTGACCCAGGGAAGAGCAGCATAATGTCCTTCTGCTGGAAGAAGGTGCTGCCTGGGTCAGCTTTGCTCCCAGCTCCAGCTGATCCCTGAGAGAAGGAACTTTGAGGAACAACATCAAGGAAGCCTTTTCCTGCCAGGCAGAGTCTTTGCTTTGACTTTTCCTCTCCTGTGGTCTGTGCTGACTGTGGGAGATGAGAACCCCCAGTCCCTGCCCCTCCCTGTGCCGTGACAGGGGGAAGAAGGGGGTAAAGTCGTGTATAAAGTGCAGTCTTCTAGGAAGGGAGGGGTGGGGGAAGGTGCTTTATGACCTGTCCGTGCTTCTCATCACCTGACTCTGTTGTCACTGGGGGTGTAGTTGTAGTGTAATAAATCCCTTTTCTTTCCTTTAGTCTGTTTTGCTCTTTGCACTAATTGCAGAGTGATCCCTCTGTCCTTAGCTTGGATCCTGACCCTCCTGAGAGCTGTTTGCTCCCATTTTTGGCTCAAAAGGGTTGTGAGCGAGCGGCTTGTTGGGCATTTGGCCTCCCAACCCTCTCTACCTGCCTCGTTATGCAAATCACCCCCCACCCCTCTGCCCTATAAGAATCCCCTTACCCAATCATGGCACCATCACCCCCCTCCCCAAACCCACCACCCATCACCACGGGCACCCACTGGGCTTACCCCATCCTCCTCTTCCTCGTCGCCCTCCCAGGTAACGAGGGGGTGGTGAGGACGTGGCGATGGAGATGATGATGATGATGGTGATGATGATGATGATGATGATGATGATGATGATGATGATGATGATGGTGGTGGGAGTGGGCGACTCACTGGTGTCCTTCCTCCTTCCCCAGGGCTGCGGGCGGCCGTGACGCTGGTGGAGTCCGGAGGGGCCTCCAGACACCCGGGGGGTCCCTGCGCCTCCTCTGCAAGGACTCTGGCTTTGACTTCAGTAACTACAACATGTTGTGGGTGCGCCAGGTGCCTGGGAAGGGGCTGGAGTACGTTGCGCAGATTAACAGCGGTGGTATTTGGATAGACTACGCGCCCTGGGTCCAGGGCCGATTCAGCATCTCCAGGAACGACTTCCAGAGCACGGTGATGCTGCAGATGAACAGCCTCAGGGACAGTGACACGGCCACCTACTACTGTGCCAGAGCTCCTGCTGGTGGTTTTTTTCATCGTGCTGTTACTGGTGATGGTGGCCCTGACCCCATCGCCATGTCCCTACCTCCCAGCATCTCCCCGGTGTCCTGGCACAAAGACCCAAGACTCGTTCCAAGCACAAAACCCAAAACCATTTGAATTTCACCCAAATTCTTCCTGGAATCCTGGCTGTGACTCATCTGGCTTCACCTCCAGTAGCTCAAGGGTGTTCTCTGTGCATGAGGAATCGGGAATTCCCCCAAATCCTCATATCTTCCCCAAAATCCTCACATTTCCCCCAAAATCCACGTTTTCTCCCAGATTCTTGCTTATTCTCACTGGAATTCCCGCTTTTTCCTCCAAGTCCACACCCTTTATTTCCAAATCTTGGCTCAGAATCTGGAAGACTTCAGTCTGCTGCCCCAAATTCCCATGTTTTCCCAAAAAATTCCATCACATTCTCCTCTAAATTCCCTCATTTCCCCCAAAATTCTCTCATATTCTACACAAATTTCCTAAATTCCCCTGAATTCCCTCATCTTCTCCCCAAATCCCCTCCTTTCCCTTCTAATTCTCTCATTTTTCATAGAATTCCCTAATTTGCAAACAAAATTCTTTAACTTAATCCCTAATTCCCTCATATTCCACCCAAATTCCCTCATATTCACCTGAAATTCCCTCATATTCCCCCCAAATTCCCTCATTTTGGCCAAAATTTCTCCCTTCCTCCCAGAATTCTGTCATATCCCTCCACAAATTCCCACATTTCTCCTCAAATTCCTTCATATTCTTCCAAAAATTCCCTGATTTCCCCTAAATTCCCTCATTTCCCTACAAAATTCCCTAATTACCCCCAAATTTTTTCATTTTCTCCTCTAAATCCCCTCATTTTTCCCACAAAGCCCCTTAATTTCTGGCCAAAATTCCCTAATTCCACCCTAATTCCATTTTCCCCAAAATTCCCTCGCTCCCCCCAAATTTTCCGACTTTTCCCAATAAAATTCCCTCCCCCCTCCCAATTCCCCCTTTTCCCCAAATGCCCCTGATTTCTCCCAAATACGGAGGGGGAGACACAGGGCAATGCTCAATTCTGGCCTCGGTGATGAGGTCATAATTAATTAAAGGGAAAAGAAGGTATCAAGCACAACTGGCAGTTAATTAATTAATTGGGGTAAACGAGTGATCATGCCTTACAATTAATTAATTAATGGCAAATAAGCGATCAAGGTAGAGGCTTTCATTAAGTAATTGTGGTGAAGAAGTGATCAGGCAGAGCTTGCAATTAATTAACTAAAGGCAAGTGATCGAGTCACTGCAGAGCTTGCAATTAACTTCTTAGAGGCAAAGAATCAATCCAGGTAGAGCTGGTGATTAATTAATTGAGGGTAAAGAAGCGATCAGGGCTTGTAATTAACTAAGAGCACAGAAGTGATCAGGGTTCACCATACCACCCTCGCTTAATTAATTGATTAATTTGCCCATTCTCGAGCTCTCTTGGAGACCTGGAATTAATTAATTAATTGGTTGTTTTGCCAAATGGCTGCTTCCCCAGAGAGATACCGCCCTTCATTAATGAATGAATCCATTAATTGTTCTGGCCATACACCTGATCACTGGTTTCCCAAAGTACCCCTCTAATTAATTGATTATCTAATTGGTTTTTAGCTGCACAGCTGCTGCGGGTTCCCTGGGGTAACTCTCAGGTCTGTTAACTAACTAAATTAATTAATAAATAAGCCAAATGGATTCCCTGGAGACACACACACACAAACTGGGTGCTCTCATTAGTATTCTTATACCCAAGGTCAGGTAATGAGCCCCAATCTCCCTCCCCATCCGCCCGTCCTCATTATGAAATCCAGCCCCCATCCCTCTGCCTCATAAGAACCCCCTGACCCTGTTGTGGTGCCATCACCCCCCTCCCCAAACACACCACCCATCCCCATGGGCACCCGCTGGGCCTCCCCCATCCTCCGCTTCCTCGTCGCCCTCCCAGGTAACGAGGGGGTGGTGAGGACGTGGCAATGGAGATGATGATGATGATGATGATGATGATGATGATGATGATGATGATGATGATGATGATGATGATGAGGGTGGTGGAACCAGGCGACTCACTGGTGTCCTTCCTCCTTCCCCAGGGCTGCGGGCGGCCGTGACGCTGGTGGAGTCCGGAGGGGCCTCCAGACACCCGGGGGGTCCCTGCGCCTCCTCTGCAAGGGCTCTGGCTTCACCTTTGGCAGCTTCCAAATGGGATGGGTGCGCCAGGCACCTGGGAAGGGGCTGGAGTGGGTCACAGCTATTAGTAGCAGTGGCACAACCTTCTACGCGCCCTCGGTCAAGGGCCGGTTCAGCATCTCCAGGGACAACTCCCAGAGCACGGTGACGCTGCAGATGAACAGCCTCAGGGACGGTGACACGGCCACTTACTACTGCGCCAAATCTGCTACTGGTTATGGTGCTGGTGGACGACCCATCCCCGTGTCTCCACCTCCCTAGAGAAGAAATTTAATTTCCAAAGTCAACTTTTTTTGACCCTTTGACTCGCTCGGTCCCACCATCACCCTCCTCATCTGCGCCACTGTCCCTCAGGGGGAGCAAGTCTGGGACGAGCTACTGAACGTGCTCCAAACAGTCAAGAGTTGGGATTAAGCAGTTGAGAATTGGGGTGACCAGGTGACCGTTGGGTCGAACAGTCACGGCTGAATGGGGGTGTTGAAAGCTGGAGGCCAATGGCCAAGGGTTGGGCAAAGGGGTCACGGGCTTGGTGGGTACCACAGGCAGGTTTTGAAGGAAACTGCTTGAGATTTGGGCCCAAAACATACAAAGATCAATCAAAAGAGTTTGATAATTGGGCCAGAATTGTTCTCCAGGGAGGTGGGGACATGGTGACGGGGTCGGGGCCACCACCAGCAGCATAATTAGCCCCACCATCTTTGGCATAGTAGTAGGTGGCCGTGTCACCGTCCCTGAGGCTGTTCATCTGCAGCATCACCGTGCTCTGGGTACTGTCCCTGGAGATGCTGAACCTGCCCTTGACTGACGGTGTGTAGTCTGTGCCACCACCGCTGTTAATAACTGCGACCCACTCCAGCCCCTTCCCAGGCGCCTGGCGCACCCAGCTCATGTAGGCGCTGCTGAGGTCGAAGCCAGAGTCCTTGCAAAGGAGGTGCAGGGACCCCCCAGGTGTCTGGAGGCCCCTCCGGACTCCACCAGCGTCACGGCCGCCCGCAGCCCTGGGGAAGGAGGAAGGACACCAGTGAGTCGCCCGCTCCTGCCATCATCATCATCATCATCTCCATCGCCACGTCCTCACCACCCCGTCGTTACCTGGGAGGGTGACGAGGAAGAGGAGGATGGGGGAGGCCCAGCGGGTGACCATGGTGATGGGTGGTGGGTTTGGGGAGGGGGGTTATGGCACCATGACAGAGGTCAGGGGCTTCTTGTAGGGCGGAGGGGTTCTTATAGGGCTGTTCTGCTCCGAAATTGGAGCACGTTTGGCTCCATGTGGACAGTGGCCAAGGTTTGGGCAATAAGCTCAAGGGGTTGTTGGGCAGCACAGGCAGGTTCTGAAGGAAACTGGTTGAGATTTGGGCCAAAGATGGATCAAAAGATTGTTCTCTAGAGAGGTTTGGACAATGTGACCAATGACCCAGAGTCGGTGCTGCCAGCAGTGGGGTAAATATTGCAAACCAATCCAGGTAACGAGGGGGTGGTGAGGACGTGGAGATGGTGATGATGATGATGATGATGGTGGGAGCGGGCGACTCACTGGTGTCCTTCCTCCTTCCCCAGGGCTGCGGGCGGCCGTGACGCTGGTGGAGTCCGGAGGGGCCTCCAGACACCCGGGGGGTCCCTGTGCCTCCTCTGCAAGGGCTCTGGCTTCACCTTCAGCAGCTACGGCATGGGATGGATGCGCCAGGCACCCGGGAAGGGGCTCGAATACGTCGCGGGTATTAACAAGGATGGTGGTTGGGCAGGCTACGCGGCATCGGTCAAGGGCCGCTTCATTATCACCAGGGACAACTCCCAGAGCACGGTGATGCTGCAGATGAACAGCCTCAGGGACGGTGACATGGCCACCTACTACTGTGCCAAAGAAAATGGTGCTGGTGGTGGTTATCCTGGTGGCCCTGACCCTGTCCCCGTACCCCGACCTCCCTGAAGAACAATTTCGAGCTCCAACATTGACTTTTTTTGATCCTTTGAGTCACCCGGTCCCACCATCACCTTCTCACCTGTGTGATCGTTCTTCAGAGGGAGCAAGCCTGGGCTGAGCTATTGACAGTGCTCCAAGGGCCAAAAGTTGGGGTGACCAGTTGAGAGTTGGGGTGACCAGTTGAGAGTTGGGGTGAGAAGTTGAGGGTTTGGGGTGAAGAGCGTTGATGGAAACATTAAAAGCTGGAGGCCAATGGCCAAGGGTTGGGCAAAAAGCTCAAGTTGTTGGTGGGCACCACAGGCAGGTTCTGAAAGAAACTGTCTGACATTTGGGCCAGAAAAACTCAAAGATGGGTCAAAAGAGTTTGACAATGGGCCAAAAGTTTTCACCAGGGAGGTGGGGACATGGTGATGAGGTCGGGACCACCAGCAGCACCACCAGAATCAGAATCAGCACATTTGGCACAGTAGTAGGTGGTCATGTCACCGTCCCTGAGGCTGTTCATCTGCAGCGTCACCGTGCTCTGGGAGTTGTCCCTGGAGATGCTGAACCAGCCCTTGACCAATGGCGCGTAGTCTGTGCTGCTGCCATCGCTGTAAATACTCCCAACGTACTCCAGCCCCTTCCTGGGCACCTGGCGCACCCAATAGGTGCTGTAGTGTCTGAGGGTGAAGCCCGAGGCCTTTCAGAGGAGGCTCAGGGACCCCCCAGAGGGCTGCAGGTCTGGGGGCAAAACGGGTCCCAGGGTTTCTGGGAACACAGTCAGGATTCCCACAGAATCCATTAAGATTGGGGTCAAACTCATCCAAGTTGGGGCCAAAATGCTCAACGTTGGTGCCAAAACCCATCAATGACTTCACCTTTGGCAGCTCCACCACCTTCTGGGTGCTTCTGGAGGCGCTGGGGTGGGGTCAAGTCCCAAACTTGGTCATGTTGGACTCAATAGCTTGAGATTTTACAACACCAGTTCTCACCTCAACCCTCAACGGGTCACCCCAACCCTCATCGTGTCACCCCAAAACTTGGCCCTTGGAGCAACGTCTTGACCCATCCCTGCCAACCTCACCCAGTTGTGCCCCAAACTCTCCTGAGCTCCCACTCTGGAGCCACCCAGACCCTTCCCAGGCCCTGAACCCCCAGACCCAGACTCAGTCACACCAAGGAATGATGACTCAGACACGGAGGATGATGGTGGGACCAGGCAACTCACTGGTGTCCTTCCACCTTCTCCAGGGCTGCGGGCGGCCATGACGCTGGTGGAGTCCAGAGGGGCCTCCAGACACCCGGGGGGTCCCTGCGCCTCCTCTGCAAGGGCTCTGGCTTTGACTTCAGCACCAAGGGCATGGAGTGGGTGCGCCAGGCACCTGGGAAGGGGCTCAAGTACGTTGCAGGTATTAGGAAGGATGGTGGTTGGGCAGGCTACGCGCCATCAGTCCAGGGCTGATTCAGCATCTCCAGGGATGACTCCCAGAGCACGGTGACACTGCAGATGAACAGCCTCAGGGACGGTGACACGGCCACCTCCTACTGCAACAAAAGTGCTGGTGGTTATTATGCTGGTGGCCCTGACCACGTCCCTGTGTCCCCACCTCCCCTCAGGACAATCCTGGCCCCACCACTGACAGTTTCTGCTCCAACAAGAGTTTCAGGCCACATGGTGATGGGCTGGAGAAAAAACAGACAACATTTTGGTCAAACAACGCAACATTTGGCCAACTGTGTCATGTAAGTGGCTGGGGCAGCCCCGGGCTCAGGGCACAACAGCAAAGCCGGTTGAGACATCGCCCCGAGGGCCAAGGGTTGAGCTGGAGGCCAAGGGTTGAGCTGGAGGCCAACGGCCAATGGTTGGGCACAGGGTTCAAGCAGTTGGTGGGCACCACAGGCAGGTTCTGTAGGAAAGTGGTTGAGATTTGCACTGAAAACACTCAAAGATGGGTTAAAAGAGGTTGATAGTGGGCCAAAATTGTTCTCTAGGGTAGTGGGGACATGGGGACGGGGTTGGGGACACCAGCACCACCTCCTCCATTTCCAGCACTTTTGGTGAAGTAGTAGGTGGCCGTGTCGCCGTCCCTGAGGCTGTTCATCTGCAGCGTCACCGTGCTCTGGGAGTTGTCCCTCGAGATGCTGAACCGGCCCTGGACCGATGGTGCGTAGTAGGTGTTGCCACCAGGGTAAATTCCCCCGACCCACTCGAGCACATTCCCAGGCACCTGACGAGCCCACACCATGTAGGTGTTGCTGAAGGTGAAGCCAGAGCCCTTGCAGAGGAGGCGCAGGGACCCCCCGGGTGTCTGGAGGCCCCTCCAGACTCCACCAGCGTCAAGGCCGCCCGCAGCCCTGGGGAAGGAGGAAGGACACCAGTGAGTCTCCCGCTCCCACCATCATCATCATCATCATCATCATCATCTCCATCACCATGTCCTCACCACCCCCTCGTTACCTGGGAGGGTGATGAGGAAGAGGAGAATGGCTGAAGCCCAGCAGGTTCCCATGGGAATGCGTGGTGGGTTTGGGGAGGGGGGTGATGGCACCATGACGGGGTCGGGGGGTTCTTATAGCGTGGAGGGGTTCTTATAGGGCTGTTCTGCCCCGAACTTGGAGCAAGTTTGGCTCCATGTGGCCAATATACAAGGTTTGGGCAAAGGGCTCATGGGGTTGGTGGGCAGCACAGGCAGGTTCTGAAGGAAACTGGTTGAGATTTGGGCCAAAGATCGATCAAAAGATTGTTCTCTAGAGAGGTTGGGACAATGTGACCAATGACCCAGAGTAGGTGCTGCCAGCAGTGGGGTAAATACATGCGAACAAATCCAGGTTGATAATGATGATGATGATGATGATGATGATGATGATGATGATGATGATGATGATGATGATGATGATGATGATGTTGATGGTGATGTTTGGAGCGGGCGACTCACTGGTGTTCTTCCTCCTTCCCCAGGGCTGCGGGCGGCCGTGACGCTGGTGGAGTCCGGAGGGGCCTCCAGACACCCGGGGGGGTCCCTGCGCCTCCTCTGCAAGGGCTCTGGCTTCACCTTTGGCAGCATCTACATGGAGTGGGTGCGCCAGGCACCTGGAAAGGGGCTGGAGTGGGTCGCAGCTATTTACACCGGTAGTGGCAGCACCTACTACGCGCCGTCGGTCCAGGGCCGGTTCAGCATCTCCAGGGACAACTCCCAGAGCACGGTGACGCTGCAGATGAACAGCCTCAGGGACGGTGACACGGCCACCTACTACTGCGCCAGATGTGGTAGTGGTTATTATGCTGCTGCTGCTGGTGCCCCCAACCCTGTCCCCATTACCCCACGTCCCTGGAGAACAATTTTGACACATTATTCTCTTTTTCTGAGCCATGTTTGAGTGTTTTAGATATCGGCCCTTGGAGCGACACCTCACCTGGCTTTGCCCTCCTGCCCCAGCTCCGCCTCCTCCAGCTCCCAGCAATGACCATGTTTCCCCAACCTACAGTGTTCTGGGACCAACCTGTGCCCGTTTCTGCTCCAACCCCACCTGGGAGGGGACATCCCTGACCCCACTGCCCCAAACCTCCATCCTTCGGGGCCCAAAGCTCCAGGGTCAGAGTTGGGGCCAGAAGCCGTCAGGGCCTGGGGCAAACCTGTCCAGGCCGGAGCCAGAGAGGTCCCGGTGTGGGGGAGGAGCTGGGCTGTGGGGCAGGAACGTCCGGGGGGTTCGGGAAGAAACTGTCAGAGGTTGTCAGGGGTTGGGACAGACTGGTGATGGGATCAGTGTGACCAAAACCAGCACCACCAGCACCAGCTCTGCTGCCCAGGAGGGTCCCGTAGTGCAGGGGGTGGCAGATGGCAGCGTAGCGGTCACAGGCCATGACAGTGAGAAGACAGAGCTCTGTGGAGATCAAAAACACAAAGGGAAAGAGCTGAGCCACACATCCTGTGCAGGGAATGGCCCTGGTGTCCCACAAGGAATTGGCCATGGATTTGGGAACAGTGGTGGAGATGCAGCCAAGGTCAGTAACAGAGAATTTGAGGAGGAAGAAGTACATGGCAGTTGGGTTTTGGCTCCAGTGTTGAAGATTTTGGCCCCAACTTTGATGAGGTTTGGCCAAAATCTCAACCTCTCTGGTTCAGAACCTGCCTGTGGTGCCCACCAAACCCTTGAGCCCTTTGCCCAACCCTTGGCCATTGGCCTCCGGCTTTGACTGGTTCTCTCCAACCTCAACACTCTTGACTCCAAACCTCAACTGGTCACCCCTAACTTGAACAGATCACCTGAAACCTGGGCCCTGGGAGCACTGTCAAGGGCTTGACCAAGACGTCGTCCACCAAAGGGATGATGACACGGAGGAGGAGGGTGATGGTGGAACTGGGCAACTCAATGGGTCAAAACCAGTTGATGTTGGAGCTCAAAATTATTCTCCAGGGAGGTGTGTACGTAGAGACGGGTTTGGGGCCACGAGGATAACCACCACTAGTACCAGCACTTTTGGCGCAGTAGTAGGTGGCCGTGTCACCGTCCCTGAGGCTGTTCATCTGCAGCGTCACCGTGCTCTGGGAGTTGTCCCTGGAGATGCTGAACTGGCCCTTGACTGACGGCGCATAGTCTGTGCTGCTCCCATTGATCCAAATACCTGTGACCCACTCCAGTCCCTTCCCGGACGCCTGGCGCACCCAGTACATGCCAAAGCTGCTGAAGGTGAAGCCAGAGCCCTTGCAGAGGAGGCGCAGGGACCCCCCGGGTGTCTGGAGGCCCCTCCAGACTCCACCAGCGTCACGGCCGCCCGCAGCCCTGGGGAAGGAGGAAGGACATCAGTGAGTCGCCCGCTCCCACCATCATCATCATCATCATCATCATCATCATCATCATCATCATCATCATCATCATCATCATCATCATCATCCTCTCCATCACCACGTCCTCACCACCTCCTCATTACCTGGGAGGGCGATGATGAAGAGGAGGATGGGGGAGGCCTAGTGGGTGCCCATGGTGATGGGTGGTGGGTTTGGGGAGGGGGGTGTTGGCGCCAAGGCGGGGTCAGCGGGTTCATATAGGAAGGAGGGGTGGGGTGGGGGTGCTTGTTACCTCCCCATGGGTATCAGATCGCTATTCCCTGAGTGCTCATCCTCAGGAAGGGGCTGACAGGGAGGGGAAGCAGAAGAAAGCTCCCATGGGTCAGGAGGAAATGATGAGTGACCTGCTTGGCCAGTTAGACACCCACAAGTCACTGGGGCCAGATGGGATCCACCCCAGGGTGCTGAGAGAGCTGGTCAGATGTGCCAGACAACCCCCTTTCCATCATCTCCCAGCAATCCTGGCAGACTGGGGAAGTTCCACTCGACTGGAGCCTGCCAGGTGTGACACCCACAGACCAGAAGGGCTGGAAGGAGGATCCAGGCAGCTCCAGGCCTGTCAGCCTGACCTCAGTCCCGGGGAAGATCCTGGAGAGGCTCATCTTGGGAGCTGTCCTGCAGCACATGTGTGATGGCCAGGGGATCAGGCCCAGTCAACAGGGGTTTACAGAAGGCAGATCCTGTCAAACTCACCTGATCCCCTCTGTGACAAGGTGACCCGCTGAATGGACGAGGGGAAGGCTGTGGATGTGTCTGCCTGGCCTTCAGGAAAGCCTTTGACAGGGTTTCTCCCAGCATTCTGACTGAGAAACTGGCTGCCACTGGCCTGGACAGGGGCACCTGGACAGGTCTTGGCAATCAGGACAGGTGCCTGACCACTGGAGGATGAGCAGTGTCACTCTGGTCTGACTACAGCCCAGTCAGCCTCAGCTCTGTCCCTGGAAAGGGGATGGAGCAGCTTGTGCTGGATGCCATCTCCAAGCAGTTGGAAGAGAAGAAGGTGATGAGGAGCAGTCAGCAGGGATTCACCAAGGGCAGATCGTGCTCCACCAATCCCGTAGCCTCCTGTGACGTCATCATCACCGGCTGGGTAGATGGTCCTGGTGGGTGACGGGTTGGCCATGAGCCAGCAGTGTGGGACACAGGGGGCCATGGGCAGCCTCTGCTCAGTGTCTGTGGGGACAGGACAAGGGGCGATGGGCTCAAGTTGGAGCACAGGCAGTTCCCTACCAATCTGGGGAAGAACTTCTTCCCGGTGAGGGTGAGGGAGCCCTGGGACAGGCTGCCCAGGGGGTGTGGAGTCTCCTTCTCTGGAGAGATTCCAACCCCGTCTGGACACCGCCCTGTGTGCCCTGGCCTAGGGACCCTGCTTTGGCAGGGGGTTGGACCCCATGGGCTCTGGAGGTCGCTTCCAACCCCCGTGATTCTGAGATAATAAATTAATTAACTCTTAGAGCTACCCCGCTTCCCTGGACACCTTCTAATTAATTAATTTACCCCCTGTTTTCACTGGACATCTCAGACCAGACTCTCGTAATCTGTTAATTAATTACCTAGTTAACTACTAGAAACTAATTAATTAATTTTTCCCTGTGCCTCATTCCATGCAGAGCTAATCAAATAAGTGAAAACAAACCACCCTATGGGTGTGCTCGTTAGCAATCTGATACCCACAGGAGGTGTTGCTAATGAGCCCACCCCTTTCTTCTCCCCTCCCTGCCTCATTATGCAAATCACCCCCCACCCTCCGCCCTATAAGAACTCCCCGACCACATTGTAGCACCATCACCCCCGTCCCCAAACCCACCACCCATCACCATGGGCACCCGCTGGGCCTCCCCCATCCTCCTCTTCCTCGTCGCCCTCCCAGGTAACGAGGGGGTGGTGAGGACGTGGCGATGGAGATGATGATGATGATGATGATGATGATGATGATGATGATGATGATGATGATGATGATGATGGTGATGATGATGATGATGGTGGGAGCGGGCGACTCACTGGTGTCCTTCCTCCTTCCCCAGGGCTGCGGGCGGCCGTGACGCTGGTGGAGTCCGGAGGGGCCTCCAGACACCCGGGGGGTCCCTGCGCCTCCTCTGCAAGGGCTCTGGCTTCACCTTTGACAGCTTCCAAATGGGATGGGTGCGCCAGGCACCCGGGAAGGGGCTGGAGTTTGTCGCGAGTATTGACAGAACCAGTAGATTCACAAACTACGCACCATCGGTCCAGGGCCGGTTCAGCATGTCCAGGGACAACTCCCAGAGCACGGTGACGCTGCAGATGAACAGCCTCAGGGACGGTGACACGGCCACCTACTACTGTGTGAAATACGATGGTGCTGGTAGTGTAAAACTTCTTGGTGCTGGTGGCCCCGACCCCATCCCTGTTTCCCCACCTCCCTGGAGAACAATTTTGAACATTTATCAGCCTTTTCTGACCCATCCTTGAGTGTTTTGGCCCAAGTCGTTAACAGTTTCCTTCAATCGTCCCTCTGGTGCCCACCAACCACTTGAGCCCTTTGCCCAACTCTTGGCCATTGGCCTGCAATTGTGACCGTTTCCCTCAAACCTCAACCTTCTTCAACCCAACCCTCACCTGGTCACCCCAACCCTCAACTGGTCACCCCAAACCTTTGCCCTTGTAGCACTGCCAAACGTTCAACGCAGACTTGCCTCCCTGAGGGACATTGAAGTGGATGAGGAGGGTGATTGTTGGACCGGGAGACTCAACGTCTCCAAACCAGTTTATGTTGGAGCTCGAAATGGTTCTCCAGGGAACTGGGGACATGGGGATGGGGTCAGGGCCTCCACCAGCATCAGCACCATAAACATCACCAGCTTTGGCACAGTAGTAGGTGCCCATGGTGATGGGTGGTAGGTTTGGGGAGGGGGGTGATGGCGCCACGATAGGGTCGGGGGGTTCTTATGGGGCAGAGGGGTGGGGGGTGATTTGCATAATGAGGTGTTGCAGGTGAGAGGAGGAGGGGGACTCCGTAGAAACCCTCCAGTTCGTATCAGATAGCTAACGAGCGCACCCATATGGTGGCTTGTATTGACTTAATTAGTTAGTTCTACAGAGAATGAGGCATGGGGAAAAAGTAAATATTTAGTTAATTAATGAATGGAGTAATTATGAGTGTCTGGTGTCAGTTGCCCAGTCAAAATAAGGGATTAATTAATTAATTAGAAGTTTTTCAGGGAAGCCTGGGCAGCTGTAGGATTTAATTAAGTAATTATGGGGAGAATGGTTGCAGAATGCAATTAGGAAATCTGTTAATTAAATAACTATAGGGGGGTCTCCAGGCAGTCCATGTCATATGCATGGCAAAAGTCATTAAGAAATCCATCTATTAATTCATTAAAGGGTTCTCTGGGGGAGCCAGTGGCAGGCACATGGTGAAAGCAATTAAAAAATCTGTTAATTAGTTGATTATAGGATGTCTCTGGGGGACCCCATGTCAGATGCAGGGCAAAAGTAATTAAGAAATCCGTTAATTAATTAATTATATAGGGTCTTTGCTGTGCCCATGGCAGACATATGGGAAAATAATTAATGAATAACTTAATTAATTAATGATATGAGACCTCTGGGGAGCCTGTGGCGCCCCTGGACTGACAGCACACAGATTTGGTACCCACCATGGCTCCTGATACTGGCGACGCCCTCGAGCCCCTTCCTGGGCGCCTGGAACACCCAGGGCATGGGGAGGCTGTCCTCCACATCCGTGTCCTTGTCCTCGCACCTTGGTGGGAGCAAGTCGGGATCTGGGGGTGTCAGGGCCTGGGAAGGGTCAAAGGACCCAGATTTCACAAATCCACACCAAACCTCAACTGGTCACCCCAGACCTTGGCCCTTGGAGCAACATCTTGACCTGCCTTTGCCATCTTCATCCTGTTGTGCACTGAACCACCCCGAGCTCCCACCCTAGAGCCACCCAGACCCTTCCAGGGCCTCCCAGGGCTGCGGGTGGCTGTGACACTGGTGGAGTCCGGAGGGGCCTCCAGACACCCGGGGGGTCCCTGCGCCTCCTCTGCAAGGGCTCTGGCTTCACGCTCAGTAACTACAACATGTGGGTTCACCAGACACCCAGGAAGGGGCTCAAGGACGTCGTGGAGATCCGTAGTAGTAGTGGCAGCTCATGGTACGCGTCATCTGTCAAGGGTCGGTTCAGCATCTCCAGGGATAACTCCCAGAGCACGGTGACGCTGCAGATGAACAGCCTCAGGGACGGTGACACGGCCACCTACTACTGCGCCAGAGCTGCTACTGGTACTGATGGTTATATTGCTGGTGGCCCCAACCCCGTCCCCGTGTCCCCATCTCCTCTCTGCATTTTTCTGGCCCCACCACCGACTGCTTCTGCTCCAAGAAGTGTTTCAGACCTGTGCTGGTGCTGGCCAGGCCAGAGCTCAGCTCCCCAAGCAGCCAGCACAGCTGAGCTGAGTTTGCCTGGGCTGTTTTCCACACCCCCTGACACCACTGCCCCATGAAAGCAGCTGGGGGAGAAAGGGGAGGGGCTGTTTGCCTCCAGAACAGGCTGAGTGTGGCCGGGGTGTGGGGCCGCTCAGTCGGTCCTGGCCGTCAGGCAGCCCTCTGGACCCGTCGGGTCAGTCAGGGACTCTGTGTCAGCACTGGGGGGGAGTGGAACTGCCCGTTCTTGTTCTACACTCACAGGGATTTCTGTCAGGAACTGGCCCTGTCCCACCCCACGGAGGCTCCGTCTGTCTGTCTGTCCTGGGGGAGTGAGCGAGCGGCTTGGTGGGCATTTGGCCTCTAGCCAGGGCCAAACCACCCCCCAACCCCCAACCCCACATTTAGACCCAACGACGGCCTCCAGGGTGGAATTTTGGGGGGAGTGTGTCGACCCTTGTCCCCTCACCCACACGTCCCTACCCCGGGAAGCTGAAATTTTGAGTTAAAAAAGGCCAAAATTGGTCCCGGTGAGATGATGGTGATGAGGACTTACCGGAGGAGACGGTGAGAACGATCCCTGCGCCCCAAAACTCAATACTACCAGTATAACCACTGTGATTCATGCCTGGTGCTTCCTCTCCAAAACATTTTTGGGTTTCAATAGCCAAATTTTTTGGGAAAAATAATTTTTTTAATACTCCACTAAATTTTAAATATTTTATTTGAAATTCTCAATTTTTTACATATTTTCAAATTCTTTTCAAAATTTCTGGGATTTTTTTGGGTTGCATGATGGAAATTGGGAGAGAAAAGTGATGGATTTGGATAAAAATTGGATGAAAAGTGGCAAGGAAAGTGAAAAATTACAAAAATGATGACAAATTTCTCCAAATCATAGAAAATTGGGATTAAAAAGGGAGAAAAATTTGGATTTGGGTTCACTGTAGTGAGGTGAAGAGATGGAGGGGAATGCCCTAAAATAATCCAAAGTTTCCCATATTTGGGGGGAAATGGGGCAAAAAGAGTATAAAAAGAGAGATGTTGGGGTGAAAATACTTAATTTTGGCAATAAGAAAAAATATTTGTGGGGAAAAAATGACATAATTGGTTAAAGAATGTAAAGATTTTAGGTGAAATGGGGAAAAGTGGGAAAGAGTCAGAATATTTGGGTCAAAAATGGATTTAAAGTAAAGTAATCCTTAATTTTGTGTCAAAAATGGTAATTTTAGCCTGAAAAATGCCCATATATAGAGCAAAAGAGATAAAAAAGGGAAAAAGTGGGCCAAAAAGCGATAACTATAGGCAAACAAAGGCCACATTTTGGGGAAAATTTGGAATAAATGGTAAAAGAATGTGAAGATTTGGTCAAAATGTGACAAAAGTTGGAGCAGTCCAGATTTGGGCGGAAAGCACTCAAAGTTGGGTTAGGAAGTGTCGATAATGGGAGAAAATTGCTCTCCAGGGAGGTGGGGATACAGGGATGGGGTCGGGGTCATAACTGGGATTACAATCATTGGCACAGTAGTAGGTGGCCGTGTCATCGTCCCTGAGGCTGTTCATCTGCAGCGTCACCGTGCTCTGGGAGTTGTCCCTGGAGATGCTGAACCGGCCCTGGACTGATGGCGCGTAGTAGGTGGTGCCACCACCGCTGTTAATCTGCGCAATGAACTCCAGCCCCTTCCCAGGCATCTGGCGCATCCATCCCATCCAGGTGTTGCTGAAGGTGAAGCCAGAGCCCTTGCAGAGGAGGCGCAGGGACCTCCCGGGTGTCTGGAGGCCCCTCCGGACTCCACCAGCGTCACGGCCGCCCGCAGCCCTGGGGAAGGAGGAAGGACACCAGTGAGTCGCCCGCTCCCACCATCATCACCATCATCATCATCATCATCATCATCATCATCATCATCATCATCATCATCATCATCACCATCATCATCATCATCATCTCCATCGCCACGTCCTCACTACCCCCTCGTTACCCGGATTGGTTTGCAAGTCTTTACCCCACTGCTGGCAGCACCTACTCTGGGTCATTGGTCACATTGTCCCAACCTCTCTAGGAACAATCTTTTGATCCATCTTTGGCCCAAATCTCAAGCAGTTTTCTTCAGAACCTGCCTGTGCTGCCCACCAACCCCTTGAGCCCTTTGCCCAAACCTTGTATATTGGCCACATGGAGCCATAATTAGGCAGGGAGAGGGAAAGAAGGGGTGGGCTCGTTAGCAACACCTCCTGTGGGTATCAGATTGCTAACGAGCATACCCATAGGGTGGTTTCTTCTGACTTATTTGATTAGCTCTGCATGGAATGAGGCACAGGGAAAAATTAATTCTTTAGTTTCTATTAGTTAACTAGGTAATTAATTAACAGATTTTGAGGCTGTGGTATGAAATGTTCAGTGAAAACAAGGGGAAAGTTAATTAATTAGAAGGTGTCCAGGGAAGCTGTGGCAGCTGTAGGATTTCATTAATTAATTATCACAGGGTCACAGGGGTTGGAAGGGACCTCCAGAGCCCATGGGGTCCAACCCCCTGCCCAAGCAGGGTCCCTAGGACAGGGCACACAGGATGGTGTCCAGACGGGGCTGGAATCTCTCCAGAGAAGGAGACTCCACACCCCCTGGGCAGCCTGTCCCAGGGCTCCCTCACCCTCACCGGGAAGAAGTTCTTCCCCACATTGGGAAGAACTTTGCTGAACTCCCTGTGCTCCAACCTGAGCCCATCGCCCCTTGTCCTGTCCC
This sequence comes from Gallinula chloropus, assembly GCF_964237585.1. Classification (NCBI taxonomy): domain Eukaryota; kingdom Metazoa; phylum Chordata; class Aves; order Gruiformes; family Rallidae; genus Gallinula; species Gallinula chloropus. The sequence goes on along the minus strand of NC_140119.1, from coordinate 2,190,006 downwards.
CACAGACGCTGAGCGGAGGCTGCCGATGTCCCCCTGTGTCCCACACTGCTGGCTCATGGCCAACCCGTCACCCACCAGCACCATCGACCCAGCCGGTGATGATGACATCACAGGAGGCTACGGGATTGGTGGAGCACGATCTGCCCTTGGTGAATCCCTGCTGACTGCTCCTCATCACCTTCTTCTCTTCCAACTGCTTGGAGATGGCATCCAGCACAAGCTGCTCCATCCCCTTTCCAGGGACAGAGCTGAGGCTGACTGGCCTGTAGTCAGACCAGAGTGACACTGCTCATCCTCCAGTGGTCAGGCACCTGTCCTGATCGCCAAGACCTGTCCAGGTGCCCCTGTCCAGCCCAGTGGCAGCCAGTTTCTCAGTCAGAATGCTGGGAGAAACCCTGCCAAAGGCTTTCCTGAAGGCCAGGCAGACACATCCACAGCCTTCCCCTCGTCCATTCAGCGGGTCACCTTGTCACAGAAGGGGATCAGGTGAGTTTGGCAGGATCTGCCTTCTGGAAACCCCTGTTGACTGGGCCTGATCCCCTGGCCATCACCCATGTGCTGCAGGACAGCTCCCAAGATGAGCCTCTCCAGGATCTTCCCCGGGACTGAGGTCAGGCTGACAGGCCTGGAGCTCCCTGGATCCTCCTTCCAGCCCTTCTGGTCTGTGGGTGTCACATCTGCCAGGCTCCAGTCGAGTGGAACTTCCCCAGTCTGCCAGGATTGCTGGGAGATGATGGGAAGGGGTTTGGCAAGCACACCTGCCAGCTCTCTCAGCACCCTGGGGTGGATCCCATCTGGCCCCAGTGACTTGTGGGTCTCTAACTGGCCAAGCAGGTGACTCATCATTTCCTCCTGACCCATGGGAGCTTTGTTCTGCTTCCCCTCCCTGTCAGCCCCTTCCTGAGGATGAGCACTCAGGGAATAGCGATCTGATACCCAGGGGGAGGTAACAAGCACCCCCACCCCACCCCTCCGCCCTATAAGAACCCGCCCACCCCTGTCATGGTGCCATCACCCCCCTCCCCAAACCCACCACCCATCACCATGGGCACCCGCTGGGCCTCCGCCATCCTCCTCTTCCTCGTCGCCCTCCCAGGTAACGAGGGGGTGGTGAGGACGTGGCGATGGAGATGATGATGATGATGATGATGATGATGATGATGATGATGATGATGATGATGATGATGGTGGGAGCGGGCGACTCACTGGTGTCCTTCCTCCTTCCCCAGGGCTGCGGGCGGCCGTGACGCTGGTGGAGTCTGGAGGGGCCTCCAGACACCCGGGGGGTCCCTGCGCCTCCTCTGCAAGGGCTCTGGCTTCACCTTCAGCAGCTATGGCATGGACTGGATGCATCAGGCGCCTGGGAAGGGGCTGGAGTGGGTCGGGAGTATTTACACTGGTAGTGGTGGCACAGCCTACGCGCCCTCGGTCCAGGGCCAGTTCAGCATCTCCAGGGACAACTCCCAGAGCACGGTGACGCTGCAGATGAACAGCCTCAGGGACGGTGACACGGCCACCTACTACTGCGCCAAATCTAGTGCTGGTAATGGTGATGCTTATATTGATGGTGGTCCTGACCCCGTCCCCATGTCCCTGGAGAACATTTTTGTTACATTTTACACACAGTTTGACCCATTTTATACTATTTTTAGGCCGAATCTCACCCACTGTTGTTCCAAACCTGCCTGTGGTGCCCACCAACCTCTCGAGCCATTTGCCCAACCATTGGCCATTGGCCTCCAGCTTTGACCGTTTCCCTCCAACCTCCGCTATTTTTTTTTTCTAGACATCAATAGGTTACCCCAACCCCAGAATGGTAACCCCAACCCCAAATTGGTCACCCCAAACCTCAACTTGTCACCCCATCCCTGACCACTGGAGCCATGTTCAAGGCTTGTTCCAGACTTGCTCTCCCCGAGGGCCAAGGCTGTGGCCGTGGGTGGTGGTCTGGCCCTGGCTGGAGGCCAGACGCCCACCAAAGCCGCTCTCCCACTCTGCTGCGGGGTGGGTCGGTCTCTGCACAGGCTGTAGATGGTCTCTGCTCCCCGTCCTTATCCATGGGCTGCGAGGGGACACCCGCTGCACCATGGGCTTCTCCACGGGCTGCAGGGGAATCTCTCTCTCTGGCACCTCATTCTTCCCCCCCACTCCTCTCTTTCAGGCCTGGCTGTGGTGTCTGTGCAGCTCGTTACATCCTCTCACTCCCTTCTCGGGGGTAAAATGCTCCTGCCTGCAGGGTTTTTCCTCCTAATTGTGATTCCCAGAGGCGATGTGACCATCTCCCATTGGCTCGGCCCTGCTCAGCAGCAATTTGGCCTTGAACTGGCTGATGTTTGCTGTCTGGGGCTTGCAGAGAGCTGTAGCTGCTGCTGTCCAAAGCCACCTCAGCAGGACAGCCACACCAAACTGCAACAGCTCCTTAGCGATCCGATACCCAGGGGGAGGTAACGAGCCCACCCCCCTCTCTCCTGCCCCACCTCGTTATGCAAATCACCCCATACCCCAAAGGGACTCCCCAACCCCTGTCATGGTGTCATCACCCCCCTCCCCAAACACACCACCCATCACCATGGGCACCTGCTGGGCCTCCACCATCCTCCTCTTCCTCGTCGCCCTCCCAGGTAACGAGGGGGTGGTGAGGACGTGGCGATGGAGATGATGATGATGATGATGATGATGATGATGATGATGATGATGATGATGATGATGATGATGGTGATGATGGTGGTGGGAGCGGGCGACGCACTGGTGTCCTTCCTCCTCCCCCAGGGCTGCGGGCGGCCGTGATGCTGGTGGAGTCTGGAGGGGCCTCCAGACACCCGGGGGGTCCCTGCGCCCCCTCTGCAAGGGCTCTGGCTTCACCTTCAGCAGCTTCAGAATGGGATGGATACACCAGGTGCCTGGGAAGGGGCTGGAGTGGGTCGGGAGGATTAACACGGATGGTGGCACAAGCTACGCGCCGTCGGTCCAGGGCCGGTTCAGCATCTCCAGGGACAACTCCCAGAGCATGGTGACGCTGCAGATGAACAGCCTCAGGGACGGTGACACGGCCACCTACTACTGCGGCAAAAGTGCTGGAAATGGTGGAGGTGGTGATGGTGGCCCTGACCCCATCCCTGTGTTCCAACCTCCCTGGAGAACTATCTTGACCCATTTTCAGCCTTTTCTGACCCATCTTTCAGTGTTTTGGACCTCGGCCCTTGGAGCGACACCTCACCCAGCTTTGCCATCCTGCCCCAGCTCGGCCTCCTCCAGCTCCCAGCATTGACCATGTTTCCCCAACCTACAGTGTTCTGGGACCAACCCGTGCCCGTTTCTGCTCCAACCCCACCTGGGAGGGGACATCCCTGACCCCACTGCCCCAAACCTCCATCCTTCGGGGCCCAAAGCTCCAGGGTCAGAGTTGGGGCCAGAAGCCGTCAGGGCCTGGGGCAAACCTGTCCAGGCTGGAGCCAGAGAGGTCCCGGTGTGGGGGAGGAGCTGGGCTGTGGGGCAGGAACGTCCGGGGGGTTCGGGAAGAAACTGTCAGATGTGGTCAGGGGTTGGGCCAGACTGGTGATGGGATCAGTGTGACCAAAACCAGCACCACCTGCACCAGCACCAGCTGTGCTGGCCAGGAGGGTCCCGTAGTGCAGGGGGTGGCAGATGTCAGCATAGCGGTCACAGGCCATGACAGTGAGAAGACAGAGCTCCATGGAGATCAAAAACACAATGGAAAAGAGTTGAGCCACACATCCTGTGCAGGGAATGGCCCTGGTGTCCCACAAGGAATTGGCCATGGATTTGGGAACAGTGGTGGAGATGCAGCTAAAGTCAAAACCAGAGATTTTGAGGAGGAAGAAGTACATGGCAGTTGGGTTTTGGCGTCAGTGTTGAACATTTTGGCCCCAACTTTGATGAGGTTTGGCCAAAATCTCAACCTCTCTGGTTCAGAACCTGCCTGTGGTGCCCACCAAACCCTTGAGCCCTTTGCCCAACCCTTGCCCATTGGCCTCCACCTTTGACTGGTTCCCTCCAACCTCACACCCTTGACCCCAAACCTCAATAGTTCACCTGAAACCTGGGCCCTGGGAGCACTGTCAAGGGCTTGACCAAGATGTCATCTACCCAAGGGATGATGACACAGATGAGGAGGGTGATGGTGGGACTGGGCAACTCAATGGGTCAAAACCAGTTGTTGTTGGAACTCGCAGTTGTTCTCCAGGGAGGTGGGGACATGGGGACAGGGTCAGGGACACCAGGATAACCACCACTAGTACCAGCACTTTTGGCACAGTAGTAGGTGGTCGCGTCACCATCCCTGACACTGTTCATCTGCAGCGTCACCGTGCTCTGGGAGTTGTCCCTGGAGATGCTGAACCGGCCCTTGACTGACGGCGCGTAGTTGGTGCTGCCGAAGATGTTAATACTTGCAATGTATTCCAGCCCCTTCCCCGGCACCTGGCGCACCCAAAACATGCCATAGCTGTTGAAGTCAAAGCCAGAGCCCTTGCAGAGGAGGCACAGGGACCCCCCGGGTGTCTGGAGGCCCCTCCGGACTCCACCAGCATCACGGCCGCCCACAGCCCTGGGGAAGGAGGAAGGACACCAGTGAGTCGCCCGCTCCCACCATCATCATCATCATCATCATCATCATCATCATCATCATCATCATCATCATCATCATCATCATCATCATCATCATCATCATCATCTCCATCGCTACGTCCTGTCCTGGTTTGGGTCAGGATGGAGTTAATTTCATTTGTAGCAGCAGATGAATGCTGTGTTTGGGAGTTAAAATGGGAGTAGTGCTGATAACACCCTGATGTTTGTAGTTGCTGTCAGACAGTCAAGGACTTTCTCAGCTCTTCATGAGACAGGAGGGGCGAAGCCAGGACAGGTGACCCAACTGCCCAAAGAAAGTATTTCAGCCAGTTACGTCCTGCCCAGGATATCGGGGGCTGATGGGAGGAAGGCCGAGGGCGGCTTCGGGACACGCGGTTCTTGGGGGACGGTCGGGTTCTGGGACGGCTCTCGGTGGCACGGCCTGAGCTGTGGGTTTGGTGAGAAACTGCATTGGGTATCAACAGCTTCATAGATTTTTGCTCTAAAGTCCTGTTAGCATTGATATATTGTATCTTTCTGTTATCTTAGTAAACGGTCCTTATCCCAACACACGGGCCTCTTATTTCTTGGTTTTGGGGTTATTTGCCCCTTCCTTTTCCCTTCCCTTGCCTCCTCCACCCCCCTCCACCCCCCCCCCCCCCCCCCATCTCCTTCCCTCTTCCCCTGCTCTTTTCCTTTAAGGAGCAGGCAGCTGGGTGGACCTCGGCTCTCAGCCGGGGTGAAACCACGACAGGGGGGAACACCCACAAGCAGTTGCTTTGTGCCCCCAGAGAATGGGGTGAGAAGGTGTGAGGAGCCATATGGACACCAAGGCCAGGGAACAAGGAGGTGGTGGGAGGAATGAGGTGCTCTAGGTGTGGAGAGAGATTCCCCTGCAGCCCGTGGAGAAGCCCATGGTGCAGCGGGTGTCCCCTCGCAGCCCATGGATAAGGACGGGGAGCAGAGACCATCTACAGCCTGTGCAGAGACCGACCCAGCCCGCAGCAGGTTTGCTGGGGACTTGTGACTCTGGGGGGGACCAGGCTGGAGCAGTCTGGGCCCCAAGGTCAGCACCCCATGGAAGGAGCCGCGCTGAGGCCCGTGGTGAGGAGATGACTCCCTGACAGAGAGGACTCAGGCTGCAGAAGTTGGTGGAGGTCTGTCTGCCGTGGGTGGGACCCCACGGTGCCGCAGGGGAAGGGGGTGCAGAATTCCCCCCCTCCAGCTAAGAAGGAAAAGAAGTTGGGAGGAACTGACTGAACCCCATCCCCCAGTCCCTGCTCCTCCCCATAATGCAATGAGGGGGAAGAAGGGGGTAAAGTTGTGACTAAAGTGCAGTCTGCTAAGGAGGGAGGGGTGGGGGGAAGGTGCTTTAAGACCTAGGCACACTTCTCATCAACTGACTCTGGTGTCACTGGGGGTGTAGTTTTAGTGTAATAAATCCCTTTTCTTTCCTTTATTATGTGTTGAGTCTGTTTTGCTCGTTGCACTAATTGCAGAGTGATCCCTCTGTCCTGAGCTTGGATCCTCACCCTCCTGATCGCTTTTTGCTCCCCTTTTCAGCTGAAACGGGGTGTGAGCGAGCGGCTTGTTGGGCACTTGGCCTCCCTTCCCTCCCTCCCCACGTCGTTATGCAAATCATCTCCCACCCCTCTGCCTTATAAGGACCCCCTGACCCCATCATGCTGCCATCAGGGCCTGAGTAACCTTACCACTTTGCCCCACCCCTTGGCCTCAATATTCTCCCTCCCTGCCCAATGTCACCCCTTTCTCCTCAGTCTCAGCCCTTGGCATCCGGCTGTGACAGTGACCCAAGGGCCGAGGGTTGGGGTGACCAGTTGTGGGTTGGGTGGAATGGTCACGTCTGAATGGGGCTGGGGCAAGCTGGAGGGCAGTGTGCAAGGGTTGAGTAAAGGACTCAAGGGGTTGGTGGGAACTACAGGCAGTTTTGAACCAAAGGGGATGTGTTTTGAGCTGAAAATAGGCAAAGATGGGTCAAAAGAATTTGATAATGGGCCAAAATTCTTCTACAGGGTGGTGGGGACACAGAGACAGGGTCGGCGCCACCGCCATCACCATCATCATCATCTTCTTCAACGCAGCAGTAGGTGGCCGTGTCACCGTCCCTGAGGCTGTTCATCTACAGAGTCACCGTGCTCTGGGAGTTGTCCCTGGAGATGCTGAACCGGCCCTTGACTGATGGCGCGTAGTTGATGCTGTCACCACTGATGGTGATAACTGCGACGTACTCAAGCCCTTTCCCAGGCACCTGGCGCCTCCATCCCATGGTGTAGCTGCTGAAGCTGAAGCCAGATGCCTTGTAGAAGAGGGTCAGGGACTCCCCGTGTGCCTGGAGACCCCCTCCGGACTCCACCAGCGTCACGGCCGCCCGCAGCCCTGGGGAAGGAGGAAGGACACCAGTGAGTCGCCCGCTCCCACTATCATCATCACCACCATCATCATCATCATCATCATCATCATCTCCATCGCCACATCCTCACCACCCCCTCGTTACCTGGGAGGGTGACGAGGAAGAGGAGGATGGCGGAGGCCCAGCGGGAGCCCACGTTGATGGGAGGTAGGTTTGGGGAGGGGGTTGACGGCACCACGACGGGGTTGGGAGTTCCTTATAGGGCAGAGGGGTGGGAGGTGATTTGCATAATGAGGCTGGGAGGGAGGGGAGAGAGGCCAAATGCCCAGTAAGCCGCTCGCTCCCACCCCTTTTCAGCTGAAAAGGGGAGCAAACAGCTCTCAGGAGGGTCAGGATCCAAGCTCAGGACAGAGGGATCACTCTGCAATTAGTGCAACGAGCAAAACAGACTCAACACAGCAAAAAGGAAAGTGATTTATTACACTACAACTGCACCCCCAGTGACACCAGAGTCGGGTGATGAGAAGTGTGGCCGGGTCTTAAAGCACCTTCCTCCCCCACTCCATCCTTAGCAGAATGCACTTTAGTCACAACTTTAACCCCTTCTTCACCCCGTGATAGCACAGGGAGGGGCAGGGATTGGGGAATGGGGTTCCAGTCAGTTCCTCACAGTACCTATTCCTTCTTAACTGGAAGGGGGGAATTCTGCACCCCCTTCCCCTGCGGCACCGTGGGGTCCCACCCACGGCAGACAGACCTCCACCAACTTCTGCAGCCTGAGTCCTCTCTGTCAGGGAGTCATCTCCTCACCACGGGCCTCAGCGCGGCTCCTTCCATGGGGTGCTGACCTTGGGGCCCAGACTGCTCCAGCCTGGTCCCCCCCAGAGTCACAAGTCCCCAGCAAACCTGCTGCGGGCTGGGTCGGTCTCTGCACAGGCTGTAGATGGTCTCTGCTCCCCATCTTATCCATGGGCTGCGAGGGGACACCCGCTGCACCATGGGCTTCTCCACGGGCTGCAGGGGAATCTCTCTCTCTGGTAACCTGTAGGGCCCCATTCTCCGCCCCCCGTCCACCTTCTTCCCTGGCCTTGGTGTCCATATGGCTCCTCATACCTCCTCACCCCCTTCTCTGGAGACACAATGCATTTGCTTTCTGGTTTTTCCCCCCTAAATATGAGTCCCAGAGGCGCTGTGACCATCGCTGATGGACTCAGCCTTGGTCAGCAGCGACTCCGGCCTTGATCCGGCTGATGTTGCTCTGTGGGGCTGCAGAGAGCTTCTGGCTGCTCCCTGCAGCAGCCCTTTGCTGCAGCCCCTGTTCTCTCCCAGCACCCAGCGACCCAGAACTGGGACAGAGCTGGAGGAGGCCAAGCTGGGGGCAGGACAGCAAAGGTAGGCGACGTGTCGCTCCAAGGGCAGATGGTTGGGGTGTCCAGTTCAGTGTTGGGGTGGAATGGTCATGGCTGGGTCCTTGGACTGTTCCCCTCATGGCTCAGCCCTGTTTGCCCCAAACCCCAACCCAAACCTTGACCCCTGGAGCCATGGCAAAGGCTCAGCCCAGACTTGCTCCCCTTGAAGGACGAGGACATGGGCACGGAGGGTGCTAGTGGGACTTGCACTTACTTACACCGTAGTCGGTGTAACTAATTAATTAATTTTCCCCAGTGCCTCATTCCCTGGAGAACTAATTTATAAAGTCAAAACAAACCACCCTATGGGTGCGCTCATTACTGATCTGATACTCTTAGGAGGTGCTGTTAACAAGGCCCCATCTTCCTCTCACCTGCAGCGCCTCATTATGCAAATCACCCCACACACCTCTGCCCTATAAGAACCCCTCGTCCCCGTCCTGGCACCATAACCCCATGGGTACCTGCTGGGCCTCCACCATCCTCCTCTTCCTCTTCGCCCTCCCAGGTAACGAGGGGGTGGTGAGGACGTGGCGATGGAGATGATGATGATGATGATGATGATGATGATGATGATGATGATGATGATGATGATGATGATGATGATGATGGTGGGAGCGGGCGACTCACTGGTGTCCTTCCTCCTTCCCCAGGGCTGCGGGCGGCCGTGACGCTGGTGGAGTCCGGAGGGGCCTCCAGACACCCGGGGGGTCCCTGCGCCTCCTCTGCAAGGGCTCTGGCTTCGACTTCAGCAACACCTACATGGTTTGGGCTCGTCAGGCACCTGGGAATGTGCTCGAGTGGGTCGGCGGAATTTACCCCGGTGGCAAAACCTACTACGCGCCATCGGTCAAGGGCCGGTTCAGCATCTCCTGGGACAACTCCCAGAGCACGGTGACGCTGCAGATGAACAGCCTCAGGGACGGTGACACGGCCACCTACTACTGCGCCAAAGGTCCTACTGGTACTGGTGTTGGTTATCCTGGCGGTCCTGGTCCCATCACCATGTCCCTACCCACCCAGAGAACAATCTTGGCCCATTATCACCCTTTTCTGACCCATATTTGAGTATTTTTGCCAAAAAATTTTCATCACGTTGGTTTGACACCTGCCTGATGTGCCCACCAACCCCTTGAGCCCTTTGCCCAAAACTTGACCTTTGGTGTTCACCTTTCCCCACCCCCATTCAGACGTGACCATTCCACCCAACCCTCAACTGGTCAACCCAAAACTCAGCTGGTCACTCCAACCCTCAACTGGTCACTCCAGCCCTCTGCCCTTGGGGCATTATCACAGCCGAATGCTGAGGGCTGAGACTGAGGAGAAACGAGTGACGATGAGCCAGGGAGGGAGAAGGCTGAGGCTGAGGGGTGGGGCAATGGGGTCAGGGGACTGAGGCCTCATGTTCAAGTGATTGAACAGGATGAGTCATGATTTGGGCCAAACCCACTAAATGTTGTATCAAAAAATACTGGTAACAGGCCTAAATTGTTCTCTAGGGAGGTGGGGGCACAGGGACAGAATCGGGGTCTCCACCAGCATCAGCACCATAACCATCAGGAGCTTTAGCGCAGTAGTAGGTGGCCGTGTCACCGTCCCTGAGGCTGTTCATCTGCAGCGTCACCGTGCTCTGGGAGTTGTCCCTGGTGATGCTGAAACGGCCCTTGAATGAGGGCGCGTAGTCAGGGAAGATACTAAAGCTGTCAATACTTGCGACATTCTCAAGCCCCTTCCCGGGCGACTGGCGCACCCAGAACATGTGGGTGCTGCTGAAGTCGAAGCCAGAGCCCTTGCAGAGGAGGCGCAGGGACCCCCCGGGTGTCTGGAGGCCCCTCCAGACTCCACCAGCGTCACGGCCGCCCACAGCCCTGGGGAAGGAGGAAGGACACCAGTGAGTCACCCGCTCCCACCATCATCACCCTCCATGTCCGTGTCCTCATCCTTTTGGAGATGAAGTCTGGGCCGAGCCTTTGCCGTGGCTCCAGGGGTCAAAGTTTGGGGTGATAAATTGGGGTTTGTACAAAAGCAGTCAAGGGTTGGGCAAGTTGGACTGGGTGACACTCTAAACCCACCCTAACTAACCCCCCCCCCAAATTCACCAAAATTCCCCAAATTCTCTCCAAAAATCAAATTTCTCACCTCAAAATGTAATTTCCCTCCTTCCCCCATAAACCCCACATTTTGACCCAATGACGGCCTTGAACGTGGAATTCTGGGGTTGTGGGGTCGACTCTTGTCACCTCCCCCACACACCCCCACCCTGGGATGGTGAAATTTTGCGGCAAAAATGGTCAAAATTGGTCCCGGGGAGATGATGGTGACGAGGACTTACCGGAGGAGACGGTGATGACGGCTCCAGTGCCACAATGGTCAATATGACCAGGAATATTATTATGATTCACACCTGGCACTTCGCCCCCCAACAATTTTTTCAGGTCAAAAAAATAAATTTTGGGCAAAAATTTCTAAAAATTCAAAACATTTCCAGATTCTAAAAAAATCTCTCAAATTTTCAAAATAGTATAAAATTTTCACATTCTTTCAGAAATTTCTGGGATATTTTTTCTGTGCATGAAGAATTTTGGGAGAGAAAAGTGATGGACTTGGGCAAAATTTAGTGGGAAGAGGGAAACATTACAAAAAAAAAAAAGAAAAATTCCCCCAAAGAAGAAACTATTGGGGCAAAAAGGGGGTAAAAAGGGCAGATTTAGGCTCACCCAAGTGAGGTGGAGAGATTAGAATGGGAATGCCTTAAAATTTTATATGTTTCCCAAATTTGGATGGAAATGGGGCAAAAAGAGGGGAAAAATGGGCAGAAGTGGGAAAAGATTTGAAATATTTTGGTCATAAATGGGTTTAATGTAAAAAAATCACGCATTAAGGGGCAAAATGTAATTTTAGGTTGAAAAATGCCCATATTTGAGGCAAAATATATGAAAAGGGTCAATTTGGGGGCAAAAAGTGACCATTTTAGGCACACTAAGGCCAAATTTTGGGGGAAAAGTGGCATAAATAGGAAATTAATGTACAGATATGGGCAAAAATGGGTCAAAATCTGGAGAAGAATTGAAATATTTGGGTGGAAAGTGGAAAATTCCCCAATTTTAGGTCAAAAAATGACCAGAATTGGGTCAAAATCCTGGAAAAATGGGAAAACCAGCCTAAATTAGCTGAGAACCTCAGTAGAATGAGGAAGTGCCTCGTTTTTGTCATCACCCGTGTCTCTGTGAGTAGCACCCCAACCACCAACAGCACCACGGTGACACAGCGGGGAGCAATTCTCCCTCAATCAGCACAGCTGCCTCCCCTCACCCTATGGATTTGGTTCAAAATTGTTCAAAAAAGGGAAAGGAAGAGCAGATTTGTGTCCAAATTGGCCCCAAACCCCAAAGTTATTCAAGGTTGGGGTAAAAATTGGCCCAAGGACCCAAAGGAAGACCAGATTTGGGTCAAAATGGACCAGAAGAAGCCAAAGGAAGAGCAGATTTGGGTCATGATGGACTGGCAGACCCAAAGCTTGGTGAGATCTGGGTCCAAAGTGACCAGAGAAACCATGGGAAGAGCAGCTTTGGGTCCAAAAAAGGAGGTGAGGAGGCCAAGTTCTTCTCCCCTGGAGCAAAGCTGCCCACGCCCCCGCTCAGGGTGTGTCCCCAGGAAGGGGAAGAGGGACCAAGCTGGGACAAGAACCCTGGGAAAGGTCCCCTGAGCATAGACACCCCCTATAGTTATTTAATTAACAGATTTCTTAATTACTTTTGCAGGGCATCTGCCTTGGGCTCTGTGGAGACACTCTTTAATGGCTTCATTAACTGTTTTCTCAATTGGTTTCACTGTGCACCTGGATGGGTTATCTAGAGACACCCTGTAATTAATTAATTAACTGATTTCTTCATTACTTTCACTGTTTGTCTCCTCTGGGCACCCTATAGACAACCATTAATTACTTAACTGATTTATTGATTACTTTTGTTGTGCATATGACTTGGGCTCCCTGGATACCCCTTTTAATGAGTTAATTAACTTATTTCTTGATTGCCTTCTGCCGTGTCTCTCCGCATAATTAATTACTTAACCCACACCTCTGCCACATCTTCCCTGGAGATTTTATAATTAATTTATTAAAGCCTTGTTTTGACCACACCCCTGAGACCAGACCCTCGTAATTCACCCCTCTGCCCTATAAACCCCCCCCAACCCTGTCATGGCACCATCACCCCTCTCCTAAAATGCAACACCCATCCCCATGGGCACCCACTGGGCCTCCCCCATCCTCCTTTTCCTCGTCGCCCTCCCAGGAAATGAGGGGGTGGTGAGGACGTGGCGATGGAGATGATGATGATGATGATGATGATGATGATGATGATGATGATGATGATGATGGTGGGAGTGGGCGACTCACTGGTGTCCTTCCTCCTTCCCCAGGGCTGCGGGCGGCCGTGACGCTGGTGGAGTCCAGAGGGGCCTCTAGACACCCGGGGGGTCCCTGCCCCTCCTCTGCAAGGGCTCTGGCTTCACCTTCAGCAGCTTCGAAATGGGCTGGGTGCGCCAGGCGCCTGGGAAGGGGCTTGAGTGGGTTGGGAGTATTTTCAGTGGTGGGACCACATGGTACGCACCGTCTATCAAGGACCGGTTCACAATCACCAGGGACAACTCCAAGAGCACGGTGACACTGCAGCTGAACAGCCTCAGGGACAGTGACACGGCCACCTACTACTGCACCAAACATGCTGCTGGTGATGGTGATATCCCTGGTGGCCCTGATCCTGTGCCCGTGTCCTCACCTCCCTGGAGAACCATTTTGGCCCATTATCAGACTTTTCTAACCCATCTTTGAGTTTCTTTGCCCCAAAATGTTGATCACTTTGGTTCTACCCCTGCCTGTATTGCCCACAACCCCTGGAGCTCTTTTCCCACCCTGTGGCCATTGGCCTCCAGCTGTGGCCGGTTCAGCATCTCCAGGGACAACTCCCAGAGCACGGTGACGCTGCAGATGAACAGCCTCAGGGACGGTGACACGGCCACCTACTACTGTGCCAAAGCTGGTGATGGTTATGGTGCTGATGCTGGTGGAGGCCCTGACCCCATCCCCATGTCCCCAGTTCCCTGGAGAACCATTTCGAGCTCCAACATAAACTGGTTTGGAGACATTGAGTCTCCCAGTCCCACCATGACCCTCCTCATCCACTTCAATGTCGCTCAGGGGGAGCAAGTCTGTGTTGAGCTCTTGGCAGTGCTACAAGGGCGAAGATTTGGGGTGGCCAGTTGAGGGCTGGGGTGACCATTTGAGGGTTGGGGTGACCAGGTGAGGGTTGGGTTGAAGAAGGTTGAGGTTGGAGGGCAACAGTCACAATTGGAGGCCAATGGCCAAGGGTTGGGCAAAGGGCTCAAGCGGTTGGTGGGCACCAGAGGGATGATTGAAGGAAACTGGTCAAGACTTGGGCCAAACCACTCAAGGATGGGTCAGAAAAGGCTGATAAATGATCAAAATTGTTCTCCAGGGAGGTGGGGAAACAGGGACAGGGTCAGGGCCACCAGCACCAAGAAGTTTAACACTGCCAGCTCCATCGTATTTCACACAGTAGTAGGTGGCCGTGTCACCGTCCCTGAGGCTGTTCATCTGCAGCGTCACCGTGCTCTGGGAGTTGTCCCTGGAGATGCTGAGCCGGCCCTTGACCGACGGCGCGTAGTTTGTGTATCTACTGGTTCTGTCAATACTCGCGACAAACTCCAGCCCCTTCCCGGGTGCCTGGCGCACCCATCCCATTTGGAAGCTGTCGAAGGTGAAGCCAGAGCCCTTGCAGAGGAGGCGCAGGGACCCCCCGGGTGTCTGGAGGCCCCTCCGGACTCCACCAGCATCACGGCCGCCCGCAGCCCTGGGGAAGGAGGAAGGACACCAGTGAGTCGCCCGCTCCCATCATCATCATCATCATCATCTCCATCGCCACGTCCTCACCACCCCCTCGTTACCTGGGAGGGCGACGAGGAAGAGGAGGATGGTGGAGGCCCAGTGTGTGCCCATGGTGATTGGTGGTGTGTTTGGGGAGAGGGGTGATGGCACCATGACAGGGACGGTGGGGTTCTTATAGGGCAGAGGGGTGGGGGGTGATTTGCATAATGAGGCAGGGTGGGCAGGAGGAGCTCGTTCCCTCCCCCTGGGTATCAGATCGCTATTCCCTGAGTGCCCATCCTCAGGAAGGGGCTGACAGGGAGGGGAAGCAGAACAAAGCTCCCATGGGTCAGGAGGAAATGATGAGTGACCTGCTTGGCCAGTTAGACACCCACAAATCACTGGGGCCGGATGCTGAAGAGGAGCCCTTGCAGAGGAAGCACAGGGACCCCCTTGGTGTCTGGAGTACCCTCTGAACTCAACCTGCATCTCGGCCGCCCGCAGCCCTGGGAAAGGGGCAGAAGGGGAGGGAGGCCATCTCCCCTATAATTATTCAATAAACAGATTTCTTAATTACTTTATCTGTGCATCTGTCGTGGGCTCTATGGAGAACCCCTTTAATTACTTGATTAACTGATTTCTTAATTTCTTTCGCTGTGCACCTGACATTGGTTCCTGAGACTCCCTATAATTAATTAATCATGTAATATATAGTATATATTATATTATAAATATTTTATATATTATTATAATTATAATAGATATTATACATTAATTAATTGACAATTAATTAATTAATTTCTTAAATTACTTTCATCATGTGTGTGTGCTGCAGACTCCCATAGAGACATCCTGTAATCAATTAATTACCAGATTTCTTCATTACTTTCACTTTTTGTCTGCAGTGAACTACCTATTGACCCCCTTTAATTACTGGATTAATGGATTTCTTAATTACTTTTGCCGTGCATCTGACATGGGCTCCCTGCAAACCCCCTTTAGTGATTCAATTAATTAATTTCTTAATTGCTTTCCTCCATGTCTCTCCCCATAATTAATTAACAAACCAACAGAACTGCAATGTCTTTCCTGGAGAGCTTCTAATTAATTAATTATCTCCTTGTTTTGAGCACACACATGAGACCAGACGCTCATAAATAATTTATTCATTAATTTAATAAATAATTAATTATTATTTATCTGAACCTCATTCCCTGGAGAGGTAATTAATTAGGTCAAAGTAAACCAAGTGTGTGCGCTCATTAGCGATCCATGACCCAAGGGCACGTAACGAGCCACTCCGCTTCCATGCCTCTGTCCCGCCTCATTCTGCAAATCACCCCCACTCCTCCACCCTATAAGAACCCCCCGACCCATTATAGCGCCATCACCCCCCTCCCCTAACTCACCACCCATCACCATGGGCACCCACTGGGCCTCCACCATCCTCCTCTTCCTCGTTGCCCTCCCAGGTAACGAGGGGGTGGTGAGGACATGGCGATGGAGATGATGATGATGATGATGATGATGATGATGATGATGATGATGATGATGATGATGATGATGATGATGATGGTTGGAGCAGGCGACTCACTGGTGTCCTTCCTCCTTCCCCAGGGCTGCGGGCGGCCGTGACGCTGGTGGAGTCTGGAGGGGCCTCCAGACACCCGGGGGGTCCCTGCGCCTCCTCTGCAAGGGCTCTGGCTTCGACTTCAGCAAATTCGCCATGGGGTGGTTGCGCCAGGCACCCGGGAAGGGGCTGGAGTGGGTTGCAGGTATCGACAGCTCTGGTAGCACAGCCTACGCGCCGTCGGTCAAGGGCCGGTTCAGCATCTCCAGGGACAACTCCCAGAGCACGGTGACGCTGCAGATGAACAGCCTCAGGGACGGTGACACGGCCACCTACTACTGCGCCAGAGATGGTGCTGGTTATGTTGCTGATGATGCTGGTGGCCTCAACCCCCTCCCTGTGTCCCCACTTCTCTGCAGAACAATATCAGCCCCATTATCATCCTATTCTGACCAGTCTTTGGGTGGTTTTTGCCCAAATCTCACCCACGGTTGTTCAGAACCTGCCTGTGGTTCCCACCAGCTGCTTGTGCCCCCTGCCCAACCCTTGGCCATTGACCTCCAGCTCTGACTGGTTCCCACCAACCTCAACAGTCTCCAGCCCAACTCTCAACTGCTCACCCCAATCCACAACTGGTCACCCCAAACCTTGGCCCTTGGAGCATTGTCAGTAGCTCAACCCAGACTTGTTCCTCCCAAGGAACAACCCGAAGGGTGTTGGAGCTGCCGAAGGTGAAGCCACCGGTGGGTGAGCTTTTGGGTGGGGTGAGTTGCCCCATCTGATTTGCCCAACCCTTGGCCATGCTTGTCCAGACCCTGACTGCTGGCCCCGAGCTCTGACCCTTTCCCAAACCCTTGACCCTCTGCACTCAAATCCCAACTCT
This sequence comes from Gallinula chloropus, assembly GCF_964237585.1. Lineage (NCBI taxonomy): Eukaryota > Metazoa > Chordata > Aves > Gruiformes > Rallidae > Gallinula > Gallinula chloropus. The sequence goes on along the minus strand of NC_140119.1, from coordinate 2,173,299 downwards.
TTGCCCCAAAACCTCCCCGGCTGCTGCCCAAAGCACCCCGAGCTCTGACCCTGGTGATTCAATGAAGTGTAATGATGCTGAATAGATTGATGGAGATGCAGCTTGAGACAAGGAATAGAAGTTTAATTGGAGTGTTTTAAGAACAGATTTGGGTTGGATTTCAGTCGAATGTGGCTGTAACTGTGTGAGCTGTTGGTGGCAGCGGCTACCAAACTGAGCCATGAGAGTGCAACAGCCTTGAGGCTGCAGAAAGTGACGACCGGGGAGTCATCAATAATGAGCCCAACGAGCAATTAAGAGACAGACTATATCTTGTTTCCAGTTACAGGGCTTCCTAACGAGTCGGTGCAGGAATGTGTGTTTGAGCTCAGGCAGCCATGGAGAAGGAACATAAAGAGGATGAGCTGAGGGAGAGGAAGACGTCCAGCCTTCATCCCTGAAGCCCAGCGGCAGAGCCCCTGAGTGCCACTGAGCACACTCTAGCTGGGAGGAGGGAATGGGAATGACTTCCTGGGAATAATTAGCATAACCCTGCCTTTTCTCAGCAATGACCCTGACTGTGTGTAGTTAATGTGTGTCAGGGTGAGAAATCTGGCTGTGATCAGCACACACAGAGGGAGGAGCGATCGATCCCCTGTGTGCCCAGCGCTGCCATCAAGGATCCTGCTGCAGAGGCACCAAGGCCACTGAGTTTGGATTCCGGCTTCCTGAGGCATCACGGTCACCATGTCCCTGCCACAGGCTCCCCCAGACACCCCCATTCAGCAATTAATTCATGGATTTCTTAATTACTTTTGCCATGAATATGACACAGGCTCCCCAGAGACCGGTATAATTCCTTAATTAACAGACTTCTTAATTGCATTCTGCCACCCATCTCCCCATAATTACTTAATTAAATCCCAGAGCTGCCCTGGAGAACTTCCAATTAATTAATTAAGTCCTTGTTTTGAATGGACACCTGAGACCAGACCTTCGTAATCAATTGATTTACTAATTAATAAACTAAATAATAAATATCCCCCCCGCCTCATTCCCTGGAGATCTAATTAATTAAGTCAAAACAAACCACCTTATGGGTATGATCCTATACCCACAGGAGGTGTCATTAATGAGGTGCCCCCATTGTCTCGCCCTCCCCGCCTCATTATGCAAATCACCCCCCACCCCTCCGCCCTATAAGAACCCCCCAACCCCTGTCATTGTGTCATCACCCCCCTCCCCAAACCCACCACCCATCACCATGGCACACACTGAGCCTCCCCCATCCTCCTCTTCCTCGTCACCCTCCCAGGTAATGAGGGGGTGGTGAGGACGTGGCGATGGAGATGATGATGATGATGATGATGATGATGATGATGATGATAGTGGGAGCGGGTGACTCACTGGTGTTCTTCCTCCTTCCCCAGGGCTGCGGGCGGCCGTGACGCTGGTGGAGTCTGGAGGGGCCTCCAGACACCCGGGGGGTCCCTGTGCCTCCTCTGCAAGGGCTCTGGCTTCTTCTTCAGCAGCTTCCCCGTGATTTGGGCTCGCCAGGCCCCCGGGAAGGGGCTCGAACACGTCGCAGCTATTAGCTACCATGGTGGTTGGGCAGGCTACGCACCGTCATTCAAGGGCCGGTTCAGCATCTCCAGAGACAACTCCCAGAGCACGGTGACGCTGCAGATGAACAGCCTCAGGGACGGTGACATGGCCACCTACTACTGCACGAAATATGTTGGTGGTAGTGCTGGTGGTGTTGCTGGTGGTAGTTGGCATGGTTTGGGCCTCAAGCGTGTGGCCTGCGTCCCCTGAGCCTGTTCCCCCCACCCCTCGGCCTCGACCTTCTCCCTCCCTGGCCCAACGTCACCCGTTTCTCCTCAGCCTCAGCCCTCGGCACCCGGCTGTGACAGTGACCCAAGGGCCGAGGGTTGGGGTGACCAGTTGGGGGTTGGGTGACCAGTTGGGGGTTGGGTTATGGGTTATGGGTTTGCAGCTAAGAGGGTTGAGGTGTGAAGGAAACAGCCAAAGCTGGAGGCCCATGGCCAAGGGTTGGGCAAAGGGCTCAAGGGGTCGGTGGGCACCACAGGCAGGTTTGAACCAAAGTGGGCAAGATTTGGGCTGAAAACACTCACAGTTGGGTCAGAAAAGGCTGATAATGGGCCAGAATTGTTTTCCATGGAGGTGGAGACATGGTGACATGGTCGGGGCCAGCATAACCAGCACCACCACCATCTTCTTTGGCAAATATTTCTAAACTCATATCTTACTCAATTTTTCAGAATTTGCTGAATTTTGAAAATATTTTCTTTATTTATCTTAATTTTCTCTATTTTTTATTTTTTCTATTTTTCTCATTTTTTTGCTCATTCTCTTAATGTTTTACTTCTTTCATATATTTGTCAAATTTTCTCAAGCTCTCACAAATCTTCTCAATTTTTCTCTGTTTTTCTTATATTTACTCAAATTTTATTCCATTTAATCTCCATTTTTCTCAATTTCTCTCAAATTTCCTCTATTTTTTCTAAAATTTTTTTCTGTTTCTATCAATTGTTCTCATTTTCTTTTAGTTTTAAAGATTTTGCTTGATTTTTCTTATATTTCTCAAGAATTTTCTCACTGTCTCTTAAGTTTTCTCAATTTTCGTCAGATTTTCTTGCATTTGCCTCAATTTCTCTTGCATTTAGAAAGCCTGGGAAATCTGGAAGGGAAAAATTCTACAGATCAATAAAATTTACCAATAAAGCCTAGCCCCCCCAAATTCATCAAATTCCTTTCTGAAATTTGAAATTATCGATATTTACCAAAAAAAGCATATTACTTTCCATAATAATAATGAGATTGGGACAAATTAAAAGTTCAGGAGGCAAATTCCTCAAGTGATTAATTCCTAATTTAATTAATTTCTAGTTTTATCAATTCTTAATTCCATAAATTCCTACTTCTATCAATTGCTAATTTCCTTAATTCTTCATTTTATCACTTTCAAATTTTTTTGCAATGTCACTAATTTCTGCTTAATTTGCCCTTAATTTTGCTGTAATTACTCTTTAATTTCCCCTTAATTTTTCCTTAATTAAACTTTACATACCTTTGAATTTTGCCTTAATTACCCCTTAATTTTGCCTTAATTTCCCCATAATTTTTCAATTTTGCTTATTTCCTTATTTTTAAATATCAACTTATACATTTTCTCTCAACATGTTAATAGCATTAATTTATATTAAATTAATTTTAAATATATTTGAAAGTAGGTTTATACAGATTTTTATCTATTTTTTAAATTTCTATAGTGGAATTTTTAAGTCTCCAATCTTGAAACACATCAAAATCCCCCCCTAAAAAATTTGCCCAAACAAATTTAAAATTTAAAACGTCATCTTTTAATTTTAAATTTTAGAATTCTTAAATTTATGCAAGAAAGAATTTAAATTCTAAATTTTTAAGATCACATTTACTTGAGGGAGTAGGAATTATTTCCAAAAATTGCTATTTCTACTCAAACCAAACCTTCTAAAATGCAATATTTAAAATTATTTTTCCCATCGAATTCCACTGGGATTCAATTTTCCACCAGCAACTCGCCTATGGATGGTATTTCACAAAAAAAAAAATCCGTATAAATTCATTTTTGAGCCAATTTATGCCTCCAAAATTCCATTTTCCCCTCAAGAATCAACTTAATTCACCAATATTTTCAATTCTGCACTAAAAATATTTAAATTTCCTAAATTTGAGTTTTCTCCCCTTTTTCTACCATTAAATTGCCATGGCGTGATTTTTTTTTTTTGGTGGAAATCACGAAAACACCCTAAGAATTGACATTTTTGGTCAGTCATATTGCCCTGTTATAAACCCCCCAAATACCCCCAAATTCTCCCCCAAAATCAAATTTCTCACCTCAAAATGGGATTTCCTCCTATATCCCCCCCCGTCCCGTCCCCCCCCATTTTGAACCAACGATGGCCCCAATGGTGGAATTTTGGGAGGGGGTTGGATTGATCCTCTTCACCTCCCCCTCCACCTCCACCCCAGCAGGGTGCAATTTTGGGGCTAAAAAGGCCAAAATTGGTCCCACTGAGATGATGGTGACGAGGAATTACTGGAGGAGACGGTGACGACGGCTCCGGTGCCCCTAAAACGAATATGATCAAGATAACCAATGTGATTCCAAAAGTTTTTGGGTCTAAAAAGCCAAATTTTAGGTAAAAAATTTTATAAATTCACAAAGTTTCAGAAACTGTCAAGTGAGTTGCCCGGTTCCACCAGCGTCCCTCTGTGTCCATGTCCTCGTCCTTCAAGGGGAGCAAGTCTGGGCCGAGCCTTTGCCATGGCTCCAGGAGTCAAGGTTTGAGGTGATGGGTTGGGGTTTGGGGCAAAATTCGTCAAAGGTTGGGGAAGTCAGATGGGGCGACTCACTGGTGAGACAGCCACTAAATTCTTGGTGTGGAAAATCAGTCCATGGCAGGGGAATGATGTTATGAACCTGCCCAGGGCTCTGCAAATGTAAGATCTGGGCATGGTGGAGATGGTGTGGAAAAAGGGGTCGGTAATGTCATGGTTACATTCAACATCATTCCACGTGGTTACTGCCATACCTTCCCTGGAGATTTTATAATTAATTTATTAAATCCTTGTTTTGACCAGACACCTGAGACCAGACGCTCGTTATATATTTATTTATTTATTATATTTCCCATACCCTCATTCCCTGGAGAACTAATTAATTAAGTCCGAAACAAACCAAGTGGGTGCGCTTGTTACTAATCCAAAACCCAGGGGAAGGAAACGAGCCACCTCTGTCATCCCCACCTCGTTATGCAGATCATCCCTCACCCCTTCACCCTATAAGAACACCCCTCCCCAAAACCACCACCCATCACCATGGGCACCCGCTGGGCCTCCCCCATCCTCCTCTTTCTCGTCGCCCTCCCAGGTAACGAGGGGGTGGTGAGGACGTGGCGATGGAGATGATGATGATGATGATGATGATGATGATGATGATGATGATGATGATGATGATGATGATGATGATGATGATGATGGTGGTGGGAGCGGGCGACTCACTGGTGTCCTTCCTCCTTCCCCAGGGCTGCAGGCGGCCATGACGCTGGTGGAGTCCGGAGGGGCCTCTAGACACCCAGGGGGTCCCTGCGCCTCCTCTGCAAGGGCTCTGGCTTCACCTTTGGCAGCTACGGCATGTTCTGGGTGCGCCAGGTGCCTGGGAAGGGGCTGGAGTACGTCGCGGAGATTAGTAGTAGTGGTGGCAGAACATGGTACGCACCATCGGTCCAGGGCCGGTTCAGCATCTCCAGGGACAACTCCCAGAGCACGGTGACGCTGCAGATGAACAGCCTCAGGGACGGTGACACGGCCACCTACTACTGCGCCAAAGCTGGTTACAGTGGTACTTATCTTGGTGTCCCCAACCCCATCCCGGTGTCCCCACCTGCCCAAAGAACAATCCTGGCCCAACCACTGACTGTTTTTGCTCCAACAAGAGTTTCTGGCCATATGGTGATTGGGTGGATAAAACTCACCCAAGGTTTTGGTGAAAATCCCCCTGAATTGGGGCAACACGGCCATGGTCGGGCCCGAAGCAGCCCAAGCTCAGAACAGCACAGCCAGGTGAGATGCCCAGCCCATCAGGCGACTCACGGGGGGGTGTCATGGCACTCAGCCTGGAATGGCCCTGAGGCCCCATCTCAGCAGAGACAGCCCCTGGGGAGCTGTGTCCAGAGCTCAGACAGGAGCTGTCCTGCACAACCAGACTGAATGGGGAACCCAAACCTGGGCTGAGCCCTGGGATTCCTCCAGCAAACAATATGCCCTGAGCCCCGATCCAGCCACTATCCAGCTGCCTGGCAGTGAGATAAAGGCAGCCAGGGGGTCTGCAGTGCAGAGAGATGCAGCAGATAGGGCATGAGATAAGGGGGATCACCGCTAATGACAGACATGGGAGGTGGCATTGTCCCCTGGGACACAGTCCTGCACACTGACACCGACATCAGCCAAACAAGGGAATAAAACCCCTTGGATTCAGTCTGAGATGGGGGAGCCACTTCTCCAGCTCTGTGGGGAGACTCTGCCCCCTCAGCCAGGATTGCTGGGAGATGATGGAAAGGGGTTTGGCAAGTACATCTTTCAGCTCTCTCAGCACCCTGGGGTGGATCCCATCTGGCCCCAGTGACTTGTGGGTGTCTAACTGGCCAAGCAGGTCACTCATCATTTCCTCCTGACCCATGGGAGCTTTGTTCTGCTTCCCCTCCCTGTCAGCCCCTTCCTGAGGATGAGCACTAAAGGAATAAAGATCTGATACCCAGGGAGAGGTAACAAGGACCCCACCTCTCTGTCCCATAAGAACCCCCTGACCCCGACGTGGCACCATCACTCCCCTCCCCAAACCCACCACCCACTGGCCCTCTGCCATCCTCCTCTTCCTCATCGCCCTCCCTGGTAATGAGGGGGTGGTGAGGACGTGGCGATGGAGATGATGATGATGATGATGATGATGATGATGATGATGATGATGATGATGATGATGATGATGATGATGATGGTGGTGGGAGCGGGCGACTCACTGGTGTCCTTCCTCCTTCCCAGGGCTGCGGGTGGCCGTGACGCTGGTGGAGTCCGGAGGGGCCTCCAGACACCCGGGGGGTCCCTGCGCCTCCTCTGCAAGGGCTCTGGCTTCACCTTCAGCAGCTACAGCATGGGATGGATGCGACAGGCACCTGCAAATGGCCTTGAGTGGGTTGCAACTGTTACAAGTGGTGGTAGAACAAGATACGCACCATCAGTTAGGGACCGTTTCAGCATCTCCAGGGACAACTCCCAGAGCACGGTGACGCTGCAGATGAACAGCCTCAGGGACGGTGACACGGCCACCTACTACTGTGCCAAACGTGATGGTGGTGTTGATATTTTTGGTAGTGGTAGTACTGGTGGTCATGGCCCCAACCTTCTCCCCATGTCCTCACCTCCCTGGAGAACAATTCTGGCACATTGTCAACACCTTTGACCCATATTTGAGTATTTTCAGCCCAAATCTCACCCACTGTCGTTCAGAACCTGCCTGTGCTGCCCACCAACCCCTGGAGCCCTTTGCCCAAACCTTGGCCATTGGCCTCCAGCTGGGATTGGTTTTCTCCAACCTTAACCCTCTTAACTGCAAACCTGACTGGTCACCCCAGCCCTTGACCCTTCGACCAACATCTCACTTGGCTTTGCCGTTCTGCCCCAAGCTCAGGCTGCTTCAGGCCAAGTGCTGACCATGTTTGGCTCCCTGTGGCCAATGGCCAAGGGCTGGGCAAAGGGTTCAAGGGGTTGATGGGCACCTCAGGCAGGTTCTGAAAAACAGTGAGCAAGATTTGGGCTGAAAATACTCAAAGAAGTGTCAAAAAATTGTTGATAATGAGCCAAAATGGTTCTCCAGGAAGGTGGGGACACAGTAATGGGGTTATGGCAACCAGTAGCATAACCACCAGCAGCAGCACCACCATATTTAGTGCAATAGTAGGTGACCTGAGGGAAACTGTCAAAGGACCAAGACGTGACTGTTCCACCCAAACCTCAGCTGGTCGCCCCAAACATTGGAGCAACATCTTGACCCAGCTGTGCCAACATTACCAGTGGTCCCCCAAACCACCCCGAGCGCCAAACCGGGATCCACCCAGATCTCTACCCGTCCCCTGACCTCCAGCCTCAGCCTTGATCCCACCAGGGACATGGAGTGTGCTGGTGGGACTGGGTGACTCACTGGTGTCCTTCCTCCTTCCCCAGGGCTGTGGGCAGCCATGATGCTGGTTGAGTACAGACGGGCCTCCAGACACCTGAGGGGTCCCTGTGGTGGTGGCCCCGACCCCATCACCGTGTCCACGCCTCCCCAGGGGGACATTCCTGGCCCTGATTTTGTCTCTCCCTGACCCAAGCTGGACCCAACAAGCACGGGTCCCACCCACACAGTCCGAGTCCTCGTCCTTCAAGAGGAACAAGTCTGGATCGAGCCTCTGACATCGCTCCAACATCTGGAGTGAGGAGTTGAGGTCTGGGGCAAAGCCAGTCAAGATTTTGGTTGATCAGTTGAGGCTTTGGTCAAATGATCAACTCTGAGTGGGGCTGGGGAGAGCGGGAGGCCAGTGTCCCAGGTTTGGGTCCCAGGGCAGGTGTTTGGGGCCAGGACGGTCACGGTGTGGCTCTGCTGCCAAGGTTTGGGGTGATGGGTTGGGGTTTGGGCCAACTACTACTTCAGCAAAGCTGGTGCTGGTGCTGGTGCTGATGCTGGTGGAGTCCCTGATCCCATCCCTGTGTCATGACTTCCCTGGCAACAATTTTGAGCTCCAATATGAACTGGTTTTGACCCATTGAGTCACACGGTCTCCCCATCACCCTCCTCATCTGCGTCTTTGTCCCTTGGGAGGAGCAAGGCTGGGTTGAGCTACTGACAGTGCTCCAAGGGCCAAGGTTTGGGGTGACCAGCTGTGGATTGGGATGAGCAGTTGAGAGTTGGGCTGAAGAGTGTTGAGGTTGGAGGGAACCAGTCAGAGCAGGAGGCCAATGGCCAAGGGTTGGGCAAAGGGCTCAAGGGGTTGGTGGGCACCACAGGAAATTTTGAAGCAAAGCAGCCCTAATTTGTGCTGAAACTACTCAAAGATGGCTTAGAAAGTGTCGATAACAGGCTAAAATTGTTCTCCAGGGAGGTGGGGACACAGGGACAGGGTCGGGGGCTGCATAACCAGGATGACCATGATAGGCACAGCAGTAGGTGGCCGTGTCACCGTCCCTGAGGCTGTTCATCTGCAGCGTCACCGTGCTCTGGGAGTTGTCCCTGGACATGCTGAACCGGCCCTTGAATGACGGCGCCTACCATGTGCCGCTACCACCCTTGGTAATATTCCCGACCCATTCCAGCCCCTTCCCGGGCACCTGGCGCACCCACTGCATGGCAAAGCTGCTGAAGTCGAAGCCAGAGCCCTTGCAGAGGAGGCACAGGGACCCCCCGGGTGTCTGGAGGCCCCTCCGGATTCCACCAGCGTCACGGCTGCCCGCAGCCCTGGGGAAGGAGGAAGGACACCAGTGAGTCGCCCACTCCCACCATCATCATCATCATCATCATCATCATCATCTCCATCGCCATGTCCTCACCACCCCCTCGTTACCTGGGAGGGCAACGAGGAAGAGGAGGATGGGGGAGGCCCAGTGGGTGCCCATGGTGATGGGTGGTGGGTTTGGGGAGGGGGGTGATGGCGCTATAATGGGTCGGGGGGATCTTATAGGGTGGAGGAGTGGGGCTGATTTGCAGAATGAGGCGGGGCGGAGGCATGGAGGCGGATTGGCTCGTTACGTCCCCTTGCGTCGTGGATCGCTAATGAGCACACACACTTGGTTTACTTTGACCTAATTAATTACCTCTCCAGGGAATGAGGTTCAGATAAATAATAATTAATTATTTATTAAATTAATGAATTAATTATTTATGAGCGTCTGGTCTCATGTGTGTGCTCAAAACAAGGAGATAATTAATTAATTAGAAGCTCTCCAGGAAAGACATTGCAGTTCTGTTGGTTTGTTAATTAATTATGGGGAGAGACATGGAGGAAAGCAATTAAGAAATTAATTAATTGAATCACTAAAGGGGGTTTGCAGGGAGCCCATGTCAGATGCACGGCAAAAGTAATTAAGAAATCCATTAATCCAGTAATTAAAGGGGGTCAATAGGTAGTTCGCTGCAGACAAAAAGTGAAAGTAATGAAGAAATCTGGTAATTAATTGATTACAGGATGTCTCTATGGGAGTCCGCAGCTCACACACACGATGATAGTAATTTAAGAAATTAATTAATTAATTGTCAATTAATTAATGTATAATATCTATTATAATTATAATAATATATAAAATATTTATAATATAATATAATATATATTATATATTACATGATTAATTAATTATAGGGAGTCTCAGGAACCAATGTCAGGTGCACAGCGAAAGAAATCAAGAAATCAGTTAGTCAAGTAATTAAAGGGGGTCTCCATAGAGCCCACGACAGATGCACAGAAAAAGTAATTAAGAAATCTGTTTATTGAATAATTATAGGGGAGATGGCCTCCCTCCCCTTCTGCCCCTTTCCCAGGGCTGCGGGCGGCCGAGATGCAGGTTGAGTTCGGAGGGGACTCCAGACACCAAGGGGGTCCCTGTGTCTCCTCTGCAAGGGCTCCTCTTCAGCATTCGGCCCCAGTGACTTGTGGGTGTCTAACTGGGCAAGCAGGTCACTCATCATTTCCTCCTGACCCATGGGAGCTTTGTTCTGCTTCCCCTCCCTGTCAGCCCCTTCCTGAGGATGAGCACTCAGGGAACATCCAACTTCACTAGTGAAGACTGAGGGAAAGAAGGAATTCAGGAGCTCAGCCTTGTCCTCATCCCATGTCACTCCTGTTCCCCCTGCGTCCATTACCAGTTTTTTTCTGACCCATCTTTGAGTATTTTCAGCCCAAATCTCACCCACTGTCGTTCAGAACCTCTTGTGGTGCCCACCAACCCCTTGAGCCCTTTTCCCAAACTTTGGCCATTGGCCTCCAGCTCTGACCATTTCCCTACAACCTCAAACCTCTTCACCTCAAACCCTCAACTGGTCACCCCAGCCTTCAACTGGTCACCCCAACCCTCAACTGGTCACCCCAACCCTCAATCGGTCTCCCCACATCTCAGCCCATGGAGCACTGTCAATAGCTCAGCCCAGCTTTTCTCCCCTCAAGGGACAATGAGGCGGATGAGGAGGGTGATGGTGGGACCGGGCAACTCAATAGGTTAAATAAAGTCAATGTTGGAGCTCAAAACTGTTCTCCAGGGAGGTGGGGACACAGGGACGGGGTCAGGGTCAGCCAACCAGTCCCAGAAGCAGTTTTGGCACAGTAGTAGGTGGCCGTGTCATCGTCCCTGAGGCTGTTCATCTGCAGCGTCACCGTGCTCTGGGAGTTGTCCCTGGAGATGCTGAAGCGCCCCTGGACCGACAGCACGTAGTAGGTGGTGCCACCATCTCCGAAAATACCCGCGACGAACTCAAGGCCCTTCCCAGGAGCCTGGCGCATCCATCCCATGCGGGTGCTGCTGAAGAATAAGCCAGAGCCCTGGCAGAGGAGGCGCAGGGACCCCCCGGGTGTCTGGAGGCCCCTCCGGACTCCACCAGCGTCACGGCCGCCCGCAGCCCTGGGGAAGGAGGAAGGACACCAGTGAGTCGCCCGCTCCCACCACCACCATCATCATCATCATCATCATCATCATCATCATCATCATCATCATCATCATCATCATCATCAATCATCATCATCATCATCTCCATCGCCACGTCCTCACCACCCCATCGTTACCTGGGAGGGCGACGAGGAAGAGGAGGATGGGGGAGGCCCAGCGGGTGCCCATGGTGATGGGTGGTCGGTTTGGGGAAGGGGGTGATGGTGCCGCGATGGGAGTCAGGGGTTATTATAGGGCAGAGGGGATCTTATAGGGCCGTTCTGACCCGAACTTGGACCAAGTTTGGCTCCATGTGGCCAATGGCCAAGGTTTGGGCAAAGGGCTCAAGGGGTTGGTGGGCAGCACAGGCAGGTTCTGAAGGAAACTGCTTGAGATTTGGGCCAAAGATGGATCAAAAGATTGTTCTCTAGAGAGGTTGGGACAATGTGACCAATGACCCAGAGTAGGTGCTGCCAGCAGTGGGGTAAATACATGCAAACCAATCCAGGTAACGAGGGGATGGTGAGGATGTGGCGATGGAGATGGAGATGATGATGATGATTGATGGTGATGATGATGATAATGATGATGATGATGATGATGGTGGGAGCAAGCGACTCACTGGTGTCCTTCCACCTTCCCCAGGGCTGCGGGCGGCCGTGACGCTGGTGGAGTCCGGAGGGGCCTCCAGACACCCGGGGGGTCCCTGCGCCTCCTCTGCAAGGGCTCTGGCTTCACCTTCGGCAGCACCGACATGGTTTGGGCGCGTCAGGCGCCTGGGAAGGGGCTGGAGTGGGTCGGGAGTATTTACACCGGTAGTGGCAGCACAGCCTACGCGCCCTCGGTCCAGGGCCGGTTCAGCATCTCCAGGGACAACTCCCGGAACACGGTGACGCTGCAGATGAACAGCCTCAGGGACGGTGACACGGCCACCTACTACTGCGCCAAAAGTTCTGGTACTGGTTATTATGCTGATGCTGGTGGCCCTGACACATTCCCAATTTCCCCACCTCCCTGGAGAACAATTTTAAAAGTAATTAAGAAATCTGTTAATTAAGTAACTATAGGGGCTGTCTATGCTCAGGGGCCTTTCCCAGGGGTCCAGCCCCCGCTTGGTCCCTCTTCCCCTTCCTGGAGGCTTCCGCACCCACCCTGAGCGGGGGCGTGGGCAGCTTTGCTCCAGGGGAGAAGAACTTGGCCTCCTCACCTCCTTTTTTGGACCCAAACCTGCTCTTCCTTTGGCTTCTTCTGGTCCACTTTGACTCAAATCTGGTTTTCCTTTGGGTCCTTGGGCCAATTTTGACCCCAATCTTGAATAACTTTGGGGTTTGGGGCCAATTTGGACACAAATCTGCTCTTCCTTTCCCTTTTTTGAACAATTTTGACCTAAATTTGCTAGGTTAGGGGAGGCAGCTGTGCTGATTGAGGGAGAATTGCTCCCCACTGTGTCACCGTGGTGCTGCTGGTGGTTGGGGTGCTACTTATGGTGACACAGGTGATGACAAAAACCCGGCGCTTCCTCATTCTACTGAGGTTCTCAGCAAATTTGGGCTGGTTTTCCCAATTTTCCAGGGTTTTGACCCAATCCTGGTCATTTTTGGACCTAAAGTTGGGGAATTTTCCACTTTCTACCCAAATATTTCAATTCTTCTCCAAAGTTTGATCCATTTTTGCCCACATCTTCACATTAATGTCCTATTTATGCCACTTTTTCCCCCAAATTTGGCCTTTGTGTACCTAAAATTGTCACTTTTTGCTCCCAAATTGACCCTTTTCACCTATTTTTCCCCAAATATGGGCATTTTTCAACCTAAAATTGCTATTTTGACCAAAAATCGGGGAATTTTTTGCATTAAACCCATTTTTGACCCAAATATTTCAAGTCTTTTTCCACTTTTGCCAGTATTTTTCCCAAATCTTCACATTATTTTACCAATTATTTAATTTTGTACCCCGAATATGGCCTTTTATTGCCAAAAAATAGCATTTTGTTCCAAAGTAGAAATTTTATACTTCTTTTTGTCACATTTCCGTCCAAATTTGGGAAACATGTGACATTTTAGGGCATTCCCTTTCCAATCTCTCCACCTCACTATGTTGAGCCCAAATCCGCCCTTTTTGTCCCCTTTTTACCCAAATGTTTTCTTATTTGGGGGACTTTTCCATTGTTTTTTGGTAATGTGTCCCTTTTCCCACCATTTTTCAATGAATGTTTGCCCAAATCCATCACTTTTCTCTCCTGAAATCCACCATGCACACACAAAAACATCCCAGAAAATTACAAAAGAATGTGAAAATTTTAAAATAATTTGTAAATTTCACAGAACTTTTTAAAAATCTGGAAATGTTTTAAATTTTTAGATTTTTTTTCCCAAAATTTATCTTTCTGAACCCAAAAAATTGCTGTGGTGGAAGTGCTGGGAGTGAATCATAGTAGTATTCCTGGTCGTATTGATTATTGGGGCGCCTGAGCCGTCGTCACCATCTCCTCCGGTAAGTCCTCATCACCATCATCTCCCCAGGACCAATTTTGACCATTTTAGCCCCAAAATTTCACCATCCCAGGGCGGGAGCGGGTGGGGGAGGTGACAAGAGTCGACCCCACATCCCCAAAATTCCACCCTCAAGGCTGTCTTTGGGCCAAAATGTGGGGGTTTTTGGGGGGAGGAGGGAAATTCCATTTTGAGGTGAGAAATTTGATTTTTGCAGAGAATTTGGAGAATGTTGGTGAATTTTGGGGGGTTTTAGTTAGGGTGGTTTTAGAGTGTCACCCAGTCCGACTTGCCAAATCCTTGACTGCTTTTGCCACATCCCCCAGTTTAGCACCCCAAACTTGGACCCCTGGAGCCACGGCAAAGGCTCGGCCCAGACTTGCTCCTCTTGAAGGACGAGGACACGGACATGGAGGGTGCTGGTGGGAGCAAGCGACTCACTGGTGTCCTTCCTCCTTCCCCAGGGCTGCGGGCGGCCGTGACTCTGGTGGAGTCCGGAGGGGCCTCCAGACACCCGGGGGGTCCCTGCGCCTCCTCTGCAAGGGCTCTGGCTTCACTTTCAGCAGCTATGCCATGGTTTGGGCTCACCATGCACCCAGGAAGGGACTCGAGTACTTTGGGAGTATTAACAGTGTTGGTAGTGGCACAGCCTACACATCAGTCAAAGGCCAGTTCAACATCTCCAGGGACAACTCCCAGAGCACGGTGACGCTGCAGATGAACAGCCTCAGGGATGGTGACACGGCCACCTACTACTGTGCCAGAGCTGCTACTGGTACTGGTGTCTATATTTCTGGTGGCCCCAACCCCATAACCATGTCCCCATCTCCTCTCTGCACTTTTCTGGTCCCACCACCGACTGCTTCTGCTCCAAGAAGTGTTTCAGACCTGTGCTGGTGCTGGCCAGGCCAGAGCTCAGCTCCCCAAGCAGCCAGCACAGCTGAGCTGAGTTTGCCTGGGCTGTTTTCCACACCCCCTGACACCACTGCCCCATGAAAGCAGCTGGGGGAGAAAGGGGAGGGGCTGTTTGCCTCCAGAACAGGCTGAGTGTGGCCGGGGTGTGGGGCCACTCAGTCGGTCCTGGCCGTCAGGCAGCCCTCTGGAACCGTCGGGTCAGTCAGGGACTCTGTGTCAGCACTGGGGGGGAGTGGAACTGCCCGTTCTTGTTCTACACTCACAGGGATTTCTGTCAGGAACTGTCCCTGTCCCACCCCACGGAGGCTCCGTCTGTCTGTCTGTTTGTCCCGGGGGAGTGAGCGAGCGGCTTGGTGGGCATTTGGCCTCTAGCCAGGGCCAAACCACCCCCCACCCCCCAACCCCACATTTAGACCCAACGACGGCCTCCAGGGTGGAATTTTGGGGAGAGTGTGTCGACCCTCGTCCCCTCACCCACACGTCCCTGCTGCAGGAAGGTGAAATTTTTGGGCAAAAAATGCCAAAATTGGTCCCGGCGAGATGATGGTGACGAGGACTTACCGGAGGAGACGGTGACAATGGCTCCGGTGCCCCAAAACTCAATCCAACCAGTATAACCACTGTGATTCATTCCTGACGCTTCCCCTTCCAATATCTTTTGGGTTTAAAAGCCAAATTTTGGGAAAAAGCTCTTAATATTTTTTTAAATTCTATTCAATTTTCAAATATTCCTTGAAATTCACAATTTTTTAAAAAAAATCAATTTTTTTCTAAATTTTCTTGGTTGTTTTGGATTGTATGTTGGAAATTGGGAGAAAAAAGTGATGGATTAGAGCAAAAATTTGTGAAAAATTGTGAGAAAAGGGAAAAATTACAAAAATTATACAAAACTCCCCCAAATCATCAAAATTTGGGAAAAAAAGGGGGAAAAATTTGGATTTGGGCTCATTGTAGTGAAGTGGAATGATGGGGGGGAATACCCTCAAATAGTCCAAAGTTGCCCAAATTTAGGGGCAATGGGGCAAAAAGTGGTAAGAAAGAGAGACCTTGGGGCAAAAAAGCTGAATTTTGTCAATATTTGGGGCAAAATAATGACATAATTGGAAAAAGAATGTGAAGATTTGGTGGGAAATGTGGCAAAAATGGGAAAAGAATCAAAATATGTAGATCAAAATGGGTTTAAAGTAAAACTTTCCCCAATTTGGTGTCAAAATTGGAAATTTTTACTAAAAAATGCCCATATTTGGGGCAAAATAGATAAAAAAGGGCAACACTGGTGGAAAAAGTGGTAACTATAGGGAAGCAAAGGTCAAATTTCTGGGGAAAATGTGGCAAAAATGGGGAAAGAATGTGAAGATTTGGGCAAAATGGTGAAAAAGTGGGAGGAAAGTTGAAATATTTTGGTTAAAAATGTGTATAAAGTGGAAAATTCCCCAATTTTGGGTGACAAAATGACCAGAATTGGGTCAAAACCCTGGAAAATTGGGAAAATCAGCCCAAATTTATTGAGAAACTTGGATGAAAGAGGAAGCACCATTTTTTTGTCACCACCCATGTCACTGTGAGTAGCACCCCAACCACCAGCAGCACCACGGTGACACGGGGGGGGGAAAATTCCCCCTCTGCCAGCACAGCTGTCTACCCTCATCGTTTGGATTTGGGTCAAAATTGGGAAACAAATATGAGAGGAAGAACAGATTTGGGTCCAAACTGGTCCCAAATCCAAAGTTATTCAAGATTGGGGTGAAAAATTGCCAGGAGACACAAAGCTTGATGAGAATTGGGTCAATATTGGCCCAAAGAAACCAAAGGAACCCCAGATTTGGGTCAAAATGGACCAGAAGAAGCCAAAGGAAGAGCAGATTTTGGTCATGATGGACTGGTAGCCCCAAAGCTTGGTGAGAGCTGGGTCCAAAGTGACCAGAGAAGCCACAGGAAGAGCAGCTTTGGGCCCAAAAAAGGAGGTGAGGAGGCCAAGTTCTTCTCCCCTGGAGCAAAGCTGCCCACGCCCCCGCTCAGGGTGGGTGTGTAAGACTCCAGGAAGGGGAAGAGGGACCAAGTGGGGGCTGGACCCCTGGGAAAGGCCCCCTGAGCCTAGAGATGACCTATAATTTCTTAATTAACAGATTTCTTCATTACTTTTGTTGGGCATCTGCCTTGGGCTCTGTGCAGAGCTCCTTTAACCCCTTTTTAATTAATTTACCGTTTTTTTGTCTGGACATCTCAGACCAGGCCATTGCAATCTGTTAATTAATTACTTAGTTAACTAATAGAAACTAATTAATTATTTTTTCCCTGTGCCTCATTCCATGCAGAGCTAATCCAACAAGTCAAGAGAAACCACCCTATTGATGTGCTCATTAGCAATCTGATACCCACAGGAGGTGTTGCTAACAAGCCCACCCCTTCTTTCCCCCTCCCTGCCTAATATGCAAATCACCCCCCACCCTACCACCCTATAAGAACCCCCCTACCCCTGTCATGGCATCATCACCCCTCTCCCCAAACCCACCACCCATCACCATGGACACCCACTGGGCCTCCACCATCCTCCTCTTCCTTGTCGCACTCCCAGGTAACGAGGGGGTGGTGAGGACGTGGCGATGGAGATGATGATGCTGATGCTGATGCTGCTGCTGCTGCTGATGATGATGATGATGTTGATGATGATGATGATGATGATGATGATGATGATGATGATGATGATGATGATGATGATGATGATGATGGTGGGAGCAGGCGACTCACTGGTGTCCTTCCTCCTTCCCCAGGGGGGCGGGCGGCCGTGACGCTGGTGGAGTCTGGAGGGACCTCCAGACACCCAGGGGGTCCCTGCGCCTCCTCTGCAAGGGCTCTGGCTTTGACTTCAGGAACTACAACATGTTGTGGGTGCGCCAGGTGCCTGGGAAGGGGCTGGAGTACGTTGCGCAGATCAACTTTGGTGATAGTTGGACAGACTACGTGCCATCGGTCCAGGGCCAGTTTAGTATCTCCAGGGACAACTCCCAGAGCACGGTGACGCTGCAGATGAACAGCCTCAGGGACAGTGACACAGACACCTACTACTGCGCCAGAGCTGCTGCTGGTGGTTTTTTTCATCGTGCTGTTACTGGTGCTGGTGGCCCTGACCCCATCACCATGTCCCCACCTCCCTGGAGAACAATTCTGGCCCATTATCAACACTTTTTGACACAAAAAAAGATTTTTTCAGTTCAAATCTCGCCCACTGTTGTTCAGAACCTGCCTGTGGTGCCCATCAACCCCTTGAGCCCTTTGCCCAGCCCTTGGCCTTTGGTCATATGGAGCCAAACATGGTCAGTGCTTGGCCTGAATCAGCCCGAGCTGGGGGCATAACGGCAAAGCCCGGTGACACTTCTCTCCAAGGGTTGTGGTGACCAGTTGATGGTTGGGGTGGTTGGTTGAGTGTTGTGTTGAAAAGGGTTGAGGTTGGAGGGAATTGGTCAATCCTGGAGCCCAGTGGCCAAGAGATGGGTCAACAGAGTCAACTCTTGATCCAAACATCAAAGACCCCGGGGCGTTGGGGATTCCCCAGGAAGGGGCTGGAGATGGTTGGGGCGCCCGATACGCATCATCAGTGAAGGACAATGGCACGGCCACCTACTACTGAGCCAGAGATGGTGGTGGTGGTGCTGATGGTGGTCACCACCCCATTGCCATGTCCCCACCTCCCAGCATCTCCCCGGTGTCCTGGCACAAAGATCCAGGTCTCGTTCCAAACACAAAACCCAAAACCTTTGGAATTTCACCCAAATTCTTCCTGGAATCCCAGCCATGACTCATCCAGCTTCACCTCTGGTTGTTCCAGGTAGTTCTCCATGCCTGAGGAACTGGGAATTCCCCCAAATCCTTGTATCTTCCACCAAATCCTCATGACTCCTCCCAAAACCTTAATTTTCCTCCCAAATTCCCTAATTTTCCCCAAAATCCCCACATTGTTTGCCAAAATTCCCTTACTTCAACCTAGATGCCTTATTTGTCTCCAAAATTCCCTCATTTCCCTCCAAATCTCCCTAATTTCCCCCTAAATCTATTTTTTCCACCCCAAAATTCACTAATTGCACCCAAACTCCCCTATTTCCCGCCAAATCCCCTCATTTCCCTCCCAAATCCCCCATTTTCCACCAAAATTCCCCATATTGCTCCCAAATAATCTCTTTTTTCCCAGAAATTTCCTAATTACCCCAAATTCCCTAATTTCACCCCAAAATTCCCTCATTTCCTTCCCAAATCCCTTCTGTTCCCCCAATTCCCTCCTTTCCCCCCATATCCCCTCATTTCCATCCAATTTCCCTCATTTTGACCAAATTCCATCATATTCCCCCAGATTCCTGTATTGTTCCCCCAAATTCCCTCATTGCCCCCCAATTCCCTCAAATTTCCCCAAAATCTCCTACTTCCACCCCCTAAATCCCTCATATTCACTCATTCCCTCCCAAATTCCTTAATTTTCTCATGGGGTCCCCCAGAGACATCCCATAGTTGATTAACTAACAGATTACATAATTGCTTTTACCATGTGCCTGCCGCAGGCTCCACCTGAGACCCATTTTAATGAATTAATTAATGAATATATAATTACATTTGCCATGCATATGATATGGGTTTCCCAGAGACCCTCTATAATTTCCTAATTAATTAAATGATTTCTTAATTGTTTTCGAGATGCACCTGCCATGGGGTCCCCCGGAGACCTCCTGTAATTACTTAATTAACTGATTTCCTAATTGCTTTCTGTCACCCATCTCCCCATAATTAAGTAATTAAATCCTACAGTTGCCCCGGCTTCCCTGGACACTTTCTAATTAATTAATTCACCCCGTGTTTTAACTGGACACCTGAGACCAGACCCACTTAATCAATTAATAAGTTAATTAAATAACTGATTAATTATTTTTTCTATGTGCCTTATTCCCTGGAGAACTAATTATAAAAGTCAAAACAAATCACCTCATGGGTGCGCTCATTAATGATCCGATACCCACGGGAGGTGTTGTTAAAGAGGTCGCCTCAACTCCCTTACCCCAGCTCGTTATGCAAATCACCCCCACCCCTCCACCCTATAAGAACAACCCAACACCATCATGGCGCAATCACCCCCCTCCCCAAACCCACCATGGGACAGATAGACAGACGGAGCCTCCGTGGGGTGGGACAGGGGCAGTTCCTGACAGAAATCCCTGTGAGTGGAGAACAAGAACGGGCAGTTCCACTCTCCCCCAGTGCTGACACAGAGTCCCTGACTGTCAGAGACAGAGGGTGAGGGAGCCCTTGGACAGGCTGCCCAGGGGATGTGGAGTCTCCTTCTCTGGAGAGATTCCAGCCCAGTCTGGACACCGACCTGTGCAATATGAGCTGGGGAGCTGCTCTGGCAGGGGTTTGGACCCGAAGAGCTCTCCAGGTCCCTTCCAACCTCTATGATTCTGTGATCCAGTGTAGGAAATGGCCCTGGTGTCCCACAAGGAGTTGGCCATGGATTTGGGAACAGTGGTGGAAATGCAGCCAAGGTCAGTAAGGCAGAGGTTAAAGAGAAATAAGTATAAGGGGGGAGTTGAGTTTTGGCCACAGCTTTGACCGTTATGCCCCAACTTCAATGAGTTTTGGCCCAAATCTCAAGTACTTTGGTTCAGAACCTTCCTGTGGTACCCACAAACCCCTTGAGCCCTTTGCCCAACCCTGGGCCACTGGCCTCCAGCTTTGTTTCCCTCCATCCTCAACAGTCTTCACCCCAAACCCTCAACTGGTCACCCCAAACCCTCAACTGGTCACCCCAAAGCTTTGTCCTTGGAGCGACCCCTTGCCTGGCTTTGCTGTTCTGCCCCCAACTCGAGCTGCTTCGGGCCAAGAACTGACCATGTTTGGCTCCATGTGGCCAATGGCCAAGGGTTGGGCAAAGGGCTCCAGGGGTTGCTGGGCACCACAGGCAAATTGTGAACAACAGTGGGTGAGGTGTGGGCTGAAAACAGCGAAATTTGGGTCATAGAAGGCTGATACTGTGCCAGAATTGTTCTCCAGGAAGGTGGCGAAATGGGGATGGGGTCGGGGCCACCATAACCAGCACCACCACCATCTTCTTTGCCACAGAAGTATGTGGCCGTGTCACCGTCCCTGAGGCTGTTCATCTGCAGCGCCACCGTGCTCTGGGAGTTGTCCCTGGAGATGCTGAACCGGCCCTTGTCAGATGGCGCATACCATTTGCTGCTACCAGTGTTGCTAATACCCGCGACGTACTCCAGCCCCTTCCCAGGCACCTGGCGCACCCACTCCATGCCCTTGGTGCTGAAGGTGAAGCCAGAGCCCTTGCAGAGGAGGGTCAGGGACCCCCCGGGTGTCTGGAGGCCCCTCCAGACTCCACCAGTGTCACGGCCCCCGGAGCCCTGGGGAAGGAGAAAGGACACCCGTGAGTTGCCCGCTCCCTCCATCACCTCCGTGTCCACATCATTACCCCTTGGGGTGAACTAATCTGGCTCTTGGGGGGTCAGTGCCTGGGAAGGGTCTGGGGGCTCCAGGGTGGGAGCTCAGCAGTGTTTGGGGCACAACTGGGTGAGGTTCAAGGAGACGTGTCAAGACATTGCTCCAAGGGCTGAGAGATGAGGTGAGCAGGTGAGGGTTGGGCCTGAACGGTCACGTCTGGGTCCTCTGACCGTTCCCCTCAGGTCTCAGCCATATTTGCCTCAAACCCCAACTGATCCCCCTAAATCTTGACCCCTGGAGCCACGGCAAAGGCTCAGCCCAGACTTGCTGCCCTTGAAGAATGAGGATACAGACATGGAGGGTAATGGTGGAACCCACCCCTTGAGCTCTTTGCCCAACCGTTGGCCATTGGCCTCCAGCTTTGACTGTTTCTATCCAATCTCAACACACCCCAAACCTCAACTAGTCACCCCAACCCCTGACCACTGGAGTCATGTCCAAGGATCAGCCCAGACTTGCTTCCCCCGAGGGCCAAGGCCATGGCCGTGGGTCGTGGTTTGGCCCTGGCTGGAGGCCAGACGCCCACCAAAGCCGCTCTCCCACTCTGCTGCGGGGTGGGTCGGTCTCTGCACAGGCTGTAGATGGTCTCTGCTCCCCGTCCTTATCCATGGGCTGCGAGGGGACACCCGCTGCACCATGGGCTTCTCCACGGGCTGCAGGGGAATCTCTCTCTCTGGCACCCTAAGGGCTTCATTCTTCCCCCTCCCTCCTTCTCCCCTGGTCTTGGTGTCTGCACGGCTTCTCACATCAGCTCATTTCCCCCAACATACACAACCACGTAGAGACAGAGCCCGGCTGCGTGGTGCTCAGCTCTCAGCTGGGGTGAAACCATGACTAAAGGTTCCAGCACAACACCCACACATCAAGGCAGCTCAGACATGACAGGTGGAGAACTGTCTGAAAGGGGAGGAATTTGTTCATTCCAGGGGATGCCATGGCAGCCAGAGGTGCTGAACAGGAATCTGACCAAGAGCACTTCGGGCTGCACTGGGAGGAGCGTGGCCACACAGACAAGGGCTCTTCAGGTCCATCTGCACCCGTGAGGCCACCTCTGGAGCAGCCAGTCCCAGTGTGGGGCTCCCCAGTCTGGAGGAATAGGGATGGACTTTCACGTGGTCAGAGAAACTCTGCCAAGATACGGTGAGGGGTCTTGTGTGGAGAGGCTGAGAGACCCCGGCTTCCTTAGCCTGGGGAAGGGGAGGCTGGGGGAAGCCCTCTTGTGCTAGGTGAAAAGAACATCAGAAAGGAAGTCCACATGAAACTGCAGCTGTGAAGGTCAGAGTGGACGTGAGGATAAAGAAATGTCACTGTGAGGGCAGTGCTGTGGGGCTAAAAGCCACTGGGAGGAAGTGTGGGTGAGCTGGTGGCTTTGTGTTTGTGGGAACCGCTGGAGAGGTTGTTTTGCTCGTGGACCCGACCCAGTCACCGTGTCCCCACCTCCCTGGGGGACATTCCTGGCCCCGACATGGTCCTTCCCTGATTCAAGCTGAGCCCAACAAGGACAGGAGCTGTGGGTCCATGGTCAGGGTGGGATGGAGGTGATTGAGTCCTTGGAGGCATGGCCAAGTTTTGGGACAACATCGCTGAGGGTTGGAGCAAGGAGAGACCATGTTTGGGGTACGTGGGTGATGACCTGGAAACTGGTCAATGTTTGGGACAAAATACACAAAAATGGGTCAGAAAAGGCTGATAATGGGTCAGAATTGATCTCCAAAGAGATGGGGACACAGGGACAGGTGTGAGGCCACCAGCATCAGTACTCGCACTATCAAAAGGACCACCACCACTAGTTCTGGTGCAGTAGTAGGTGGCCGTGTCACCGTCCCTGAGGCTGTTCATCTGCAGCGTCACCGTGCTCTGGGAGTTGTCTTTGGAGATGCTGAACCGGCCCTGGACCGAGGGCGCATAGGCTGTGCTGCTACAAGTGCTGTCAATACCCGTGATGTATTCAAGCCCCTTCCCAGGCACCTGGCGTAACCACTGCATGCCATAGCTGCTGAAGGTTAAGCCAGAGGCCTTGCAGAGGAGGCTCAGGGACCCCCCGGGTGTCTGGAGGCCCCTCCGGACTTCACCAGCGTCACGGCCGCCCGCAGCCCTGGGGAAGGAGGAAGGACACCAGTGAGTCGCCCCATCTGACTTTCCCAAACCTTGACGGGTTTTGCCGCAAACCTCAGCTCATCACCCAAATTCTCGGCCCTTAGAACCATAGCAAAGGCTCAGCCCAGACTTGCTCCCCGTGAAGGATGCAGAGGGCGCTGGTGGAACTGGGAGACTCACTTGACTATTTCTGAAACTTTTTGAATTTTTTAATTGTTTTGCCCAAAGTTTGGCTTTTTAAACCCAAAAACCTTTGGGATGGGAAGCACCAGGCTTGAATCACAGTGGTTATCCTGGTCAGATTGATTTTTGGGGCGCCGGAGCCGTCGTCACCGTCTCCTCCGGTAAGTCCTCATCACCATCATATCGCTGGGACCAATTTTGGACTTTTTTACCCCAAAATTTCAGCTTCCCGGGGAGGGGACGTGTGGGTGAGGGGACGAGGGTCGACACACTCCCCCCAAAATTCCACCCTGGAGGCCATCGTTGGGTGTAAATGTGGGGTTGGGGGGTGGGGGGTGGTTTGGCCCTGGCTAGAGGCCAAATGCCCACCAAGCCGCTCGCTCACTCCCCCGGGACAGACAGACAGACGGAGCCTCCGTGGGGTGGGACAGGGACAGTTCCTGACAGAAATCCCTGTGAGTGTAGAACAAGAACGGGCAGTTCCACTCCCCCCCAGTGCTGACACAGAGTCCCTGACTGACCCGACGGTTCCAGAGGGCTGCCTGACGGCCAGGACCGACTGAGCGGCCCCACACCCCGGCCACACTCAGCCTGTTCTGGAGGCAAACAGCCCCTCCCCTTTCTCCCCCAGCTGCTTTCATGGGGCAGTGGTGTCAGGGGGTGTGGGAAACAGCCCAGCAAACTCAGCTCAGCTGTGCTGGCTGCTTGGGGAGCTGAGCTCTGGCCTGGCCAGGACCAGCACAGGTCTGAAACACTTCTCAGAGCAGAAGCAGTCGGTGGTGGGGCCAGAAAAGTGCAGAGAGGTGATGGGGACATGGGGATGGGGTTGGGGCCACCAGCAATATTACCACCAGTACCAGCACATTTGGCGCAGTAGTAGGTGGCCGTGTCACCGTCCCTGAGGCTGTTCATCTGCAGCGTCACCGTGCTCTGGGAGTTGTCCCTGGAGATGCTGAAACGGCCCTGGACCGACGGCGCGTACCATGTGCTGTCACCACCACTACTGATCTCCGCGATGTCCTCAATCCCCTTCCCTGGTGCCTGGCGCACCCACAACATGTCATAGCTGCTGAAGGTGAAGCCAGAGCCCTTGCAAAGGAGGCGCAGGTACCCCCCGGGTGTCTGGAGGCCCCTCCGGACTCCACCAGCGTCACGGCCGCCCGCAGCCCTGGGGAAGGAGGAAGGATACCAGTGAGTCGCCCGCACCCACCACCACCACCATCATCATCATCATCATCATCATCATCATCATCATCATCATCATCATCATCATCATCATCATCATCATCATCATCATCTCCATCGCCACGTCCTCACCACCCCCTCGTTACCTGGATTGCTTTGCAAGTATTTACCCCACTGCTGGCAGCACCTACTCTGGATCATTGGTCACATTGTCCCAGCCTCTCTAGAGAACAATCTTTTGATCCATCTTTGGCCCAAATCTCAACCAGTTTCCTTCAGAACCTGCCTGTGCTGCCCAACAACCCCTTGAGCCCTTTGCCCAAACCTTGGCCATTGGCCACATGGAACCAAACTTGCTCCAAGTTCGGGTCAGAACGTTCCTCTAAGAACCCCTCCGCCCTATAAGCATCCTGCAGCCCCATTGTGGCGCCATCATCACCCCCCTCCCCCAACCCCCTACCCATCACCATGGGCACCCGACGGGTGGCCGTGACGCTGGTGGAGTCCGGAGGGGCCTCCAGACACCCGGGGGGTCCCTGCGCCTCCTCTGCAAGGGCTCTGGCTTCGATTTCAGCAGCGCCTACATGAACTGGGTGCGCCAGGCACCCGGGAAGGGGCTGGAGTGGGTCGCAGTTATTAACAGCGGTGGTGGCACAGACTACATGCTGTCAGTCACGGGCCGGTTCAGCATCTCCAGGGACAACTCCCAGAGCACGGTGACGCTGCAGATGAACAGCCTCAGGGACGGTGACACGGCCACCTACTACTGCGCCAAAAGTGTACCTGGTCATATTGCTTTTCATGCTGGTGGCCCCGACCATGTCACTGTGTCCCCACCTCCCTGGATAACAATTTCATACTCCAACATCGACATTTTGTGACCCAAATTGGATGTTTTTTTCCCCAAAACTCGATCACTTTGGTCAAAATATCACTGTGGTTCCCACCAACCACTTGAGTCCTGTGCCCAACCCTCGGCCATTGGCCTCCAGCTTTGACTGTTCCTTTCAAACCTCAACTCTATTCACCCCAACCCTCAACTGCTCAGCCCAACACTCAGCCCTTTGAGAAACATCTTGCCAGGCTTGGCCATTCTGCCCCCAGCTCGAGCTGCTTCAGGCCAAGCACTAACCATGTTTGTCTCCATGTGGCCAATGGGAAAAGGGCTTCAGGGGTTGGTGGGCACCACAGGCAGGGTTTGAAGATAACTGATCAGGATTTGGGCTGAAAATACTGAAGGACGGATCAAAAACTGCTGGTGATAAGCCCAAATTGTTCTTCCGGCATGTGGGGACACGGGGACAGGGTTCAGGCCACCAATACTGTAACCACAACCACTATAAGCACGTTTGGTGCAGTAGTAGGTGGCCGTGTCACCGTCCCTGAGGCTGTTCATCTGCAGCGTCACCGTGCTCTGGGAGTTGTCCCTGGTGATGGTGAACCGGCCCTTGACCGATGGCGCGTAGTCGGTGTAACTACCACTGCTGTGAATACTCCCGACATATTCAAGCCCCTTCCCAGGCACCTGGTGCACCCAGTACATGCCAAAGCTGCTGAAGGTGAAGCCAGAGCCCTTGCAGAGGAGGCGCAGGGACCCCCCGGGTGTCTGGAGGCCCCTCTGGACTCCACCAGCGTCACGGCTGCCCGCAGCCCTGGGGAAGAAGGAAGGACACCAGTGAGTCGCCCGCTCCCACCATCATCATCATCATCATCATCTCCATCGCCACGTCCTCACCACCCCCTCGTTACCTGGGAGGGCAACGAGGAAGAGGAGGATGGCGTAGGCCCAGCGGGTGCCCATGGTGATGGGTGGTGGGTTTGGGGAGGGGGGTGATGGAGCCATGATGGAGTTGGGGGGTTCTTATAGGGCAGAGGGGTGGGGGGTGATTTGCACAGTGAGGTGGGGAGGGTGGAGGTGGCTTGTTACCTCCCCCTGGGTATCGGATTGCTAACAAGCGCACCCACTTGGTTTGGTTTGGACTTAATTAATTAGTTCTCCAGGGAATGAGGGTAGGGGAACAATTAATAAGTTAGCTAATTAATTAATTAATGAATTACAAGCATCTGGTCTCATGTGCCTGGTCAAAACAAGGATTTAATAAATTAATTATAAAATCTCCAGGGAAGATGTGGCAGCTGTGCGGGTTAATTAATTAATTATGAGGAGAGACACAGCGGAAGGCAATCAAGAAATAAGTTAATTAAATCATTAAAGGGGGTATCCATGGAGCCCAAGTCATATGCACAACAAAAGTAATCAGGAGATCAGTTAATCAAGTAATTAACGGGAGTCTATAGGGTGCCCATAGCAGACAAACAGTGAAAGTAATAAAGAAATCAGTTAATTTATTAATTACAGGGGGTATCTAGAGAACCCATGGCAGGTGCACGGTGAAATTGAGGAATCAGTTAATGGAGCCATTAAAGGGGGTCTGCACAGAGCCCAAGGCAGATTAGGAAGGCGGCCGGTCAGGACGGGCATGTGGCCGGTCATCTCAGGCGGCCGGTCGGGCAGTGGGCCGGTGAGGTCAGGTGTCCAGTCAGGTCAGGTCAGGCAGCCAGTCAGGAAGGGCGGCTGGTCAGGTCAGGCATCCGGTTGAGCAATGAGGCGTGTCAGGTTGAGATGGTGGCCGGTCAGGTCCGCCGGTCAGGTCAGGTCGGGAAAGGCTGCCTGTCAGGCCAGGTGGCCAGTCAGGTAGGGGAAGGCAGGGTTATGATAATTATTCCCAGGAAGTCATTCCCATTCCCTCCTCCCAGCTAGAGCGTGCTCAGTGGCACTCAGGGGCTCTGCTGCTGGGCTTCAGGGATGAAGGCTGGACGTCTTCCTCTCCCTCAGCTCATCCTCTTTATGTTTCTCCTCCATGGCTGCCTGAGCTCAAACACACATTCCTGCACCGACTCGTTAGAAAGCCCTGTAACTGGAAACAAGATATACTCTGTCTCTTAATTGCTCGTTGGGCTCATTATTTATGACAAGGGGCGATGGGCTCAAGTGGGAGAACAGGGAGTTCCCCACCACTCTGGGGAAGAACTTCTTCCCAGTGAGGGTGAGGGAGCCCTGGGACAGGCTGCCCAGGGGCTGTGGAGTCTCCTTCTCTGGAGAGATTCCAGCCCCGTCTGGACACCGCCCTGTGTGCCCTGTCCTAGGGACCCTGCTTGGGCTGGGGGATGGACCCCAAGGGCTCTGGAGGGCCCTTCCAACCCCTGGGACTCTGTGATAATTAATTAATTAACTCCTACAGCTTCCAGAGATTCCCTGGACACCTTCTAATTAATTAATTTACCCCTTGTTTTCTCTGGACATCTCATACAGATCCTCGTAGTCTGTTAATTACTTATTTAGCTAACTAATACAAACTAATTAATTTTTCCCTGTGCCTCATTCCATGCAGAGCTAATCAAATAGGTCAAAAGAAACCACCCTATAGGTGTGCTCATTAGCAATCCGATACCCACAGGAGGTGTTGCTAACAAACCCACCCCTTCTTTCCCCCTCCCTGCTTCGTTATGCAAATCACCTGCTACCCCTCCGCCCTATAAGAACCCTCCAACCCCAACATGGTGTCATCACCCCCCTCCCCAAACCCACCACCCATCTCCATGGGCACCCGATGGGCCTCCCCCATCCTCCTCTTCCTCATCGCCCTCCCAGGTAATGAGGGGGTGGTGAGGACGTGGTGATGGAGATGATGATGATGATGATGATGATGATGATGATGATGATGATGATGATGATGATGATGGTGGGAGCGGGCGACTCACTGGTGTCCTTCCTCCTTCCCCAGGGCTGCGGGCGGCTGTGACGCTGGTGGAGTCCGGAGGGGCCTCCAGACACCCGGGGGGTCCCTGCGCCTCCTCTGCAAGGGCTCTGGCTTCAACCTCAGCAGCAGATACATGGTTTGGGCAAGCCAGGCGCCCGGGAAGGGGCTGGAGTGGGTCACAGCTATTTACACCAGTAATGGCAACACCTGGTACGCGCCGTCAGTCCAGGGACGGTTCACCATCACCACGGACAACTCCCAGAGCACGGTGACGCTGCAGATGAACAGCCTCAGGGACGGTGACACGGCCACCTACTTCTGTGGCAAAGGTGCTACTGGTACTGGTGGTTATATTTCTGGTGGCCCCAACCCCGTCCCCATGTCCCCATCTCCTCTCTGCACTTTTCTGGCCCCACCACCGACTGCTTCTGCTCCAAGAAGTGTTTCAGACCTGTGCTGGTCCTGGCCAGGCCAGAGCTCAGCTCCCCAAGCAGCCAGCACAGCTGAGCTGAGTTTGCCTGGGCTGTTTTCCACACCCCCTGACACCACTGCCCCATGAAAGCAGCTGGGGGAGAAAGGGGAGGGGCTGTTTGCCTCCAGAACAGGCTGAGTGTGGCCGGGGTGTGGGGCCGCTCAGTCGGTCCTGGCCGTCAGGCAGCCCTCTGGAACCGTCGGGTCAGTCAGGGACTCTGTGTCAGCACTGGGGGGGAGTGGAACTGCCCGTTCTTGTTCTACACTCACAGGGATTTCTGTCAGGAACTGTCCCTGTCTCACCCCACGGAGGCTCCATTTGTCTGTCTGTCTGTCCCGGGGGAGTGAGCGAGCATCTTGGTGGGCATTTGGCCTCTAGCCAGGGCCAAACCACCCCCCAACCCCCAACCCCACATTTAGACCCAATGACGGCCTGGAGGGTGGAATTTTGGGGGGAGTGTGTCGACCCTCATCCCCTCACCCACACGTCCCCGCCCTGGGAAGGTGAAATTTTGGGTTAAAATGGCCAAAATTGGTCCTGTGGAGATGATGGTGACGAGGACTTACCGGAGGAGGCAGTGACGATGGCTCCGGTGCCCCAAATCTCAATCCGATCAGTATAACCACTGTGATTCATGCCTGGCACTTGCGGCCCCAACATTTTTTGTGTTTAAAAAGCCAAATTTTGGAGGAAAAAATCAATTAAAATTTATTTTAAATCCACTGAATTTTAAAAAATTCTTTGGAAATTTCAATTTTTTACTATTTTTCAAATGATTTTAAAAATGTCTTGCAATTTTCGGGTTCCATGTGTGAAATTGGATAAGAAAAGTTGTGGATTTGCACAAAAATTGGATGAAAAATATCAAGGAAATTGAAATTGAAAAATTATAAAAATGATGAAAAATTCCTCCAAATCATTGAAAATTGGGATAAATAATTTGAAAAAAATTTGGATTTGGGCTCATTGTAGTGAGATGGAAAGAGGGGGTAAAGCCCTAAAATAGTCCTAAGTTGCCCAAATTTGGGGGGAAATGGGGCAAAAAGATTCAAGAAAGAGAGACTTTGGGGTGAAAATGCTGAATTTTGTTAATAAAACGCCATATTTGGGGCAAAAAAATGACATAATTGGTAAAAGAATGTGAAGATTTGGGGGGAAATGTGGCAAAAGTTGGAAAAGAGTCATAATATTTATGTCAAAAATGGATTTAAAGTAAATAATTGCCAATTTGATGTCAAAAATGGCAATTTTAGGCTGAAAAATACACATATTTGGGGCAAATTAGGTAAAAAAGGGCAATATTGGGGCAAAAAGTGATAACTGTAGGAACACAAAGGCCAAATTTTGGGCAAAATGTGGAATAAATGGTAAAATAATGTAAAAATTTGGGCAAAATGGTGCAAAAGTGGGAGGAAATTTGAAATATTTTGGTTAAAATTTGGTATAAAATGGAAAAGTCCTCAATTTTGGGTCAAAAAATTACCAGAATTGGGTCAAAACCTTTGAAAATTGGGAATATCAGCCCAAATGTATTGAGAAACTTGGAAGAAAGAGGAGGCAGCATTTTTTTTGTCACCACCCATGTCACTGTGAGTAGCACCCCAACCTCCAGCAGCACCACGGTGACACGGGGGGAGACAAATTCTCCATCTATCGGCACAGCTGTCTACCCTCACCCTTTGGATTTGGGTCAAAATTGGGCAAATAAAGGGAAAGGAAGAGCAGATTTGGGTCCAAATTGGCACCAAACCCCAAAGTTATTCAAGATTAGGGTAAAAAATTGCCAGGAGATGCAAAGCTTGATGAGATTTGGGTCAATATTGGCCCAAGGAACAAAAGGAACCCCAGATTTGGGTCATGATGGACCAGAAGAAGCCAAAGGAAGAGCAGATTTGGGTCATCATGGACTGGTAGCCCCAAAGCTTGATGAGATCTGGGTCCAACGTGACCAGAGAAGCCACGGGAAGAGCAGCTTTGGGGGCAAAAAAGGAGGTGAGGAGGCCAAGTTCTTCTCTCCTGGAGCAAAGCTGCCCACGCCCCTGCTCAGGGTGGGTGCGGAAGCCTCCAGAAAGGGGAAGAGGGACCAAGCTGGGGCTGGACTCATGGGAAAGGCCCCCGGAGCCCAGGCAGAAGCAGAGCTGTATCACCATGTCACCACCTGGATCACCGTGTCATCTACTAACCCAACCAGTACCAGCTACAGTGACACAGTGACACAGGGGGGGACAAAATCCCCCCTCAGTCAGTGCAGCCACATCCCCTCACCCTGCAGATTGGGGTCCAAATTGGGCCAAGGAACCAAGGGAAGACCAAATTTGGGTCAAACTTGAGAAGAAGATCCAAACACCACATTTGGGTCAAAATTGGCTCAAGGAACCAAAGTTTGTCATGATTTGGGTTAAAATTGGGTCAAGAAACCAAAGGAACAGTAGAATTTTGGTCAGAATTGGGCCAAGTAGAGCCAAATGTGGGGAAAATGTGGGGATTTGGGGGAAAAGTAGGGAAATTTTGGGAAAATAGATCTGGGGGAAAGCGTGAGGATTTTGGGGAAGATATGAGGATTTGGGGGAATTCCTGGTTCC
Organism: Gallinula chloropus; assembly: GCF_964237585.1. NCBI lineage: Eukaryota > Metazoa > Chordata > Aves > Gruiformes > Rallidae > Gallinula > Gallinula chloropus. The sequence continues at coordinate 2,141,915 of NC_140119.1, read as the reverse complement.
TCAGGCACGAAGAACATCGTGGAGCAACCAGAGGTGAAGCTGGATGAGTCATGGCTGGGATTACGTGAAGAATTTGGGTGAAATTCGAAAAGTCTTGGGTTTTGTGCTTGGAATGAGACCTGGATTTTTGTGCGAGGACACCAAGGAGATGCCGGGAGATGGGGACGGAGCGATGGGTTAGTGACCACCATCACCACCACAATCTCTGGCTCAGTAGTAGGTGGCCGTGTCATCGTCATTGACTGATGATGCGTATCGGGTGTGGAAACCATCTCCAGCCCCTTCCCAGGGAATCCCCAACGCCCCGGGGTATTTCATGGTTGGATCAAGAGTTGAACCTGTTGACCCATCTCTTGGCCACTGGCCTCCAGCTTTGACCAGTTCCCTCCAACCTCAACCCTGTTCACCGCAAAACTCAACTGGTCACCCCAACCCTCCACTGGTCACCCCAACCCTCGTCCCTTGGAGCAATGCCTGGCCCAGCTTTGCCGTTCTTCCCCCAGCTCGGGCTACTTCAGGCCCGTCTGTGACCAGATTTACGCCAACCTTGAGGACAAACGGGTGACGTTGGATCAGGGACAGAGAAGATCGAGGCCGAGGGGTCAGGGGACTCAGGCCACATGATCAAGTCGTTGGTGGTCGGTGGTGTGGCCAGGATTTTACTAAGGGGAGATGGGGACACGAGGATGGGGTCGGGGATACCAATATCATAACCACCAGCATGACCAGTAGCAGCTCTGGCGCAGTAGTAGGTGGTCGTGTCACCGTCCCTGAGGCTGTTCATCTGCAGCGTCACCGTGCTCTGGGAGTTGTCCCTGGAGATGCTGAACCGGCCCTTGACCGAGAATGCATACCATGTGCCACTACCATCCTCATTAATACTCCCAATGTATTCCAGCTCCGTCCCGGGCACATGGCGCACCCAGTACATTCCGCTGCTGCTGAATTTCACTGCTAATTACCTCATTCCCCACAAATTCCCTAATTCCTCCCCAAATCCCCTCCTTTTCCCCCAAATCCCTTAATTTCCCCAGTTTTCCCCTAAATTCCCTAATTTCCCCTTAAATTCTCTCATTGCCCCAAATTTTCCTACTTTTCCCTATAAAATTCCCTCACACCTCCCAATTCCCTTTTTTCCCCAAATCCTTCTACTCCCCCCAAATCTGGGGGGGAGGGGTGTGGGGAGGGGCAGATCTTAGTTCCCACCCCAGTGATGTGGTTGTAATTAATTAATTAAGGGGAAAGAAAAGATCAGGCAGAACTGGCAAATAATTAATTAAGGGGGAAATGAGGGCTTGTAATTAATTAATTGATTGAGGACACAGAACTAATTAATTAATTGGCTGTTTTGCCAAACGACCTCTTCCCCAGAGACATCTGTTAATTAATTAATTCTTTAACTGTTTTGTCTGTACACCTGGCCGGCAGCTTCCCAAGGGACTCCCACGTTAATTAATTAATTAACTGATATTTCTTTTTTTGGCTGTACACCTGCTGCGGGTTCCCCTCGGGGGAACTCTCAGTTCTGTTAATTAATGAATTAATTAGGTAGCCTGACTGGTTCCCCCCAGAGACAAACACACCCCTGTGTAATTAATTACTTCATTTGATCACTTTCCCACCAGGGGAATCAATTAATTAATTGATGCTTGTTTTTCCCCTGAGACCTCCGATACTTAATTAATTAATTAATGGATTGCTTAATGACTTTTGCCATGCATCTGACACGGGCTCCCTGGAGACCCCCTGTAATTAATTAATTAACTGATTCCTTACTTCATTTTTACCCACACTTCGTTCCCCAGAGAACTAATTAATTAAGTCCAAAACAAACCCAGTGGGTGTGCTCGTTAGCGATCCGATACCCAGGGGGATTTAATGAGCCCCACCCCCTCCTCTTGCCCTCACTGGGCCTCCGCCATCCTCCTCTTCCTCGTCGCCCTCCCAGGTAATGAGGGGGTGTGAGGTGCTGGGAATCTGCCTTAACCACCCCCAACAGAACCCTGTCCCCTCTTTCTCCTCCCACCCACCAACACCCGTCAGGCTTCAAGTGGCTCCTGCCAAGGACCTGATGACTGTGCAAGGAGCCACCCTGAAGGCATCAGGAGAGCTTTCCTTCCCCACCCCACCCAAAAGAGATCAGGAGAGACCTCAGGAGCCATTCACACACCAGGAGAGACCTCAGGAGCCATTCACACCTCAGGAGAGACCTCAGGAGCCATTCACCCATCAGGAGAGACCTCAGGAGCCATTCACACACCAGGAGAGACCTCAGGAGCCATTCACACCTCAGGAGATACCTCAGGAGGTCTCATTTATTTACTTAATTGACTAATTGTTTTTCGTGAGAGACCTCTTGTAATTAATTAATTAACTAATTTATTAGTTATTTTTGACACGCATCTGTCTTGGGCTCCCCATAGACATTAATTCATTAACAGATTTTTTAATTACTTTCACTGTGTGTCTGCCATTAGCTCCCCAGACACCCCCTATAATTACTTAATTAACAGATTTCTTAATTACTTTTGCTTTGCATCTGACATGGGCTCCCCAGCGAAACCCTTTAATTAATTACTAACAGATTTCTTAATTGCTTTCACCTTGTGTCTGCTGGGGGCACCCTATAGACCCCCTTTAATTACTTAAATAACTAATATCTTAATTGCTTTCTACCCTGCCTCTCCCCATAATTAATTAATTAACCCACACCGCTGCAACATCTTCCCTGGAGACCTTCTAATTAATTAACTAACTCCATGTTTTAACCCGACACCTGAGACCAGACCCTCATAATTAATTGATTAACTAATTGATTCATTTTTCCTAGTGCCTCATTCCCTGGAGAACTAATTAATCAAGTCCAACCAAACACAGTGGATGTGCTCGTTAGCGATCCGATACTTAGGGGGAGGTAACGAGCCCCCCCACTCCCCGCCCGCCTCGTTATGCAAATCACCCCCCACATCCCCACCCTATAAGAACCCCCGACCCCATCCTGGCGAAGGGCAGAGCTCAGCTCCAGCCCCGGTGATGGGGTCACAATTCATTAATTAAGGGGAAAGAAGGGATCCAGCACAGCTGGTAATTAAATTAATTGGGGTATGGTAATTGGGGAATGGTAATTATGGTAAGTAATTAATTAGACAGAGCAGGTAATTAATTGGAATGAAGTAATCATGGCTTGTAAGTAATTAATCAAGGGCAAAGAAGGGATCAGGGATTGCAGTTAATTAATTGGGGTGAAGAAATGATCAAAACTTGTAATTAATTACCTAGGGTGAAGAATTGATCAGGCAGAGCTTGTAATTAATTAATTAAAAGCAAGGGATGGAGGCACTGCAGAGTTTGGGATTAATTAATTAAGGGCAAAGAAGCAATCAAGGTTGAGGGTAAAAAAGCAATCAGGGCTTGCAATTAATTATCTAAGCTCACAGAAGCGATAAGGGCTCAGCATAGGATTCACACTTAATTAATTAATTAACTTACTTCTCCACGAGCTCCCAAGGGGACCCTGAACTAATTAATTAATTAATTGGTTGTTTTGCCAAACGACCTCTTTCCCAGAGACACCTGTTAATTAGTGAATTCATTAATTATTTTAGCCCCAGGGACAGATACCCCTTTAAATTAATTAATTAACTCATTGTTTTTTTGGCTACACACCTGCTGTGGGTTCCCCTGGGGGAAACTTTCAGTTCTGTTAATTAATTTAATTAATTATTTAGTCTGACAGATTCCCCAGAGACACGCAGACACACACTCACACAGGTGCTATTGATTAGATAAATAGATCAGTTTCCCCCCCCAGTAAATTGATTGATTGATTGATTGATTATGTGGAAGGAGACCCCCTATAATTATTTAATGGATTTCTCAATTACTTTTGATGTGTATCTGCCACAGGCTCCACAGAAACTTCATATAATTAATTATTTCTTAATTATTTCCCATGTGTCTGCCATGGGCTCTCCCTGAGACGCCCTATAAGTAATTAACTAACAGATTTCTTAATTACTTTTGCCCTGCATCTGACATGGGGTCCCCCAGAGACATCCTATAATCAATTAATTAACAGATTTCTTAATTGCTTTCACCATGTGCCTGCCACTGGCTCCCCCAGAGAACCCTTTAATGAATTAATAAATGGAATTCTTCATTACTTTTGACATGTATATGACTTGGACTGCCTGGAGACCCCCCTATAGTTACTTAATTAACAGATTTCCTAATTGCATTCTGCCACCCATCTCCCCATAATTAGTTAATTAAATTCTACAGCTGCCCTGGCTTCCCTGGAGAACTTTTCATTAATTAATTAATCCCTTCTTGTGACTGGACACCTGAGAGAAGACCCTCATAATTAATTAACTATTTAATTAGATAATTAATTATTTATTCCCTGTGCCTCATTCCCTGGAGAACTAAGTAATAAAGTCAAAACAAATCACTTCATGGGTGCGCTCGTTAGTGATCCGATACACACTGGAGGTGTAGTTAATGAGGCTCTCCCATCACCCTCCCCACCTCATTATGCAAATCACCCCCCACCTCTCCACCCTATAAGAACCCCCCGACCCCGTTGTGGTGTCATGACCCCCCTCCCCAAACACACCACCCATCACCATGGGCACCCGCTGGGCCTCCACCAACTTCCTCTTCCTCGTCACCCTTCCAGGTAATGAGAGGGTGGTGAGGACGTGGTGATGGAGATGATGATGATGATGATGATGATGGTGGTGGTGGTGGGAGCGGGCGACTCACTGGTGTCCTTCCTCCTTCCCCAGGGCTGCGGGCGGCCATGACGCTGGTGGAGTCCGGAGGGGCCTCCAGACACCCGGGGGGTCCCTGCGCCTCCTCTGCAAGGCATCTGGCTTCAACCTCAGCAGCTACACCATGGGCTGGATGCGTCAGGCGCCTAGGAAGGGGCTGGAGTGGGTCGGGAGTATTTACACTGGTAGTGGTGGCACAGCCTACGCGCCCTCGGTCAAGGGCCAGTTCAGCATCTCCAGGGACAACTCCCAGAGCACAGTAATGCTGCAGATGAACAGCCTCAGGGACGGTGACACGGCCACCTACTACTGCGCCAAATGTTCTGGTACTGGTTATTATGCTGATGCTGGTGGCCCTGACACAGTCCCCATTTCCCCACCTCCCTGGAGATCAATCTTGACCCATTATCAGCCTTTTCTGAGCCATGTTTGAGTGTTTTGTTCCTCAGCCCTTGGATTGACACCTCTCCCATCTTTTCCCTCCTGCCCCATCTCGGTCTCCTCCAGCTCCCAGCACTGACCATGTTTCCCTGACCTTGAGTGTTCTGGGACCAACCTGTGCCCGTTTCTGCTTCAACCCCACCTGGGAGGGGACATCCCTGACCCCACTGCCCCAAACCTCCATCCTTCGGGGCCCAAAGCTCCAGGGTCAGAGTTGGGGCCAGAAGCCGTCAGGGCCTGGGGCAAACCTGTCCAGGCCGGAGCCAGAGAGGTGCCGGTGTGGGGGAGGAGCTGGGCTGTGGGGCAGGAACGTCCGGGGGGGTTGGGAAGAAACGGTCAGACGTGGTCAGGGGTTGGGCCAGACTGGTGATGGGGTCAGGGCCACCAAAACCAGCACCACTAGCACCAGCACCAGCTTCTCTGGCACTGTAGTAGGTGTTGTCACCATCGTTCTCAGTACGTGCCATGGACTCCAGCCCATTCCCTGGTGCACCCACATCATGGCCTTGGTGCTGAGGGGGGAGCTGGAGTCCCGGCAGAAGAGGCGCAGGGACCCCTCCAACCCCAGACCCACCCAGATCTCTACTTGTCCCCTGACCCCCAGCCTCAGACTTGGTCCCACCAAGGGGTGATGTCATGGACATGGAGTGTGCTGGCGGGACTGGGTGCCTCAGTGGTGTCCTTCCTCCTTCCCCAGGGCTGTGGGCAGTCGTGATGCTGGTTGAGTCCAGAGGGGCCTCCAGACACCTGGGGGGTCCCTGTGGTTGTGGCCCTGACCCCATCACCGTGTCCACACCTCCCCAGGGGGACATTCATGGCCCTGATTTTGTCTCTCCCTGACCCAAGCTGGACCCAACAAGCACGGGTCCCACCCGCACAGTCCGTGTCTGAGTCCTCGTCCTTCAGGAGGATCAAGTCTGGATCGAGCCCTTGACATTGCTCCAGCATCTGGAGTGATGAGTTGAGGTCTGGGGCAAAGCCAGTCAAGATTTTGGTTGATCAGTTGAGGTTTTGGTCGAGTGATCAACTCTGAGAGGGGCTGGGGAGAGCTGGAGGCCAGTGGCCCAGGTTTGGGTCCCAGGGCAGGTGTCTGGGGCCAGGACGGTCACGGTGTGGCTCTGCTGCCAAGGTTTGGGGTGATGGGTTGGGGTTTGGGCCAACTACTACTTCAGCAAAGCTGGTGATGGTGCTGGTGCTGATGCTGGTGGAGTCCCTGATCCCATCCCTGTGTCATGACTTCCCTGGCAACAATTTTGAGCTCCAATATGAACTGGTTTTCACCCATTGAGTCACCCGGTCTCCCCAACACCCTCCTCATCTGTATCATTGTCCCTCGGGAGGAACAAGTCTGGGTTGAGCTACTGACAATGCTCCAAGGGCCAAGGTTTGGGGTGACCAGTTGTGGATTGGGGTGAGCAGTTGAGAGTTGGGCTGGAGAGTGTTGAGGTTGGGGGGAACCAGTCAGAGCTTGAGGCCAATGGCCAAGGGTTGGGCAGGGGGCACAAACAGCTAGTGGGAACCACAGGCAGGTTCTGAACAACCGTGGGTGAGATTTGGGCAAAACCCACACAAAGACTGGTCAGAATAGGATGATAATGGGGCTGATATTGTTCTGCAGAGAAGTGGGGACACAGGGAGGGGGTTGAGGCCACCAGCATCATCAGCAACATAACCAGCACCAGCTCTGGCGCAGTAGTAGGTGGCCGTGTCACCGTCCCTGAGGCTGTTCATCTGCAGCGTCACCGTGCTCTGGGAGTTGTCCCTGGAGATACTGAACCGGCCCTTGACCGAGGGCGCGTAGTCAGGGAAGATACTAAAGCTGTCAATACTTGCGACATATTCAAGCCCCTTCCCGGGTGCCTGGTGCACCCATCCCATGTTGGCATTGCTGAAGGTGAAGCCAGAGGCCTTGCAGAGGAGGCGCAGGGACCCCCCGGGTGTCTGGAGGCCCCTCCGGACTCCACCAGCGTCACGGCCGCCCGCAGCCCTGGGGAAGGAGGAAGGACACCAGTGAGTTGCCCGCTCCCACCACCACCACCACCACCATCATCATCATCATCATCATCATCATCATCATCATCATCATCATCATCATCATCATCATCATCATCATCATCATCTCCATCACCACATCCTCACCACCCCCTCATTACCTGGGAGGGCAACAAGGAAGAGGAGGATGAGGGAGGCCCAGCAGGTGCCCATGGGGATGGGTGGTGGGTTTGGGGAGGGGGGTGATTGTGCCATGATGGGGTCGGGGGGTTCTTATAGGGCAAAGGGGTGGGGGGTGATTTGCACAGTGAGGTGGGGATGGTGGAGGTGGCTCGTTACCTCCCCCTGGGTATCGGATTGCTAACGAGCGCACCCACTTGGTTTGGACTTAATTAATTAGTTCTCCAGGGAATGAGGGTAGGGGAACAATTAATAAGTTAGCTAATTAATTAATTAATGAATTACAAGCATCTGGTCTCAGGTGCCTGGTCAAAACAAAGATTTAATAAATTAATTATAAAATCTCCAGGGAAGATGTGGCAGCTGTGCGGGTTAATTAATTAATTATGAGGAGAGACACAGCGGAAGGCAATCAAGAAATAAGTTAATTAAATCATTAAAGGGGGTATCCAGGGATCCCAAGTCATATGCACAACAAAATTAATCAGGAAATCAGTTAATCAAGTAATTAAAGGGACTCTATAGGGTGCCCATAGCAGACAAACAGTGAAAGTAATGAAGAAATCAGTTAATTAATTAATTACAGGGGTTATCTAGAGAACCCATGGCAGGTGCACGGTGAAATTGAGAAATCAGTTAATGAAGCCATTAAAGGGGGTCTGCACAGAGCCCAAGGCAGATTAGGAAGGCGGCCGGTCAGGACGGGCATGTGGCCGGTCATCTCAGGCGGCCGGTCGGGCAGTGGGCCGGTCAGGTCAGGTGTCCAGTCAGGTCAGGTCAGGCAGCCAGTCAGGAAGGGCGGCTGGTCAGGTCAGGCATCCGGTTGAGCAATGAGGCGGGTCAGGTCGAGATGGTGGCCGGTCAGGTCCGCCGGTCAGGTCAGGTCGGGAAAGGCTGCCTGTCAGGCCAGGTGGCCGGTCAGGTAGGGGAAGGCAGGGTTATGATAATTATTCCCAGGAAGACATTCCCATTCCCTCCTCCCAGCTAGAGCGTGCTCAGTGGCACTCAGGGGCTCTGCCGCTGGGCTTCAGGGATGATTGCTGGACGTCTTCCTCTCCCTCAGCTCATCCTCTTTATGTTTCTCCTCCATGGCTACCTGAGCTCAAACACACATTCCTGCACCGACTCGTTAGGAAGCCCTGTAACTGGAAACAAGATATACTCTGTCTCTTAATTGCTCGTTGGGCTCATTATTTATGACAAGGGGCGATGGGCTCAAGTGGGAGCACAGGGAGTTCCCCACCAATCTGGGGAAGAACTTCTTGCCGGTGAGTTGAGGGAGCCCTGGGACAGGCTGCCCAGGGGGTGTGGAGTCTCCTTCTCTGGAGAGATTCCAGCCCCGTCTGGACACTGACCTGTGTGCCCTGTCCTAGGGACCCTGCTTGGGCTGGGGGATGGACCCCAAGGGCTCTGGAGGTCCCTTCCAACCCCTGGGACTCTGTGATAATTAATTAATTAACTCCTACAGCTTCCAGAGATTCCCTGGACACCTTCTAATTAATTAATTTACCCCTTGTTTTCTCTGGACATCTCATACAGACCCTCGTAGTCTGTTAATTACTTATTTAGCTAACTAATACAAACTAATTAATTTTTCCCTGTGCCTCATTCCATGCAGAGCTAATCAAATAGGTCAAAAGAAACCACCCTATAGGTGTGCTCATTAGCAATCCGATACCCACAGGAGGTGTTGCTAACAAACCCACCCCTTCTTTCCCCCTCCCTGCTTCGTTATGCAAATCACCTGCTACCCCTCCACCCTATAAGAACCCTCCAACCCCAACATGGTGTCATCACCCCCCTCCCCAAACACACCACCCATCACCATGGGCACCCGCTGGGCCTCCCCCATCCTCCTCTTCCTCATCGCCCTCCCAGGTAATGAGGGGGTGGTGAGGACGTGGTGATGGAGATGATGATGATGATGATGATGATGATGATGATGATGATGATGATGATGATGATGATGATGATGATGATGATGATGATGATGATGATGGCACGGGGCGACTCACTGGTGTCCTTCCTCCTTCCCCAGGGCTGCGGGCGGCCGTGACACTGGTGGAGTCCAGAGGGGCCTCCAGACACCCGGGGGGTCCCTGTGCCTCCTCTGCAAGGGCTCTGGCTTCGACTTCAGCACCACACACATTGGATGGATGCGCCAGGTGCCCGGGAAGACCTTAGAGTTGGTTGCAGGTATTAACAGCACCAGGACCTCGTGGTCAAGATTCCGGACCTGTTCAGCATCTCCCAGAGCACGGTGACGCTGCAGATGAACAGCCTCAGGGTCGGTGACACGGCCACCTACTTCTGTGCCAAAGGAGCTGGTGCTGGTATTTTTGATAGTGCTGGTACTGGTGGGGGTGGTTATTACGCTGGTGGACATAACCCCATCACAGTACCCCCACCTCCCTGGAAAATAATTTTGCACCTGTATCAGCACTTTCTGACCCAACTTGGAGAATTTTCAGCCCAAATCTTGACCACTTTGGTTCACCCCAGCCCGTGGTGCCCACCAAACCCTTGAGCCCTATGTCCAACCCTTGTCCATTGGCCTCCAGCTTTCCCCAGCCCCATTCACATGTGACCATTCCACCCAACCCACAACTGTTCACCCCAACCCACAACTGGTCACCCCAACTCTCAAGTGGTCACCACAGCCCTCAACTGGTCACTCCAGCCCTCGGCCCTTGGGGCACTGTCACAGCCGGATGCCGAGGGCTGAGACTGAGGAGAAACGGGTGACATTGGGCCAGAGAGGGAGAAGGTCAAGGCCGAGGGTTGGGGGCAATGGGGTCAGGGGACTCAGGCCACATGGTCAAGGGGTTGACCAAGAAGAGTCACAATTTGGGCTGAACCCACCCCAGGTCAGGGCAAACATGGCCTCTGTCGGGCCCAAAGTATGTTCTGGGCCTGGAGCCCCCAAAACCTTCTGGGTGAGTCAAGACTGGGGACAAACCCAACTGAGCTGAGGTCACCACCGGTCGGGGTTGGGCCAGAGAGGAACAGTGATGAGGATGGGAATGTCCTCTGGTGAGGTGGGGACACGGTGGCGGGGTTGGGGCCACCACGATTATAAACACCAGCACTACGACCATCTTTGGTGCAGTAGTAGATGGCCGTGTCACCGTCCCTGAGGCTGTTCATCTGCAGCATCAACCTGCTCTGGGAGTTGTCCCTGGAGATGCTGAACCGGCCCTTGACTGACGGTGCGTAGTCGGTGATGCCACCAGGGTAAATTCCCCCGACCCACTCAAGGCCCTTCCCAGGTGCCTGGCGAGCCCAAACCATGCCAGTGTTGCTGAGGGTGAAGCCAGAGCCCTTGCAGAGGAGGCACAGGGACCCCCTGGGTGTCTGGAGGCCCCTCCGGACTCCACCAGCGTCACGGCCGCCCGCAGCCCTGGGGAAGGAGGAAGGACACCAGTGAGTCACCCACTCCCACCATCATCTTCCTCAACTTCTCTGTCCTCGTCCTTCAAGGGGAGCAAGTCTGGGCCAAGCCTTTGCTGTGGCTCCAGGGGTCAAAGTCTGGGATGATAAGTTGGGGTTTGTGGCAAAAGCAGTCAAGGTTTTTGCAAGTCGGACTGGGTGACACTCTATAACAACCCTGAATAAAACCCCCCAAAATTCAGCAACATTCCCCAAATTCTCTCCAAAAATCAAATTTCTCTCCTCAAAATGGAGTTTCCCTCCTCCCCTCAAGAACCCCACATTTTGACCCAACCATGGCCTCGAGGGTGGAATTTTGGGGATGTGGGGTCGACTGTTGTCACCTCCCCCACCCGACCCCACCCTGGGATGGTGAAATTTTGGGGCTAAAAAGGTCAAAATTAGTCCTGGGTTGATGATGGTGACAAGGACTTACCGGAGGAGATGGTGACGACGGCTCCGGTGCCCCAATTATCAATACGACCAGGAATACTACTATGATTCACACCCGGCACTTCCCCCACAAGAATTTTTTGGGGTCAAAAAGATAAATTTTGGGAAAAGATTTCTAAAATTCAAAACATTTCCAGATTTTTATTCTCTGAAATTTTCAAATGATTTTAAAATTTTCACACTTTTGTAGATTTCCAGGAATTTTTTTGGGTGCGTGTAGGAAATTGGGAGAGAAAAGTGATGGACTTGGGCAAAAATTGGTTGAAAAATGGTGGGAAAAGGGAAACATTACCAAAAAACAATGAAAAATTCCCCCAAATAAGAAAATATTGGGGTAAAAAAGGGACAAAAAGGGCGGATTTTGGCTCAACCTAGTGAGGTGGAGAGATTGGAATAGGAATGCCCTAAAATGTCAAGTTTCCCACATTTGGATGGAAATGGGGCAAAAAGAAGTAAAAAATTGCTACTTTGGAGAGAAAATGCTATTTTTTTGCAATAAAAGGCCATATTTGGGCTACAAAATTAAATAATTGGTAAAATAGTGTGAAGATTTGGGGAAAAAACTGGCAAAAGTGGGAAAAGACTTGAAATATTTGGGTCAAAAATGGGTTTAATGTAAAAAATTCCCCGATGTTGGGTCCAAAAAGCAATTGTAGTTTGGAAAGTGTTCATATTTAAAGAAAAATAGGTGAAAAGATTCAATTTGGGGGCAAAAAGTGACAATTTTAGGCACACAAAGGCCAAATTCGCCGAGAACCTCAGTAGAATGAGGAAGCGCCGGGTTTTTGTCATCACCCGTGTCACCATAAGTAGCACCCCAACCACCAGCAGCACCATGGTGACTCAGCGGGGAGCAATTCTCCCTCAATCAGCACAGCTGCCTCCCCTCACCCTGCGGATTTGGGTCAAAATTGGTCAAAAAAGGGAAAGGAAGAGCAGATGTGGGTCCAAATTGGCCCCAAACCCCAAAGTTATTCAAGATTGGGGTAAAAACTGGCCGAAATGGGTAAGATTTGGGCCAAAAAAACCTCAAAGATGGGTCAAAAAGTGCCAATATTGGGCCAGAATTGTTCAGCAGGGAGGTGGGGACACAGGTATGGGGTCAGGGCCACCAACATTATTACCACCAGTAGCACTTTTGGCGCAGTAGTAGGTGGCCGTGTCACCATCCCTGAGGCTGTTCATCTGCAGCGTCACCGTGCTCTGGGAGTTGTCCCTGGAGATGGTGAAACGCCCCTTGACCGAGGGCGCATAGAAGGTGCTGTTCCCATCCTTGTTAATAACTGCGACACGCTCGAGCCCCTTCCCGGGTGCCTGGCGCACCCAGAACATGGTAATGCTGCTGAAGTCGAAGCCAGAGCCCTTGCAGAGGAGGCGCAGGGACCCCCCGGGTGTCTGGAGGCCCCTCCGGACTCCACCAGCGTCACGGCCGCCCGCAGCCCTGGGGAAGGAAGAAGGACACCAGTGAGTCGCCCGCTCCCACCATCATCATCATCATCATCATCATCATCATCATCATCATCATCATCATCATCATCATCATCATCATCATCATCTCCATTGCCACGTCCTCACCACCCCCTCGTTACCTGGGAGGGTGAGGAGGAAGAGGAGGATGGGGGAGGCCCAGTGGGTTCGCATGTTGATGGGTGGTGGTTTTGGGGAGGGTGGTGATGGCGCCACGATAGGGTCAGGGTGTTATTATATGGCAGAGGTGTGGGGGGTGATTTGCATAATGAGGTGGGTAGAGAGGGGAGATGAGGTCAGGTGACTGGTGACATGAGGTGGCCAGTCAGGCAAGGAGGCCCATCAGGTTAGGAGACCAGTCGCGTCAGGCGGCGGATCATGTCAGGTGTTGTGTCAGATCAGGCGGTGGGTCAGATCAGGCAGCCTGTCAGGTCAGGTCAGGTGTCCGGTCACGTCAGGCTGTGACTCATGTCAAGCCAGTCAGGTCAGGCGCTGCGTAAGGTCAGATGTTGGGTCAGGTCAGCCAGCAGCCCACATCAGGTGGCAATTCCGGTCCCTGCGCCTCCTCTGCAAGGGCTCTGGCATCACCTTCAGCAGATGTGCCATGGTTTGTGTCCGTCAGGCACCTGGAAAGTCAGTTGTTCTCCAACCCATCACCATGTGGCCTGAAACTCTTGTTGGAGCAGAAATGGCAGGAGGTGGGGCCAGGATTTTCCTGAGGGGCGGTGGGGACACGGGGATGGGGTCACAGCCACCAGGAACAGTAGAACCATATTTATAACCACCTTTGGCGCAGTAGTAGGTGGCCGTGTCATTCTCCCTGAGGCTGTTCATCTGCAGCCGTCACCGTGCTCTTCGAGTTGTCCCTGGAGATGCTGAACCGGTCCTGGACTGACAGCGCGTAGGCTGTGCTGCCACCACTGCTGCTAATTCTTGCGACCCACTCCAGCCCCTTCCCAGGTGCCTGGCACATCCAGCCCATGCCTTTGTTGCTGAAGTCGAAGCCAGAGCCCTTGCAGAGGAGGCGCAGGGACCCCCCGGGTGTCTGGAGGCCGCTCCGGACTCCACCAGCGTCACGGCCGCCCGCAGCCCTGGGGAAGGAGGAAGGACACCAGTGAGTCGCCCGCTCCCTCCATCATCATCATCTCCATCGCCACGTCCTCACCACCCCCTCGTTACCTGGGAGGGCGACGAGGAAGAGGAGGATGGTGGAGTCTCAGCGGGTGCCCATGGTGATGGATGGTAGGTTTGGGGAGAGGAGCGATGGTGCAATGAGAGGGTCAGGGGGTTCTTATAGGACAGAGGGGTGGGGGGGAAATTGCATAATGAGGGAGAGAGGAGTGGATGGGACTCATTACCTCCCTCTGGACATTCAATCGCTAACGAGGACTCCCACTTGGTTTATTTTGACTCAATTAATTTGTTCTCCTGGGAATGAGGCACGAAAAAAAATTAATTAATTAGTTGCATCGACTATTTATTGTGAGTTCAGGACCAGTTCAGCATCTCCAGGGACAACTCCCAGAGCACGGTGACGCTGCAGATGAACAGCCTCAGGGACAGTGACACGGCCACCTACTACTGCGCGAAGGATTATGGTGGTGCATATGCTGGCTGCCCAAACTCTGTCCAAGTGTCCCCCACCTCCCTGGAGAAGAATTTTGGCCTTTTATTGACACTTTTTGACTCAACTATGAGTGTTTTCAGCCCAGATATTACCCACCGTCCTTCAGATCTTGCCTGTGGTGCCCACCAACCCCTTGAGCCCTTTGCCCAACCCTTGGCCATTGGCCTCCAGCTGTGACTGTTTCCCTCCAATCTCAACGCTCTTCACCCCAACCCTCAACTGGTCACCCCAACCCTGGGCCACTGGAGCCATGTCCAAGGCTCAGCCCAGACTTGCTCCCCTGAGGGCCAAGGCCGAGGCCGTGGGTGGTCGTTTGGCCCCTGGCTGGAGGCCAGACGCCCACCAAAGCCGCTCTCCCACTCTGCTGCGGGGTGGGTCGGTCTCTGCACAGGCTGTAGATGGTCTCTGCTCCCCGTCCTTATCCATGGGCTACGAGGGGACACCCGCTGCACCATGGGCTTCTCCAGGGGCTGCAGGGGAATCTCTCTCTCTGGTAACCTGTAGGGCCACATTCTTCCCCCCATCGTTCCTTTTTCCATGTTCTCTCTGTCCATATGGCTCCTCACACTTTCTCACCCCCTTCTCTGGGGCACAAAGCGGCTGCTTGGAGGTTTTTTTCCCCCTAAATGTGATTCCAGAGGCGCTGTGACCATCGCTGATGGGCTCGGCCTTGGTCAGCAGCGACTGCAGCCTTGAACCGGCCGATGTTGCTCTGTGGGGCTGCAGAGAGCTTCTGGCTGCTCCCTGCAGCAGCCCTTTGCTGCAGCCCCTGTTCTCTCCCAGTACCCAGTGACCTAGAACTGGGACAGAGCTGGAGGAGGCCGAGCTGGGGGCAGGATGGCAAAGCTGGGTGAGGCGTCGCTCCAAAGCCTGAATGTTAGGGTGACAAATTGTGGCTTTGGGTGACCAGCTTAGTGTTGGGGTGACCAGTTGAGGGTTGGGTGGAACGGTCAGGTCTGGGTCCTCTGACCGTTCCCCTCATGTCTCGTCCGTGTTTGCCCCAACCCCCAACTGATCACCCTAAATCTTGACCCCTGGAGCCACGGCAAAGGCTCGGCCCAGACTTGCTCCCCTTGAAGGACGAGGACATGGACACGGAGGGTGCTAGAGGGACTTGCACTTGGTTACACTGTAGTCAGTGTAAATACTGGATGTATTTTTCCCCATGCCTCATTCTCTGGCAAACTATATTAAGTCAAAACAAACCACCCTATGGGTGCGCTCGTTAGTGATCTGATACCCATGGGAGGTGTTTTTAATTAGGCCCCCTCCATCCCTCACCCACAACACCTCGTTATGCAAAACACCCACACACCTCTGCTGTATAAGAAAGCCCCGGCCCCGTCCAGGCGCCATCAACCCCTCCCCAAACCCACCACCCATCCCCATGGGCACCCACTGGGCCTCCCCCATCCTCCTCTTCCTCATCGCCCTCCCAGGTAACGAGGGGGTGGTGAGGACGTGGCGATGGAGATGATGATGATGATGATGGTGGTGGGAGCGGGCGACTCACTGGTGTCCTTCCTTCTTCCCCAGGGCTGCGGGCAGCCGTGACGCTGGTGGAGTCCGGAGGGGCCTCCAGACACCCGGGGGGTCCCTGCGCCTCCTCTGCAAGGCCTCTGACTTTGACTTCAGGAACTACAACATGTTGTGGGTGCGCCAGGTGCCTGGGAAGGGGCTGGAGTACGTTGCGCAGATCAACTTTGGTGATAGTTGGACAGACTACGCGCCATCGGTCCAGGGCCGGTTCAGCATCTCCAGGGACAACTCCCAGAGCATGGTGACGCTGCAGATGAACAGCCTCAGGGACGGTGACACGGCCACCTACTACTGTGCCAGAGCTCCTGCTGGTGGTTTTTTTCATCGTGCTGTTACTGGTGCTGGTGGCCCTGACCCCATCACCATGTCCCCACCTCCCTGGAGAATTTTTCTGGCCCATCATCAACACTTTTTGACACAAAAAAAGATTTTTTCAGCTCAAATCTCACCCATTGTTGTTCAGAACCTGCCTGCGGTGCCCAGCAACACCTTGATCCCTTTACCCAGTCCTTGGCCATTGGCCACAGCGCTTGGCCTGAAGCAGCCCGAGCTGGGGGCAGAACGGCAAAGCCCGGTGAGACTTCGCTCCAAGGGCTGAAGTTTGGGGTGACCGGTTGAGGGTTGTGGCAATTGGTTGAGGGTTGGGGTGAAAAGTTTTGAGGTTGAAGGGAACTGGTCAGTGCTGGAGGCCAGTGGCCAAGAGATGGGTCAACTGGTTCAACTCTTGATCCAACCATCAAAGACCCCGGGACATTGGGGGTTCCCAGGAAGGGGCTGGAGATGGTTTCCACGCCCGATATGCACCATCAGTGAAGGACGATGACACGGCCACCTACTACTGTGCCAGAGATGGTGGTGGTGGTGGTGATGGTGGTCACCACCCCATCGCCATGTCCCCACCTCCCAGCATATCCCCGGTTTCCTGACGCAAAGATCCAGGTCTTATTCCAGGTACAAACCCCAAAACCTTCTGAATTTCACCCAAATTCAAACCGTAATCCCGGACATGACTCATCCGACTTCACCTCTGGTTGTTCCAGGATGTTCTCCATGCCTGAGGAACTGGGAATTCCCTCAGATCCTCATGCCTTCCCTCAAATCCTCACGTATCCTCAAAAAACCCATCATTTTTCCCCCAATTTCCCTAATTTCCTCACAAATCCCCACATTTTCCTAAAAATTTGCTCATTTCAACCTAGATGCCTTATTTGTCTCCAAAATTCCCACATTTCCTTCCAAATCTCCCTAATCTACCGCTAAATCTCCTAGTTTTCCCTCCCCAAAATTCACTAATTCCACCCAAATTGCCCTATTTCCCCCCAAATTCCCTCATTTCCCTCCCAAATCCCCCATTTTCCCCAAAATTCCCTTTATTGCCCCAAATTATCTCATTTTTCCCAAAAATTTCCTTATTACACCAAATTCTCTAATTTCACCTGAAAATTCCCTGATTTCCTTCCCAAATCCCTTCTATTCCCTGAATTCCCTCATTTCCCCCATCTTCCCTCATTTCCATACAAATTCCCTTATTTCAAACAAATTCCATCGTAATCCCTCCAAATCCTCTATGGTTCCCCCCAATCCCTCATTCCCCTCCAATTCCCTCTAATTCCCCCAAAATCTCCTATTCCCCCCCCCCCCCCCCCCCCCCAAATCCTTCATATTCACTCATTCCACCCCAAATTTCTTAATTTTCTGCTGGGGTCCTCCAGCCATTTCCTGTAATTAATTAACAGATTTCTTAATTGCTTTTACCATGTGTCTGCCACAGGCTCCCCCAGAGACCCCTTTTAATGAATTAATTAATGGATTTATCACTACTTTTGCCATGCATGTGATATGGGCCTCCTAGAGACCCTCTGTAATTTCTTTCTCAATTAAAAGCTTTCTTACCTGTTTTCAACATGCATCTGCCATGGGGCCCCCAGAGACCTTCTATAATTACTTAATTAACAGATTTCCGAATTGCTTTCTGTCACCCATCTCCCCAT